>NC_142043.1:1910458-2256308 GCF_982192425.1 Myodes glareolus | reverse complement strand
TTCACTGTGCAAAGTGAATGGAGTGTTGCTTCACTTTCTAAATGCTGTCCTTTCAGAGAAAATCACTTTCCTTTGAAAGTGCCTTAAGCTACTTGCAAGCATTCACAAGAAACACTAATGCGTTTCTATGAAAGAGAAGCAGTCTGTTCCAACACTTCAATTCATTGCACGAAGGGAATGGAGTGTTGCTTTACTTTCTAAATGCTGTCCTTTCAGAGAAAATCACTTTCCTTTGAAAGAGCCTTGAGCTACTTACAAGCATTCAACAGAAACTCATATGCATTTCTCTGAAAGAGAAGCAGTCTGTTCCAACACTTCAATTCACTGTGCGAAGTGAATGGAATGTTACTTCACATTCTAAATGCTGTCCTTTCAGAGAAAATCACTTTCCTTTGAAAGTGCATTAAGCTACTTTCTAGCATTCACAGGAAACACACATGCGTTTCTCTGAAATAGAAGCAGTCTGTTCCAACACTTCAATTCACTGTGAGAAGTGAATGGAGTCTTGCTTCACTTTCTAAATCCTGTCCTTTCAGAGAAAATCACTTTTGTTTGAAAGTGCCTTAAGCAACTTTCAAGCATTTACAAGAAATTCACATGCATTTCTCTGAAAGAGAAGCCTTCTCTTCCAACACTTCAATTCACTGTGCGAAGTGAATGGAGTATTGCTTCACTTTCTAAATGCTGTCCTTTCAGAGAAAATCACGTTCCTTTGAAATTGCCTTAAGCTACTTACAAGCATTCACCAGAAACTCACATGTGTTTCTCTGAAAGAGAAGCAATCTGTTCCAACACTTTAATTCACTGTGCAAAGTGAATGGAGTGTAGCCTCACTATCGAAATGCTGTCCTTTCAGAGAAAATCCCTTTCCTCTGAATGTGCCTTAAGCTACTTACAAGCATTCAACAGAAATTCACATGCATTTCTCTGAAAGAGAAGCAATCTGTTCCAACACTTCAATTCTCTGTGCGAAGTGAATGGAGTGTTGCTTCACTTTCAAAATGCTGTCCTTTCAGAGAAAATCACTTTCCTTTGAAAGTGTCTTAAGCTACTTGCAAGCATTCACAAGAAACACTAATGCGTTTCTATGAAAGAGAAGCAGTCTGTTCCAACACTTCAATTCATTGCACGAAGGGAATGGAGTGTTACTTTACTTTCTAAATGCTGTCCTTTCAGAAAAAATCACTTTCCTTTGAAAGAGCCTTGAGCTACTTACAAACATTCAACAGAAACTCACATGCATTTCTCTGAAAAAGAAGCAGTCTGTTCCAACACTTCAATTCACTGTGCGAAGTGAATGGAGTGTTGCTTCACTTTCTAAATGCTGTCCTTTCAGAGAAAATCACTTTCCTTTGAAAGTGCCTTAAGCTACTTGCAAGCATTAGGAAGAAACTCACATGCGTTTCTCTGAAAGAGAAGCAGTCTGTTCCAACACTTAAATTCACTGTGCAAAGTCAATGGAGTATAGCCTCACTATCGAAATGCTGTCCTTTCAGAGAAAATCCCTTTCCTCTGAATGTGCCTTAAGCTACTTACAAGCATTCAACAGAAATTCACATGCATTTCTCTGAAAGAGAAGCAATCTGTTCCAACACTTCAATTCTCTGTGCGAAGTGAATGGAGTGTTGCTTCACTTTCAAAATGCTGTCCTTTCAGAGAAAATCACTTTCCTTTGAAAGTGCCTTAAGCTACTTACAAGCATTCACCAGAAACTCACATGCATTTCTCTGAAAGAGAAGCAGTCTGTTCCAACACTTCAATTCACTGTGCAAAGTGAATGGAGTGTTGCTTCACTTTCTAAATGCTGTCCTTTCAGAGAAAATCACTTTCCTTTGAAAGTGCCTTAAGCTACTTGCAAGCATTCACAAGAAACACTAATGCGTTTCTATGAAAGAGAAGCAGTCTGTTCCAACACTTCAATTCATTTCACGAAGGGAATGGAGTGTTGCTTCACTTTCTAAATGCTGTCCTTTCAGAGAAAATCACTTTCCTTTGAAAGAGCCTTGAGCTACTTACAAGCATTCAACAGAAACTCATATGCATTTCTCTGAAAGAGGAGCAGTCTTTTCCAACACTTCAATTCACTGTGCGAAGTGAATGGAATGTTACTTCACTTTCTAAATCCTGCCTTTCAGAGAAAATCACTTTTGTTTGAAAGTGCCTTAAGCAACTTTCAAGCATTCACAAGAAATTCACATGCATTTCTCTGAAAGAGAAGCCTTCTCTTCCAACACTTCAATTCACTGTGCCAAGTGAATGGAGTGTTGCTTCACTTTCTAAATGCTGTCCTTTCAGAGAAAATCACGTTCCTTTGAAATTGCCTTAAGCTACTTACAAGCATTCACCAGAAACTCACATGTGTTTCTCTGAAAGAGAAGCAATCTGTTCCAACACTTTAATTCACTGTGCAAAGTGAATGGAGTATAGCCTCACTATCGAAATGCTGTCCTTTCAGAGAAAATCCCTTTCCTCTGAATGTGCCTTAAGCTACTTACAAGCATTCAACAGAAACTCACATGCATTTCTCTGAAAAAGAAGCAGTCTGTTCCAACACTTCAATTCACTGTGCGAAGTGAATGGAGTGTTGCTTCACTTTCTAAATGCTGTCCTTTCAGAGAAAATCACTTTCCTTTGAAAGTGCCTTAAGCTACTTGCAAGCATTAGGAAGAAACTCACATGCGTTTCTCTGAAAGAGAAGCAGTCTGTTCCAACACTTAAATTCACTGTGCGAAGTGAATGGAGTGTTTCTTCACGTTCTAAATGCTGTCCTTTCAGAGAAAATCACTTTCCTTTGAAAGTGCCTTAAGCTACTTACAAGCATTCACCAGAAACTCACATGCATTTCTCTGAAAGAGAAGCAGTCTGTTCCAACACTTCAATTCACTGTGCAAAGTGAATGGAGTGTTGCTTCACTTTCTAAATGCTGTTTTTTCAGAGAAAATCACTTTCCTTTGAAAGTGCCTTAAGCTACTTGCAAGCATTCACAAGAAACACTAATGCGTTTCTATGAAAGAGAAGCAGTCTGTTCCAACACTTCAATTCATTGCACGAAGGGAATGGAGTGTTGCTTCACTTTCTAAATGCTGTCCTTTCAGAGAAAATCACTTTCCTTTGAAAGAGCCTTGAGCTACTTACAAGCATTCAACAGAAACTCATATGCATTTCTCTGAAAGAGAAGCAGTCTTTTCCAACACTTCAATTCACTGTGCGAAGTGAATGGAATGTTACTTCACTTTCTAAATGCTGTCCTTTCAGAGAAAATCACTTTCCTTTGAAAGTGCCTTAAGCTACTTTCAAGCATTCACAGGAAACACACATGCGTTTCTCTGAAATAGAAGCAGTCTGTTCCAACACTTCAATTCAGTGTGAGAAGTGAATGGAGTGTTGCTTCACTTTCTAAATCCTGCCTTTCAGAGAAAATCACTTTTGTTTGAAAGTGCCTTAAGCAACTTTCAAGCATTCACAAGAAATTCACATGCATTTCTCTGAAAGAGAAGCCTTCTCTTCCAACACTTCAATTCACTGTGCCAAGTGAATGGAGTGTTGCTTCACTTTCTAAATGCTGTCCTTTCAGAGAAAATCACTTTCCTTTGAAAGTGCCTTAAGCTACTTGCAAGCATTAGGAAGAAACTCACATGCGTTTCTCTGAAAGAGAAGCAGTCTGTTCCAACACTTCAATTCACTGTGTGAAGTGAATGGAGTGTTGCCTCACTTTCTAAATGCTGTCCTCTCAGAGAAAATCACTTTCCTTTGAAAGTGCCTTAAGCTACTTACAAGCATTCAACAGAAACTCACATGCGTTTCTCTGAAAGAGAAGCAGTCTGTTCCAACACTTCAATTCACTGTGCGAAGTGAATGGAGTGTTGCTTCACTTTCTAAACGCTGTCCTTTCAGAGAAAATCACTTTCCTTTGAAAGTGCCTTAAGCTACTTACAAGCATTCACAAGAAACACTAATGCGTTTCTATGAAAGAGAAGCAGTCTGTTCCAACACTTCAATTCATTGCACGAAGGGAATGGAGTGTGACTTTACTTTCTAAATGCTGTCCTTTCAAAAAAAATCACTTTCCTTTGAAAGAGCCTTGAGCTACTTACAAGCATTCAACAGAAACTCACATGCATTTCTCTGAAAAAGAAGCAGTCTGTTCCAACACTTCAATTCACTGTGCGAAGTGAATGGAGTGTAGCTTCACTTTCTAATTTCTGTCCTTTCAGAGAAAATCACTTTCCTTTGAAAGTGCCTTAAGGTACATGCAAGCATTAGGAAGAAACTCACATACGTTTCTCTGAAAGAGAAGCAGTCTGTTCCAAAACTTCAATTCACTGTGTGAAGTGAATGGAGTGTTGCCTCACTTTCTAAATGCTGTCCTTTCAGAGAAAATCACTTTCCTTTGAAAGTGCCTTAAGCTACTTACAAGCATTCAACAGAAACTCACATGCATTTCTCTGAAAGAGAAGCAGTCTGTTGCAACACTTCAGTTCAATGTGCGAAGTGAATGGAGTGTTGCTTCACTTTCTAAATGCTGTCCTTTCAGAGAAAATCACCTTCCTTTGAAAGTGCCTTAAGCTACTTACAAGCATTCAACAGAAACTCACATGCATTTCTCTGAAAGAGAAGCAGTCTGTTCCAACACTTCAATTCACTGTGCGAAGTGAATTGAGTGTTGCTTCACTTTCTAAATTCTGTCCTTTCAGAGAAAATCACTTTCCTTTGAAAGTGCCTTAAACTACTTTCAAGCATTCATAAAAAACTCACATGCGTTTCTCTGAAAGAGTAGCACTCTGTTCCAACAGTTCAATTCACTGCACGAAGGGAATGGAGTGTTGCTTCACTTTCTAAATGCTGTCCTTTCAGAGAAAATCACTTTCCTTTGAAAGTGCCTTAAGCTACTTGTAAGCATTAGGAAGAAACTCACATGCGTTTCTCTGAAAGAGAAGCAGTCTGTTCCAACACTTCAATTCTCTGTGCGAAGTGAATGGAGTGTTGCTGCACGTACTAAATGCTGTCCTTTCAGAGAAAATCACTTTCCTTTGAAAGTGCCTTAAGCTACTTACAAGCATTCACAAGAAACTCACATGCATTTCTCTGAAAGAGAAGCAGTCTGTTCCAACACTTCAATTCACTGTGCGAAGTGAATGGAGTGTTGCTTCACTTTCTAAATGCTGTCCTTTCAGAGAAAATCCCTTTCCTCTGAATGTGCCTTAAGCTACTTACAAGCATTCAACAGAAACTCACATGCATTTCTCTGAAAGAGAAGCAATCTGTTCCAACACTTCAATTCTCTGTGCGAAGTGAATGGAGTGTTGCTTCACTTTCAAAATGCTGTCCTTTCAGAGAAAATCACTTTCCTTTGAAAGTGCCTTAAGCTACTTGCAAGCATTCACAAGAAACACTAATGCGTTTATATGAAAGAGAAGCAGTCTGTTCCAACACTTCAATTCATTGCGCGAAGGGAATGGAGTGTTGCTTTACTTTCTAAATGCTGTCCTTTCAGAGAAAATCACTTTCCTTTGAAAGAGCCTTGAGCTACTTACAAGCATTCAACAGAAACTCACATGCTTTTCTCTGAAAAAGAAGCAGTCTGTTCCAACACTTCAATTCACTGTGCGAAGTGAATGGAGTGTTGCTTCACTTTCTAAATGCTGTCCTTTCAGAGAAAATCACTTTCCTTTGAAAGTGCCTTAAGCTACTTGCAAGCATTAGGAAGAAACTCACATGCGTTACTCTGAAAGAGAAGCAGTCTGTTCCAAAACTTCAATTCACTGTGTGAAGTGAATGGAGTGTTGCCTCACTTTCTAAATGCTGTCCTTTCAGAGAAAATCACTTTCCTTTGAAAGTGCCTTAAGCTACTTGCAAGCATTAGGAAGAAACTCACATGCGTTTCTCTGAAAGAGAAGCAGTCTGTTCCAACACTTCAATTCACTGTGCGAAGTGAATGGAGTGTTGCCTCACTTTCTAAATGCTGTCCTTTGAGAGAAAATCACTTTCCATTGAAAGTGCCTTAAACTACTTTCAAGCATTCACAAAAAACTAACATGCGTTTCTCTGAAAGAGAAAGAGTCTGTTCCAACACTTCAATTCTCTGTGCGAAGTGAATGGAGTGTTGCTTCACTTTCTAAATGCTGTCCTTTCAGAGAAAATCCCTTTCCTCTGAATGTGCCTTAAGCTTCTTACAAACATTCAACAGAAACTCACATGCATTTCTCTGAAAGAGAAGCAGTCTGTTCCAACACTTCAATTCACTGTGCAAAGTGAATGGAGTGTTGCTTCACTTTCTAAATGCTGTCCTTTCAGAGAAAATCACTTTCCTTTGAAAGTGCCTTAAGCTACTTGCAAGCATTCACAAGAAACACTAATGCGTTTCTATGAAAGAGAAGCAGTCTGTTCCAACACTTCAATTCATTGCACGAAGGGAATGGAGTGTTGCTTTACTTTCTAAATGCTGTCCTTTCAGAGAAAATCACTTTCCTTTGAAAGAGCCTTGAGCTACTTACAAGCATTCAACAGAAACTCATATGCATTTCTCTGAAAGAGAAGCAGTCTGTTCCAACACTTCAATTCACTGTGCGAAGTGAATGGAATGTTACTTCACATTCTAAATGCTGTCCTTTCAGAGAAAATCACTTTCCTTTGAAAGTGCATTAAGCTACTTTCTAGCATTCACAGGAAACACACATGCGTTTCTCTGAAATAGAAGCAGTCTGTTCCAACACTTCAATTCACTGTGAGAAGTGAATGGAGTGTTGCTTCACTTTCTAAATCCTGTCCTTTCAGAGAAAATCACTTTTGTTTGAAAGTGCCTTAAGCAACTTTCAAGCATTTACAAGAAATTCACATGCATTTCTCTGAAAGAGAAGCCTTCTCTTCCAACACTTCAATTCACTGTGCGAAGTGAATGGAGTATTGCTTCACTTTCTAAATGCTGTCCTTTCAGAGAAAATCACGTTCCTTTGAAATTGCCTTAAGCTACTTACAAGCATTCACCAGAAACTCACATGTGTTTCTCTGAAAGAGAAGCAATCTGTTCCAACACTTTAATTCACTGTGCAAAGTGAATGGAGTGTAGCCTCACTATCGAAATGCTGTCCTTTCAGAGAAAATCCCTTTCCTCTGAATGTGCCTTAAGCTACTTACAAGCATTCAACAGAAATTCACATGCATTTCTCTGAAAGAGAAGCAATCTGTTCCAACACTTCAATTCTCTGTGCGAAGTGAATGGAGTGTTGCTTCACTTTCAAAATGCTGTCCTTTCAGAGAAAATCACTTTCCTTTGAAAGTGTCTTAAGCTACTTGCAAGCATTCACAAGAAACACTAATGCGTTTCTATGAAAGAGAAGCAGTCTGTTCCAACACTTCAATTCATTGCACGAAGGGAATGGAGTGTTACTTTACTTTCTAAATGCTGTCCTTTCAGAAAAAATCACTTTCCTTTGAAAGAGCCTTGAGCTACTTACAAACATTCAACAGAAACTCACATGCATTTCTCTGAAAAAGAAGCAGTCTGTTCCAACACTTCAATTCACTGTGCGAAGTGAATGGAGTGTTGCTTCACTTTCTAAATGCTGTCCTTTCAGAGAAAATCACTTTCCTTTGAAAGTGCCTTAAGCTACTTGCAAGCATTAGGAAGAAACTCACATGCGTTTCTCTGAAAGAGAAGCAGTCTGTTCCAACACTTAAATTCACTGTGCAAAGTCAATGGAGTATAGCCTCACTATCGAAATGCTGTCCTTTCAGAGAAAATCCCTTTCCTCTGAATGTGCCTTAAGCTACTTACAAGCATTCAACAGAAATTCACATGCATTTCTCTGAAAGAGAAGCAATCTGTTCCAACACTTCAATTCTCTGTGCGAAGTGAATGGAGTGTTGCTTCACTTTCAAAATGCTGTCCTTTCAGAGAAAATCACTTTCCTTTGAAAGTGCCTTAAGCTACTTACAAGCATTCACCAGAAACTCACATGCATTTCTCTGAAAGAGAAGCAGTCTGTTCCAACACTTCAATTCACTGTGCAAAGTGAATGGAGTGTTGCTTCACTTTCTAAATGCTGTCCTTTCAGAGAAAATCACTTTCCTTTGAAAGTGCCTTAAGCTACTTGCAAGCATTCACAAGAAACACTAATGCGTTTCTATGAAAGAGAAGCAGTCTGTTCCAACACTTCAATTCATTGCACGAAGGGAATGGAGTGTTGCTTCACTTTCTAAATGCTGTCCTTTCAGAGAAAATCACTTTCCTTTGAAAGAGCCTTGAGCTACTTACAAGCATTCAACAGAAACTCATATGCATTTCTCTGAAAGAGGAGCAGTCTTTTCCAACACTTCAATTCACTGTGCGAAGTGAATGGAATGTTACTTCACTTTCTAAATCCTGCCTTTCAGAGAAAATCACTTTTGTTTGAAAGTGCCTTAAGCAACTTTCAAGCATTCACAAGAAATTCACATGCATTTCTCTGAAAGAGAAGCCTTCTCTTCCAACACTTCAATTCACTGTGCCAAGTGAATGGAGTGTTGCTTCACTTTCTAAATGCTGTCCTTTCAGAGAAAATCACGTTCCTTTGAAATTGCCTTAAGCTACTTACAAGCATTCACCAGAAACTCACATGTGTTTCTCTGAAAGAGAAGCAATCTGTTCCAACACTTTAATTCACTGTGCAAAGTGAATGGAGTATAGCCTCACTATCGAAATGCTGTCCTTTCAGAGAAAATCCCTTTCCTCTGAATGTGCCTTAAGCTACTTACAAGCATTCAACAGAAACTCACATGCATTTCTCTGAAAAAGAAGCAGTCTGTTCCAACACTTCAATTCACTGTGCGAAGTGAATGGAGTGTTGCTTCACTTTCTAAATGCTGTCCTTTCAGAGAAAATCACTTTCCTTTGAAAGTGCCTTAAGCTACTTGCAAGCATTAGGAAGAAACTCACATGCGTTTCTCTGAAAGAGAAGCAGTCTGTTCCAACACTTAAATTCACTGTGCGAAGTGAATGGAGTGTTTCTTCACGTTCTAAATGCTGTCCTTTCAGAGAAAATCACTTTCCTTTGAAAGTGCCTTAAGCTACTTACAAGCATTCACCAGAAACTCACATGCATTTCTCTGAAAGAGAAGCAGTCTGTTCCAACACTTCAATTCACTGTGCAAAGTGAATGGAGTGTTGCTTCACTTTCTAAATGCTGTTTTTTCAGAGAAAATCACTTTCCTTTGAAAGTGCCTTAAGCTACTTGCAAGCATTCACAAGAAACACTAATGCGTTTCTATGAAAGAGAAGCAGTCTGTTCCAACACTTCAATTCATTGCACGAAGGGAATGGAGTGTTGCTTCACTTTCGAAATGCTGTCCTTTCAGAGAAAATCACTTTCCTTTGAAAGAGCCTTGAGCTACTTACAAGCATTCAACAGAAACTCATATGCATTTCTCTGAAAGAGAAGCAGTCTTTTCCAACACTTCAATTCACTGTGCGAAGTGAATGGAATGTTACTTCACTTTCTAAATGCTGTCCTTTCAGAGAAAATCACTTTCCTTTGAAAGTGCCTTAAGCTACTTTCAAGCATTCACAGGAAACACACATGCGTTTCTCTGAAATAGAAGCAGTCTGTTCCAACACTTCAATTCAGTGTGAGAAGTGAATGGAGTGTTGCTTCACTTTCTAAATCCTGCCTTTCAGAGAAAATCACTTTTGTTTGAAAGTGCCTTAAGCAACTTTCAAGCATTCACAAGAAATTCACATGCATTTCTCTGAAAGAGAAGCCTTCTCTTCCAACACTTCAATTCACTGTGCCAAGTGAATGGAGTGTTGCTTCACTTTCTAAATGCTGTCCTTTCAGAGAAAATCACTTTCCTTTGAAAGTGCCTTAAGCTACTTGCAAGCATTAGGAAGAAACTCACATGCGTTTCTCTGAAAGAGAAGCAGTCTGTTCCAACACTTCAATTCACTGTGTGAAGTGAATGGAGTGTTGCCTCACTTTCTAAATGCTGTCCTCTCAGAGAAAATCACTTTCCTTTGAAAGTGCCTTAAGCTACTTACAAGCATTCAACAGAAACTCACATGCGTTTCTCTGAAAGAGAAGCAGTCTGTTCCAACACTTCAATTCAATGTGCGAAGTGAATGGAGTGTTGCTTCACTTTCTAAACGCTGTCCTTTCAGAGAAAATCACTTTCCTTTGAAAGTGCCTTAAGCTACTTACAAGCATTCACAAGAAACACTAATGCGTTTCTATGAAAGAGAAGCAGTCTGTTCCAACACTTCAATTCATTGCACGAAGGGAATGGAGTGTGACTTTACTTTCTAAATGCTGTCCTTTCAAAAAAAATCACTTTCCTTTGAAAGAGCCTTGAGCTACTTACAAGCATTCAACAGAAACTCACATGCATTTCTCTGAAAAAGAAGCAGTCTGTTCCAACACTTCAATTCACTGTGCGAAGTGAATGGAGTGTAGCTTCACTTTCTAATTTCTGTCCTTTCAGAGAAAATCACTTTCCTTTGAAAGTGCCTTAAGGTACATGCAAGCATTAGGAAGAAACTCACATACGTTTCTCTGAAAGAGAAGCAGTCTGTTCCAAAACTTCAATTCACTGTGTGAAGTGAATGGAGTGTTGCCTCACTTTCTAAATGCTGTCCTTTCAGAGAAAATCACTTTCCTTTGAAAGTGCCTTAAGCTACTTACAAGCATTCAACAGAAACTCACATGCATTTCTCTGAAAGAGAAGCAGTCTGTTGCAACACTTCAGTTCAATGTGCGAAGTGAATGGAGTGTTGCTTCACTTTCTAAATGCTGTCCTTTCAGAGAAAATCACCTTCCTTTGAAAGTGCCTTAAGCTACTTACAAGCATTCAACAGAAACTCACATGCATTTCTCTGAAAGAGAAGCAGTCTGTTCCAACACTTCAATTCACTGTGCGAAGTGAATTGAGTGTTGCTTCACTTTCTAAATTCTGTCCTTTCAGAGAAAATCACTTTCCTTTGAAAGTGCCTTAAACTACTTTCAAGCATTCATAAAAAACTCACATGCGTTTCTCTGAAAGAGTAGCACTCTGTTCCAACAGTTCAATTCACTGCACGAAGGGAATGGAGTGTTGCTTCACTTTCTAAATGCTGTCCTTTCAGAGAAAATCACTTTCCTTTGATAGTGCCTTAAGCTACTTGCAAGCATTAGGAAGAAACTCACATGCGTTTCTCTGAAAGAGAAGCAGTCTGTTCCAACACTTCAATTCACTGTGCGAAGTGAATGGAGTGTTGCTGCACATACTAAATGCTGTCCTTTCAGAGAAAATCACTTTCCTTTGAAAGTGCCTTAAGCTACTTACAAGCATTCACAAGAAACTCACATGCATTTCTCTGAAAGAGAAGCAGTCTGTTCCAACACTTCAATTCACTGTGCGAAGTGAATGGAGTGTTGCTTCACTTTCTAAATGCTGTCCTTTCAGAGAAAATCCCTTTCCTCTGAATGTGCCTTAAGCTACTTACAAGCATTCAACAGAAACTCACATGCATTTCTCTGAAAGAGAAGCAATCTGTTCCAACACTTCAATTCTCTGTGCGAAGTGAATGGAGTGTTGCTTCACTTTCTAAATGCTGTCCTTTCAGAGAAAATCACTTTCCTTTGAAAGTGCCTTAAGCTACTTGCAAGCATTCACAAGAAACACTAATGCGTTTATATGAAAGAGTAGCACTCTGTTCCAACAGTTCAATTCACTGCACGAAGGGAATGGAGTGTTGCTTCACTTTCTAAATGCTGTCCTTTCAGAGAAAATCACTTTCCTTTGAAAGTGCCTTAAGCTACTTACAAGCATTCACCAGAAAATCACATGCGTTTCTCTGAAAGAGAAGCAGTCTGTTCCAACACTTCAATTCACTGTGCGAAGTGAATGGAGTGTTGCTTCACTTTCTAAATGCTGTCCTTTCAGAGAAAATCACTTTCCTTTGAAAGTGCCTTAAGCTACTTGCAAGAATTAGGAAGAAACTCACATGCGTTTCTCTGAAAGAGAAGCAGTCTGTTCCAACACTTCAATTCACTGTGCGAAGTGAATGGAGTGTTGCCTCACTTTCTAAATGCTGTCCTTTCAGAGAAAATCCCTTTCCTCTGAATGTGCCTTAAGCTCCTTAAAAGCATTCAACAGAAACTCACATGCATTTCTCTGAAAGAGAAGCAATCTGTTCCAACACTTCAATTCTCTGTGCGAAGTGAATGGAGTGTTGCTTCACTTTCAAAATGCTGTCCTTTCAGAGAAAATCACTTTCCTTTGAAAGTGCCTTAAGCTACTTACAAGCATTCACAAGAAACACTAATGCGTTTCTATGAAAGAGAAGCAGTCTGTTCCAACACTTCAATTCATTGCACGTAGGGAATGGAGTGTGACTTTACTTTCTAAATGCTGTCCTTTCAAAAAAAATCACTTTCCTTTGAAAGAGCCTTGAGCTACTTACAAGCATTCAACAGAAACTCACATGCATTTCTCTGAAAAAGAAGCAGTCTGTTCCAACACTTCAATTCACTGTGCGAAGTGAATGGAGTGTAGCTTCACTTTCTAATTTCTGTCCTTTCAGAGAAAATCACTTTCCTTTGAAAGTGCCTTAAGCTACTTGCAAGCATTAGGAAGAAACTCACATACGTTTCTCTGAAAGAGAAGCAGTCTGTTCCAAAACTTCAATTCACTGTGTGAAGTGAATGGAGTGTTGCCTCACTTTCTAAATGCTGTCCTTTCAGAGAAAATCACTTTCCTTTGAAAGTGCCTTAAGCTACTTGCAAGCATTAGGAAGAAACTCACATACGTTTCTCTGAAAGAGAAGCAGTCTGTTCCAAAACTTCAATTCACTGTGTGAAGTGAATGGAGTGTTGCCTCACTTTCTAAATGCTGTCCTTTCAGAGAAAATCACTTTCCTTTGAAAGTGCCTTAAGCTACCTACAAGCATTCAACAGAAACTCACATGCGTTTCTCTGAAAGAGAAGCAGTCTGTTCCAACACTTCAGTTCAATGTGCGAAGTGAATGGAGTGTTGCTTCACTTTCTAAATGCTGTCCTTTCAGAGAAAATCACTTTCCTTTGAAAGTGCCTTAAGCTACTTACAAGCATTCAACAGAAACTCACATGCATTTCTCTGAAAGAGAAGCAGTCTGTTCCAACACTTCAATTCACTGTGCGAAGTGAATGGAGTGTTGCTTCACTTTCTAAATTCTGTCCTTTCAGAGAAAATCACTATCCTTTGAAAGTGCCTTAAACTACTTTCAAGCATTCATAAAAAACTCACATGCTTTTCTCTGAAAGAGAAGCAGTCTGTTCCAACACTTCAATTCTTTCTGCGAAGTGAATGGAGTGTTGCTTCACTTTCTAAATGCTGTCCTTTCGGAGAAAATCACTTTCCTTTGAAAGTGCCTTAAGCTACTTGCAAGCATTAGGAAGAAACTCACATGCGTTTCTCTGAAAGAGAAGCAGTCTGTTCCAACACTTCAATTCACTGTGCGAAGTGAATGGAGTGTTGCTGCACGTACTAAATGCTGTCCTTTCAGAAAAAATCACTTTCCTTTGAAAGTGCCTTAAGCTACTTACAAGCATTCACCAGAAACTCACATGCATTTCTCTGAAAGAGAAGCAGTCTGTTCCAACACTTCAATTCACTGTGCGAAGTGAATGGAGTGTTGCTTCACTTTCTAAATGCTGTCCTTTCAGAGAAAATCCCTTTCCTCTGAATGTGCCTTAAGCTACTTACAAGCATTCAACAGAAACTCACATGCATTTCTCTGAAAGAGAAGCAATCTGTTCCAACACTTCAATTCTCTGTCCGAAGTGAATGGAGTGTTGCTTCACTTTCTAAATGCTGTCCTTTCAGAGAAAATCACTTTCCTTTGAAAGTGCCTTAAGCTACTTGCAAGCATTCACAAGAAACACTAATGCGTTTATATGAAAGAGAAGCACTCTGTTCCAACAGTTCAATTCACTGTGCGAAGTGAATGGAGTGTTGCTTCACTTTCTAAATGCTGTCCTTTCAGAGAAAATCACTTTCCTTTGAAAGTGCCTTAAGCTACTTGCAAGCATTAGGAAGAAACTCACTTGCGTTTCTCTGAAAGAGAAGCAGTCTGTTCCAACACTTCAATTCACTGTGCGAAGTGAATGGAGTGTTGCCTCACTTTCTAAATGCTGTCCTTTCAGAGAAAATCACTTTCCATTGAAAGTGCCTTAAACTACTTTCAAGCATTCACAAAAAACTAACATGCGTTTCTCTGAAAGAGAAACAGTCTGTTCCAACACTTCAATTCACTGTGCGAAGTGAATGGAGTGTTGCTTCACTTTCTAAATGCTGTCCTTTCAGAGAAAATCACTTTCCTTTGAAAGTGCCTTAAGCTACTTGCAAGCATTAGGAAGAAACTCACATGCGTTTCTCTGAAAGAGAAGCAGTCTTTTCCAACACTTAAATTCACTGTGCGAAGTGAATGGAGTGTTTCTTCACGTTCGAAATGCTGTCCTTTCAGAGAAAATCACTTTCCTTTGAAAGTGCCTTAAGCTACTTACAAGCATTCACCAGAAACTCACATGCATTTCTCGGAAAGAGAAGCAGTCTGTTCCAACACTTCAATTCACTGTGCAAAGTGAATGGAGTGTTGCTTCACTTTCTAAATGCTGTCCTTTCAGAGAAAATCACTTTCCTTTGAAAGTGCCTTAAGCTACTTGCAAGCATTCACAAGAAACACTAATGCGTTTCTATGAAAGAGAAGCAGTCTGTTCCAACACTTCAATTCATTGCACGAAGGGAATGGAGTGTTGCTTCACTTTCTAAATGCTGTCCTTTCAGAGAAAATCGCTTTCCTTTGAAAGAGCCTTGAGCTACTTACAAGCATTCAACAGAAACTCATATGCATTTCTCTGAAAGAGAAGCAGTCTTTTCCAACACTTCAATTCACTGTGCGATGTGAATGGAATGTTACTTCACTTTCTAAATGCTGTCCTTTCAGAGAAAATCACTTTCCTTTGAAAGTGCCTTAAGCTACTTTCAAGCATTCACAGGAAACACACATGCGTTTCTCTGAAATAGAAGCAGTCTGTTCCAACACTTCAATTCACTGTGCGAAGTGAATGGAGTGTTGCTTCACTTTCTAAATCCTGTCCTTTCAGAGAAAATCACTTTTGTTTGAAAGTGCCTTAAGCAACTTTAAAGCATTCACAAGAAATTCACATGCATTTCTCTGAAAGAGAAGCCTTCTCTTCCAACACTTCAATTCACTGTGCGATGTGAATGGAGTGTTGCTTCACTTTCTAAATGCTGTCCTTTCAGAGAAAATCACGTTCCTTTGAAATTGCCTTAAGCTACTTACAAGCATTCACCAGAAAATCACATGCGTTTCTCTGAAAGAGAAGCAGTCTGTTCCAACACTTCAATTCACTGTGCGAAGTGAATGGAGTGTTGCTTCACTTTCTAAATGCTGTCCTTTCAGAGAAAATCACTTTCCTTTGAAAGTGCCTTAAGCTACTTGCAAGAATTAGGAAGAAACTCACATGCGTTTTTCTGAAAGAGAAGCAGTCTGTTCCAACACTTCAATTCACTGTGCGAAGTGAATGGAGTGTTGCCTCACTTTCTAAATGCTGTCCTTTCAGAGAAAATCCCTTTCCTCTGAATGTGCCTTAAGCTCCTTACAAGCATTCAACAGAAACTCACATGCATTTCTCTGAAAGAGAAGCAATCTGTTCCAACACTTCAATTCTCTGTGCGAAGTGAATGGAGTGTTGCTTCACTTTCTAAATGCTGTCCTTTCAGAGAAAATCACTTTCCTTTGAAAGTGCCTTAAGCTACTTTCAAGCATTCACAGGAAACACACATGCGTTTCTCTGAAATAGAAGCAGTCTGTTCCAACACTTCAATTCACTGTGAGAAGTGAATGGAGTGTTGCTTCACATTCTAAATCCTGTCCTTTCAGAGAAAATCACTTTTGTTTGAAAGTGCCTTAAGCAACTTTAAAGCATTCACAAGAAATTCACATGCATTTCTCTGAAAGAGAAGCCTTCTCTTCCAACACTTCAATTCACTGTGCGATGTGAATGGAGTGTTGCTTCACTTTCTAAATGCTGTCCTTTCAGAGAAAATCACGTTCCTTTGAAATTGCCTTAAGCTACTTACAAGCATTCACCAGAAACTCACATGTGTTTCTCTGAAAGAGAAGCAATCTGTTCCAACACTTCAATTCACTGTGCAAAGTGAATGGAGTGTAGCCTCACTTTCGAAATGCTGTCCTTTCAGAGAAAATCCCTTTCCTCTGAATGTGCCTTAAGCTACTTACAAGCATTCAACAGAAATTCACATGCATTTCTCTGAAAGAGAAGCAATCTGTTCCAAACTTCAATTCACTGTGCGAAGTGAATGGAGTGTTGCTTCACTTTCAAAATGCTGTCCTTTCAGAGAAAATCACTTTCCTTTGAAAGTGCCTTAAGCTACTTACAAGCATTCACAAGAAACACTAATGCGTTTCTATGAAAGAGAAGCAGTCTGTTCCAACACTTCAGTTCATTGCGCGAAGGGAATGGAGTGTTGCTTCACTTTCTAAATGCTGTCCTTTCAGAGAAAATCACTTTCCTTTGAAAGTGCCTTAAGCTTCTTGCAAGCATTAGGAAGAAACTCATATGCGTTTCTCTGAAAGAGAAGCATTCTGTTCCAACACTTCAATTCAGTGTGCAAAGTGAATGGAGTGTTGCTTCACTTTCTAAATGCTGTCCTTTCAGAGAAAATCAATTTCCTTTGAAAGTGCCTTAAGCTACTTACAAGCATTCACCAGAAACTCACATGCATTTCTCTGAAAGAGAAGCAGTCTGTTCCAACACTTCAATTCACTGTGCGAAGTAAATGGAGTGTTGCTTCACTTTCTAAATGCTGTCCTTTCAGAGAAAATCCCTTTCCTCTGAATGTGCCTTAAGCTACTTACAAGCATTCAACAGAAATTCACATGCATTTCTCTGAAAGAGAAGCAATCTGTTCCAACACTTCAATTCTCTGTGCGAAGTGAATGGAGTGTTGCTTCACTTTCAAAATGCTGTCCTTTCAGAGAAAATCACTTTCCTTTGAAAGTGCCTTAAGCTACTTGCAAGCATTCAGAAGAAACACTAATGCGTGTCTATGAAAGAGAAGCAGTCTGTTCCAACACTTCAATTCATTGCACGAAGGGAATGGAGTGTTACTTTACTTTCTAAATGCTGTCCTTTCAGAAAAATCACTTTCCTTTGAAAGAGCCTTGAGCTACTTACAAGCATTCAACAGAAACTCACATGCATTTCTCGGAAAAAGAAGCAGTCTGTTCCAACACTTCAATTCACTGTGCGAAGTGAATGGAGTGTTGCTTCACTTTCTAAATGCTGTCCTTTCAGAGAAAATCACTTTCCTCTGAATGTGCCTTAAGCTACTTACAAGCATTCAACAGAAGTTCACATGCATTTCTCTGAAAGAGAAGCAGTCTGTTCCAAAACTTCAATTCACTGTGTGAAGTGAATGGAGTGTTGCCTCACTTTCTAAATGCTGTCCTTTCAGAGAAAATCACTTTCCTTTGAAAGTGCCTTAAGCTACTTACAAGCATTCAACAGAAACTCACATGCGTTTCTCTGAAAGAGAAGCAGTCTGTTCCAACACTTCAATTCTCTCTGTGAAGTGAATGGAGTGTTGCTTCACTTTCTAAATGCTGTCCTTTCAGAGAAAATCACTTTCCTTTGAAAGTGCCTTAAGCTACTTACAAGCATTCAACAGAAACTCACATGCATTTCTCTGAAAGAGAAGCAGTCTGTTCCAACACTTCAATTCACTGTGCGAAGTGAATGGAGTGTTGCTTCACTTTCTAAATTCTGTCCTTTCAGAGAAAATCACTTTCCTTTGAAAGTGCCTTAAACTACTTTCAAGCATTCATAAAAAACTCACATGCGTTTCTCTGAAAGAAAAGCAGTCTGTTCCAACACTTCAATTCTTTGTGCGAAGTGAATGGAGTGTTGCTTCACTTTCTAAATGCTGTCCTTTCAGAGAAAATCACTTTCCTTTGAAAGTGCCTTAAGCTACTTGCAAGCATTAGGAAGAAACTCATATGCGTTTCTCTGAAAGAGAAGCAGTCTGTTCCAACACTTCAATTCAGTGTGCAAAGTGAATGGAGTGTTGCTTCACTTTCTAAATGCTGTCCTTTCAGAGAAAATCAATTTCCTTTGAAAGTGCCTTAAGCTACTTACAAGCATTCACCAGAAACTCACATGCATTTCTCTGAAAGAGAAGCAGTCTGTTCCAACACTTCAATTCACTGTGCGAAGTAAATGGAGTGTTGCTTCACTTTCTAAATGCTGTCCTTTCAGAGAAAATCCCTTTCCTCTGAATGTGCCTTAAGCTACTTACAAGCATTCAACAGAAATTCACATGCATTTCTCTGAAAGAGAAGCAATCTGTTCCAACACTTCAATTCTCTGTGCGAAGTGAATGGAGTGTTGCTTCACTTTCAAAATGCTGTCCTTTCAGAGAAAATCACTTTCCTTTGAAAGTGCCTTAAGCTACTTGCAAGCATTCAGAAGAAACACTAATGCGTGTCTATGAAAGAGAAGCAGTCTGTTCCAACACTTCAATTCATTGCACGAAGGGAATGGAGTGTTACTTTACTTTCTAAATTCTGTCCTTTCAGAAAAATCACTTTCCTTTGAAAGAGCCTTGAGCTACTTACAAGCATTCAACAGAAACTCACATGCATTTCTCGGAAAAAGAAGCAGTCTGTTCCAACACTTCAATTCACTGTGCGAAGTGAATGGAGTGTTGCTTCACTTTCTAAATGCTGTCCTTTCAGAGAAAATCACTTTCCTTTGAAAGTGCCTTAAGCTACTTGCAAGCATTAGGAAGAACCTCACATGCGTTTCTCTGAAAGAGAAGCAGTCTGTTCCAACACTTAAATTCACTGTGCGAAGTGAATTGAGTGTTTCTTCACGTTCTAAATGCTGTCCTTTCAGAGAAAATCACTTTCCTTTGAAAGTGCCTTAAGCTACTTACAAGCATTCAACAGAAACTCACATGCATTTCTCTGAAAGAGAAGCAGTCTGTTCCAACACTTCAATTCACTGTGCAAAGTGAATGGAGTGTTGCTTCACTTTCTAAATGCTGTCCTTTCAGAGAAAATCACTTTCCTTTGAAAGTGCCTTAAGCTACTTGCAAGCATTCACAAGAAACACTAATGCGTTTCTATGAAAGAGAAGCAGTCTGTTCCAACACTTCAATTCATTGCACGAAGGGAATGGAGTGTTGCTTTACTTTCTAAATGCTGTCCTTTCAGAGAAAATCACTTTCCTTTGAAAGAGCCTTGAGCTACTTACAAGCATTCAACAGAAACTCATATGCATTTCTCTGAAAGAGAAGCAGTCTTTTCTAACACTTCAATTAATTGTGCGAAGTGAATGGAATGTTACTTCACTTTCTAAATGCTGTCCTTTCAGAGAAAATCACTTTCCTTTGAAAGTGCCTTAAGCTACTTTCAAGCATTCACAGGAAACACACATGCGTTTCTCTGAAATAGAAGCAGTCTGTTCCAACACTTCAATTCACTGTGAGAAGTGAATGGAGTGTTGCTTCACTTTCTAAATCCTGTCCTTTCAGAGAAAATCACTTTTGTTTGAAAGTGCCTTAAGCAACTTTCAAGCATTCACAAGAAATTCACATGCATTTCTCTGAAAGAGAAGCCTTCTCTTCCAACACTTCAATTCACTGTGCGATGTGAATGGAGTGTTGCTTCACTTTCTAAATGCTGTCCTTTCAGAGAAAATCACGTTCCTTTGAAATTGCCTTAAGCTACTTACAAGCATTCACCAGAAACTCACATGTGTTTCTCTGAAAGAGAAGCAATCTGTTCCAACACTTCAATTCACTTTGCAAAGTGAATGGAGTGTAGCCTCACTTTCGAAATGCTGTCCTTTCAGAGAAAATCCCTTTCCTCTGAATGTGCCTTAAGCTACTTACAAGCATTCAACAGAAACTCACATGCATTTCTCTGAAAGAGAAGCAATCTGTTCCAACACTTCATTTCTCTGTGCGAAGTGAATGGAGTGTTGCTTCACTTTCTAAATGCTGTCCTTTCAGAGAAAATCACTTTCCTTTGAAAGTGCCTTAAGATACTTGCAAGCATTCACAAGAAACACTAATGCTTTTCTCTGAAAGAGAAGCAGTCTGTTCCAACACTTCAATTCTCTGTGCGAAGTGAATGGAGTGTTGCTTCACTTTCTAAATGCTGTCCTTTCAGAGAAAATCACTTTCCTTTGTAAGTGCCTTAAGCTACTTACAAGCATTCAACAGAAATTCACATGCATTTCTCTGAAAGAGAAGCAATCTGTTCCAACACTTCAATTCTCTGTGCGAAGTGAATGGAGTGTTGCTTCACTTTCAAAATGCTGTCCTTTCAGAGAAAATCACTTTCCTTTGAAAGTGCGTTAAGCTACTTGCAAGCATTCACAAGAAACACTAATGCGTTTCTATGAAAGAGAAGCAGTCTGTTCCAACACTTCAATTCATTGCGCGAAGGGAATGGAGTGTTGCTTTACTTTCTAAATGCTGTCCTTTCAGAGAAAATCACTTTCCTTTGAAAGAGCCTTGAGCTACTTACAAGCATTCAACAGAAACTCACATGCTTTTCTCTGAAAAAGAAGCAGTCTGTTCCAACACTTCAATTCACTGTGCGAAGTGAATGGAGTGTTGCTTCACTTTCTAAATGCTGTCCTTACAGAGAAAATCACTTTCATTGAAAGTGCCTTAAGCTTCTTGCAAGCATTAGGAAGAAACTCACATGCGTTTCTCTGAAAGAGAAGCAGTCTGTTCCAACACTTCAATTCTCTGTGCGAAGTGAATGGAGTGTTGCTTCACTTTCTAAATGCTGTCCTTTCAGAGAAAATCACTTTCCTTTGAAAGTGCCTTAAGCTACTTACAAGCATTCAACAGAAACTCACATGCATTTCTCTGAAAGAGAAGCAGTCTGTTCCAACACTTCAATTCTCTGTGCGAAGTGAATGGAGTGTTGCTTCACTTTCTAAATGCTGTCCTTTCAGAGAAAATCACTTTCCTTTGAAAGTGCCTTAAACTACTTTCAAGCATTCATAAATAACTCACATGCGTTTCTCTGAAAGAGAAGCAGTCTGTTCCAACACTTCAATTCTTTGTGCGAAGTGAATGGAGTGTTGATTCACTTTCTAAATGCTGTCCTTTCAGAGAAAATCACTTTCCTTTGAAAGTGCCTTAAGCTACTTGCAAGCATTAGGAAGAAACTCACATGCGTTTCTCTGAAAGAGAAGCAGTCTGTTCCAACACTTCAATTCAGTGTGCGAAGTGAATGGAGTGTTGCTTCACTTTCTAAATGCTGTCCTTTCAGAGAAAATCACTTTCCTTTGTAAGTGCCTTAAGCTACTTACAAGCATTCACCAGAAACTCACATGCATTTCTCTGAAAGAGAAGTAGTCTGTTCCAACACTTCAATTCACTGTGCGAAGTGAATGGAGTGTTGCTTCACTTTCTAAATGCTGTCCTTTCAGAGAAAATCACTTTCCTCTGAATGTGCCTTAAGCTACTTACAAGCATTCAACAGAAACTCACATGCATTTCTCTGAAAGAGAAGCAATCTGTTCCAACACTTCATTTCTCTGTGCGAAGTGAATGGAGTGTTGCTTCACTTTCTAAATGCTGTCCTTTCAGAGAAAATCACTTTCCTTTGAAAGTGCCTTAAGATACTTGCAAGCATTCACAAGAAACACTAATGCTTTTCTCTGAAAGAGAAGCAGTCTGTTCCAACACTTCAATTCTCTGTGCGAAGTGAATGGAGTGTTGCTTCACTTTCAAAATGCTGTCCTTTCAGAGAAAATCACTTTCCTTTGAAAGTGCCTTAAGCTACTTGCAAGCATTCACAAGAAACACTAATGCGTTTCTATGAAAGAGAAGCAGTCTGTTCCAACACTTCAATTCATTGCGCGAAGGGAATGGAGTGTTGCTTTACTTTCTAAATGCTGTCCTTTCAGAGAAAATCACTTTCTTTTGAAAGAGCCTTGAGCTACTTACAAGCATTCAACAGAAACTCACATGCTTTTCTCTGAAAAAGAAGCAGTCTGTTCCAACACTTCAATTCACTGTGCGAAGTGAATGGAGTGTTGCTTCACTTTCTAAAGGCTGTCCTTTCAGAGAAAATCACTTTCCTTTGAAAGTGCCTTAAGCTACTTGCAAGCATTAGGAAGAAACTCACATGCGTTTCTCTGAAAGAGAAGCAGTCTGTTCCAAAACTTCAATTCACTGTGTGAAGTGAATGGAGTGTTGCCTCACTTTCTAAATGCTGTCCTTTCAGAGAAAATCACTTTCCTTTGAAAGTGCCTTAAGCTACTTACAAGCATTCAACAGAAACTCACATGCGTTTCTCTGAAAGAGAAGTAGTCTGTTCCAACACTTCAATTCAATGTGCGAAGTGAATGGAGTGTTGCTTCACTTTCTAAATGCTGTCCTTACAGAGAAAATCACTTTCATTGAAAGTGCCTTAAGCTTCTTGCAAGCATTAGGAAGAAACTCACATGCGTTTCTCTGAAAGAGAAGCAGTCTGTTCCAACACTTCAATTCACTGTGCGAAGTGAATGGAGTGTTGCTTCACTTTCTAAATGCTGTCCTTTCAGAGAACATCACTTTCCTTTGAAAGTGCCTTAAGCTACTTACAAGCATTCAACAGAAACTCACATGCATTTCTCTGAAAGAGAAGCAGTCTGTTCCAACACTTCAATTCACTGTGCGAAGTGAATGGAGTGTTGCTTCACTTTCTAAATTCTGTCCTTTCAGAGAAAATCACTTTCCTTTGAAAGTGCCTTAAACTCCTTTCAAGCATTCATAAATAACTCACATGCGTTTCTCTGAAAGAGAAGCAGTCTGTTCCAACACTTCAATTCTTTGTGCGAAGTGAATGGAGTGTTGATTCACTTTCTAAATGCTGTCCTTTCAGAGAAAATCACTTTCCTTTGAAAGTGCCTTAAGCTACTTGCAAGCATTAGGAAGAAACTCACATGCGTTTCTCTGAAAGAGAAGCAGTCTGTTCCAACACTTCAAGTCAGTGTGCGAAGTGAATGGAGTGTTGTTTCACTTTCTAAATGCTGTCCTTTCAGAGAAAATCACTTTCCTTTGTAAGTGCCTTAAGCTACTTACAAGCATTCACCAGAAACTCACATGCATTTCTCTGAAAGAGAAGTAGTCTGTTCCAACACTTCAATTCACTGTGCGAAGTGAATGGAGTGTTGCTTCACTTTCTAAATGCTGTCCTTTCAGAGAAAATCACTTTCCTCTGAATGTGCCTTAAGCTACTTACAAGCATTCAACAGAAACTCACATGCATTTCTCTGAAAGAGAAGCAATCTGTTCCAACACTTCATTTCTCTGTGCGAAGTGAATGGAGTGTTGCTTCACTTTCTAAATGCTGTCCTTTCAGAGAAAATCACTTTCCTTTGAAAGTGCCTTAAGATACTTGCAAGCATTCACAAGAAACACTAATGCTTTTCTCTGAAAGAGAAGCAGTCTGTTCCAACACTTCAATTCTCTGTGCGAAGTGAATGGAGTGTTGCTTCACTTTCTAAATGCTGTCCTTTCAGAGAAAATCACTTTCTTTGTAAGTGCCTTAAGCTACTTACAAGCATTCACAAGAAACACTAATGCGTTTCTATGAAAGAGAAGCAGTCTGTTCCAACACTTCAATTCATTGCGCGAAGGGAATGGAGTGTTGCTTTACTTTCTAAATGCTGTCCTTTCAGAGAAAATCACTTTCTTTTGAAAGAGCCTTGAGCTACTTACAAGCATTCAACAGAAACTCACATGCTTTTCTCTGAAAAAGAAGCAGTCTGTTCCAACACTTCAATTCACTGTGCGAAGTGAATGGAGTGTTGCTTCACTTTCTAAATGCTGTCCTTTCAGAGAAAATCACTTTCCTTTGAAAGTGCCTTAAGCTACTTGCAAGCATTAGGAAGAAACTCACATGCGTTTCTCTGAAAGAGAAGCAGTCTGTTCCAAAACTTCAATTCACTGTGTGAAGTGAATGGAGTGTTGCCTCACTTTCTAAATGCTGTCCTTTCAGAGAAAATCACTTTCCTTTGAAAGTGCCTTAAGCTACTTACAAGCATTCAACAGAAACTCACATGCGTTTCTCTGAAAGAGAAGCAGTCTGTTCCAAAACTTCAATTCACTGTGTGAAGTGAATGGAGTGTTGCTTCACTTTCTAAATGCTGTCCTTTCAGAGAACATCACTTTCCTTTGAAAGTGCCTTAAGCTACTTACAAGCATTCAACAGAAACTCACATGCATTTCTCTGAAAGAGAAGCAGTCTGTTCCAACACTTCAATTCACTGTGCGAAGTGAATGGAGTGTTGCTTCACTTTCTAAATTCTGTCCTTTCAGAGAAAATCACTTTCCTTTGAAAGTGCCTTAAACTACTTTCAAGCATTCATAAATAACTCACATGCGTTTCTCTGAAAGAGAAGCAGTCTGTTCCAACACTTCAATTCTTTGTGCGAAGTGAATGGAGTGTTGATTCACTTTCTAAATGCTGTCCTTTCAGAGAAAATCACTTTCCTTTGAAAGTGCCTTAAGCTACTTGCAAGCATTAGGAAGAAACTCACATGCGTTTCTCTGAAAGAGAAGCAGTCTGTTCCAACACTTCAATTCAGTGTGCGAAGTGAATGGAGTGTTGCTTCACTTTCTAAATGCTGTCCTTTCAGAGAAAATCACTTTCCTTTGTAAGTGCCTTAAGCTACTTACAAGCATTCACCAGAAACTCACATGCATTTCTCTGAAAGAGAAGTAGTCTGTTCCAACACTTCAATTCACTGTGCGAAGTGAATGGAGTGTTGCTTCACTTTCTAAATGCTGTCCTTTCAGAGAAAATCACTTTCCTCTGAATGTGCCTTAAGCTACTTACAAGCATTCAACAGAAACTCACATGCATTTCTCTGAAAGAGAAGCAATCTGTTCCAACACTTCATTTCTCTGTGCGAAGTGAATGGAGTGTTGCTTCACTTTCTAAATGCTGTCCTTTCAGAGAAAATCACTTTCCTTTGAAAGTGCCTTAAGATACTTGCAAGCATTCACAAGAAACACTAATGCTTTTCTCTGAAAGAGAAGCAGTCTGTTCTAACACTTCAATTCTCTGTGCGAAGTGAATGGAGTGTTGCTTCACTTTCTAAATGCTGTCCTTTCAGAGAAAATCACTTTCCTTTGTAAGTGCCTTAAGCTACTTACAAGCATTCAACAGAAATTCACATGCATTTCTCTGAAAGAGAAGCAATCTGTTCCAACACTTCAATTCTCTGTGCGAAGTGAATGGAGTGTTGCTTCACTTTCAAAATGCTGTCCTTTCAGAGAAAATCACTTTCCTTTGAAAGTGCCTTAAGCTACTTGCAAGCATTCACAAGAAACACTAATGCGTTTATATGAAAGAGAAGCAGTCTGTTCCAACACTTCAATTCATTGCGCGAAGGGAATTGAGTGTTGCTTTACTTTCTAAATGCTGTCCTTTCAGAGAAAATCACTTTCCTTTGAAAGAGCCTTGAGCTACTTACAAGCATTCAACAGAAACTCACATGCTTTTCTCTGAAAAAGAAGCAGTCTGTTCCAACACTTCAATTCACTGTGCGAAGTGAATGGAGTGTTGCTTCACTTTCTAAATGCTGTCCTTTCAGAGAAAATCACTTTCCTTTGAAAGTGCCTTAAGCTACTTGCAAGCATTAGGAAGAAACTCACATGCGTTACTCTGAAAGAGAAGCAGTCTGTTCCAAAACTTCAATTCACTGTGTGAAGTGAATGGAGTGTTGCCTCACTTTCTAAATGCTGTCCTTTCAGAGAAAATCACTTTCCTTTGAAAGTGCCTTAAGCTACTTGCAAGCATTAGGAAGAAACTCACATGCGTTTCTCTGAAAGAGAAGCAGTCTGTTCCAACACTTCAATTCACTGTGCGAAGTGAATGGAGTGTTGCTTCACTTTCTAAAGGCTGTACTTTCAGAGAAAATCACTTTCCTTTGAAAGTGCCTTAAGCTACTTACAAGCATTCAACAGAAACTCACATGCATTTCTCTGAAAGAGAAGCAGTCTGTTCCAAGACTTCAATTCAATCTGCGAAGTGAATGGAGTGTTGCTACACCTTCTAAATTCTGTCCTTTCAGAGAAAATCACTTTCCTTTGAAAGTGCCTTAAACTTCTTTCAAGCATTCATAAAAAACTCACATGCGTTTCTCTGAAAGAGAAGCAGTCTGTTCCAACACTTCAATTCTCTGTGCGAAGTGAATGGAGTGTTGCTTCACTTTCAAAATGCTGTCCTTTCAGAGAAAATCACTTTCCTTTGAAAGTGCCTTAAGCTACTTGCAAGCATTCACAAGAAAAACTAATGCGTTTCTATGAAAGAGAAGCAGTCTGTTCCAACACTTCAATTCATTGCACGACGGGAATGGACTGTTACTTTACTTTCTAAATGCTGTCCTTTCAGAAAAAATCACTTTCCTTTGAAAGAGCCTTGAGCTACTTACAAGCATTCAACAGAAACTCACATGCGTTTCTCTGAAAGAGAAGCAGTCTGTTCCAAAATTTCAATTCCTTGTGTGAGGTGAATGGAGTGTTGCCTCACTTTCTAAATGCTGTCCTTTCAGAGAAAATCACTTTCCTTTGAAAGTGCCTTAAGCTACTTACAAGCATTCAACAGAAACTCACATGCGTTTCTCTGAAAGAGAAGCATTCTGTTCCAACACTTCAATTCAATGTGCGAAGTGAATGGAGTGATGCTTCACTTTCTAAATGCTGTCCTTTCAGAGAAAATCACTTTCCTTTGAAAGTGCCTTAAGCTTCTTGCAAGCATTAGGAAGAAACTCACATGCGTTTCTCTGAAAGAGAAGCAGTCTGTTCCAACACTTCAATTCACTGTGCGAAGTGAATGGAGTGTTGCTTCACTTTCTAAATGCTGTCCTTTCAGAGAAAATAACTTTCCTTTGTAAGTGCCTTAAGCTACTTACAAGCATTCAACAGAAACTCACATGCATTTCTCTGAAAGGGAAGCAGTCTGTTCCAACACTTCAATTCACTGTGCGAAGTGAATGGAGTGTTGCTTCACTTTCTAAATTCTGTCCTTTCAGAGAAAATCACTTTCCTTTGAAAGTGCCTTAAACTACTTTCAAGAATTCATAAAAAACTCACATGTGTTTCTCTGAAAGAGAAGCAATCTGTTCCAACACTTCAATTCTCTGTGCGAAGTGAATGGAGTGTTGCTTCACTTTCTAAATGCTGTCCTTTCAGAGAAAATCACTTTCCTTTGAAAGTGCCTTAAGCTACTTGCAAGCATTCACAAGAAACACTAATGCGTTTCTCTGAAAGAGAAGCAGTCTGTTCCAACACTTCAATTCTCTGTGCGAAGTGAATGGAGTGTTGCTTCACTTTCTAAAGGCTGTACTTTTAGAGAAAATCACTTTCCTTTGAAAGTGCCTTAAGCTACTTACAAGCATTCAACAGAAACTCACATGCATTTCTCTGAAAGAGAAGCAGTCTGTTCCAACACTTCAATTCACTCTGCGAAGTGAATGGAGTGTTGCTTCACTTTCTAAATGCTGTCCTTTCAGAGAAAATCACTTTCCTTTGAAAGTGCCTTAAGCTACTTGCAAGCATTAGGAAGAAACTCACATGCGTTACTCTGAAAGAGAAGCAGTCTGTTCCAAAACTTCAATTCACTGTGTGAAGTGAATGGAGTGTTGCCTCACTTTCTAAATGCTGTCCTTTCAGAGAAAATCACTTTCCTTTGAAAGTGCCTTAAGCTACTTGCAAGCATTAGGAAGAAACTCACATGCGTTTCTCTGAAAGAGAAGCAGTCTGTTCCAACACTTCAATTCACTGTGCGAAGTGAATGGAGTGTTGCTTCACTTTCTAAAGGCTGTACTTTCAGAGAAAATCACTTTCCTTTGAAAGTGCCTTAAGCTACTTACAAGCATTCAACAGAAACTCACATGCATTTCTCTGAAAGAAAAGCAGTCTGTTCCAAGACTTCAATTCAATCTGCGAAGTGAATGGAGTGTTGCTACACCTTCTAAATTCTGTCCTTTCAGAGAAAATCACTTTCCTTTGAAAGTGCCTTAAACTTCTTTCAAGCATTCATAAAAAACTCACATGCGTTTCTCTGAAAGAGAAGCAGTCTGTTCCAACACTTCAATTCTCTGTGCGAAGTGAATGGAGTGTTGCTTCACTTTCAAAATGCTGTCCTTTCAGAGAAAATCACTTTCCTTTGAAAGTGCCTTAAGCTACTTGCAAGCATTCACAAGAAAAACTAATGCGTTTCTATGAAAGAGAAGCAGTCTGTTCCAACACTTCAATTCATTGCACGACGGGAATGGACTGTTACTTTACTTTCTAAATGCTGTCCTTTCAGAAAAAATCACTTTCCTTTGAAAGAGCCTTGAGCTACTTACAAGCATTCAACAGAAACTCACATGCGTTTCTCTGAAAGAGAAGCAGTCTGTTCCAAAATTTCAATTCCTTGTGTGAGGTGAATGGAGTGTTGCCTCACTTTCTAAATGCTGTCCTTTCAGAGAAAATCACTTTCCTTTGAAAGTGCCTTAAGCTACTTACAAGCATTCAACAGAAACTCACATGCGTTTCTCTGAAAGAGAAGCATTCTGTTCCAACACTTCAATTCAATGTGCGAAGTGAATGGAGTGATGCTTCACTTTCTAAATGCTGTCCTTTCAGAGAAAAACACTTTCCTTTGAAAGTGCCTTAAGCTTCTTGCAAGCATTAGGAAGAAACTCACATGCGTTTCTCTGAAAGAGAAGCAGTCTGTTCCAACACTTCAATTCACTGTGCGAAGTGAATGGAGTGTTGCTTCACTTTCTAAATGCTGTCCTTTCAGAGAAAATAACTTTCCTTTGTAAGTGCCTTAAGCTACTTACAAGCATTCAACAGAAACTCACATGCATTTCTCTGAAAGGGAAGCAGTCTGTTCCAACACTTCAATTCACTGTGCGAAGTGAATGGAGTGTTGCTTCACTTTCTAAATTCTGTCCTTTCAGAGAAAATCACTTTCCTTTGAAAGTGCCTTAAACTACTTTCAAGAATTCATAAAAAACTCACATGCGTTTCTCTGAAAGAGAAGCAATCTGTTCCAACACTTCAATTCTCTGTGCGAAGTGAATGGAGTGTTGCTTCACTTTCTAAATGCTGTCCTTTCAGAGAAAATCACTTTCCTTTGAAAGTGCCTTAAGCTACTTGCAAGCATTCACAAGAAACACTAATGCGTTTCTCTGAAAGAGAAGCAGTCTGTTCCAACACTTCAATTCTCTGTGCGAAGTGAATGGAGTGTTGCTTCACTTTCTAAAGGCTGTACTTTTAGAGAAAATCACTTTCCTTTGAAAGTGCCTTAAGCTACTTACAAGCATTCAACAGAAACTCACATGCATTTCTCTGAAAGAGAAGCAGTCTGTTCCAACACTTCAATTCACTCTGCGAAGTGAATGGAGTGTTGCTTCACTTTCTAAATTCTGTCCTTTCAGAGAAAATCACTTTCCTTTGAAAGTGCCTTAAACTACTTTCAAGCATTCATAAAAAACTCACATGCGTTTCTCTGAAAGAGAAGCAATCTGTTCCAACACTTCAATTCACTTTGCAAAGTGAATGGAGTGTAGCCTCACTTTCGAAATGCTGTCCTTTCAGAGAAAATCCCTTTCCTCTGAATTGCCTTAAGCTACTTACAAGCATTCAACAGAAACTCACATGCATTTCTCTGAAAGAGAAGCAATCTGTTCCAACACTTCATTTCTCTGTGCGAAGTGAATGGAGTGTTGCTTCACTTTCTAAATGCTGTCCTTTCAGAGAAAATCACTTTCCTTTGAAAGTGCCTTAAGATACTTGCAAGCATTCACAAGAAACACTAATGCTTTTCTCTGAAAGAGAAGCAGTCTGTTCCAACACTTCAATTCTCTGTGCGAAGTGAATGGAGTGTTGCTTCACTTTCTAAATGCTGTCCTTTCAGAGAAAATCACTTTCCTTTGTAAGTGCCTTAAGCTACTTACAAGCATTCAACAGAAATTCACATGCATTTCTCTGAAAGAGAAGCAATCTGTTCCAACACTTCAATTCTCTGTGCGAAGTGAATGGAGTGTTGCTTCACTTTCAAAATGCTGTCCTTTCAGAGAAAATCACTTTCCTTTGAAAGTGCGTTAAGCTACTTGCAAGCATTCACAAGAAACACTAATGCGTTTCTATGAAAGAGAAGCAGTCTGTTCCAACACTTCAATTCATTGCGCGAAGGGAATGGAGTGTTGCTTTACTTTCTAAATGCTGTCCTATCAGAGAAAATCACTTTCCTTTGAAAGAGCCTTGAGCTACTTACAAGCATTCAACAGAAACTCACATGCTTTTCTCTGAAAAAGAAGCAGTCTGTTCCAACACTTCAATTCACTGTGCGAAGTGAATGGAGTGTTGCTTCACTTTCTAAATGCTGTCCTTTCAGAGAAAATCACTTTCCTTTGAAAGTGCCTTAAGCTACTTGCAAGCATTAGGAAGAAACTCACATGCGTTTCTCTGAAAGAGAAGCAGTCTGTTCCAAAACTTCAATTCACTGTGTGAAGTGAATGGAGTGTTGCCTCACTTTCTAAATGCTGTCCTTTCAGAGAAAATCACTTTCCTTTGAAAGTGCCTTAAGCTACTTACAAGCATTCAACAGAAACTCACATGCGTTTCTCTGAAAGAGAAGTAGTCTGTTCCAACACTTCAATTCAATGTGCGAAGTGAATGGAGTGTTGCTTCACTTTCTAAATGCTGTCCTTACAGAGAAAATCACTTTCATTGAAAGTGCCTTAAGCTTCTTGCAAGCATTAGGAAGAAACTCACATGCGTTTCTCTGAAAGAGAAGCAGTCTGTTCCAACACTTCAATTCACTGTGCGAAGTGAATGGAGTGTTGCTTCACTTTCTAAATGCTGTCCTTTCAGAGAAAATCACTTTCCTTTGAAAGTGCCTTAAGCTACTTACAAGCATTCAACAGAAACTCACATGCATTTCTCTGAAAGAGAAGCAGTCTGTTCCAACACTTCAATTCTCTGTGCGAAGTGAATGGAGTGTTGCTTCACTTTCTAAATGCTGTCCTTTCAGAGAAAATCACTTTCCTTTGAAAGTGCCTTAAACTACTTTCAAGCATTCATAAATAACTCACATGCGTTTCTCTGAAAGAGAAGCAGTCTGTTCCAACACTTCAATTCTTTGTGCGAAGTGAATGGAGTGTTGATTCACTTTCTAAATGCTGTCCTTTCAGAGAAAATCACTTTCCTTTGAAAGTGCCTTAAGCTACTTGCAAGCATTAGGAAGAAACTCACATGCGTTTCTCTGAAAGAGAAGCAGTCTGTTCCAACACTTCAATTCAGTGTGCGAAGTGAATGGAGTGTTGCTTCACTTTCTAAATGCTGTCCTTTCAGAGAAAATCACTTTCCTTTGTAAGTGCCTTAAGCTACTTACAAGCATTCACCAGAAACTCACATGCATTTCTCTGAAAGAGAAGTAGTCTGTTCCAACACTTCAATTCACTGTGCGAAGTGAATGGAGTGTTGCTTCACTTTCTAAATGCTGTCCTTTCAGAGAAAATCACTTTCCTCTGAATGTGCCTTAAGCTACTTACAAGCATTCAACAGAAACTCACATGCATTTCTCTGAAAGAGAAGCAATCTGTTCCAACACTTCATTTCTCTGTGCGAAGTGAATGGAGTGTTGCTTCACTTTCTAAATGCTGTCCTTTCAGAGAAAATCACTTTCCTTTGAAAGTGCCTTAAGATACTTGCAAGCATTCACAAGAAACACTAATGCTTTTCTCTGAAAGAGAAGCAGTCTGTTCCAACACTTCAATTCTCTGTGCGAAGTGAATGGAGTGTTGCTTCACTTTCAAAATGCTGTCCTTTCAGAGAAAATCACTTTCCTTTGAAAGTGCCTTAAGCTACTTGCAAGCATTCACAAGAAACACTAATGCGTTTCTATGAAAGAGAAGCAGTCTGTTCCAACACTTCAATTCATTGCGCGAAGGGAATGGAGTGTTGCTTTACTTTCTAAATGCTGTCCTTTCAGAGAAAATCACTTTCTTTTGAAAGAGCCTAGAGCTACTTACAAGCATTCAACAGAAACTCACATGCTTTTCTCTGAAAAAGAAGCAGTCTGTTCCAACACTTCAATTCACTGTGCGAAGTGAATGGAGTGTTGCTTCACTTTCTAAATGCTGTCCTTTCAGAGAAAATCACTTTCCTTTGAAAGTGCCTTAAGCTACTTGCAAGCATTAGGAAGAAACTCACATGCGTTTCTCTGAAAGAGAAGCAGTCTGTTCCAAAACTTCAATTCACTGTGTGAAGTGAATGGAGTGTTGCCTCACTTTCTAAATGCTGTCCTTTCAGAGAAAATCACTTTCCTTTGAAAGTGCCTTAAGCTACTTACAAGCATTCAACAGAAACTCACATGCGTTTCTCTGAAAGAGAAGTAGTCTGTTCCAACACTTCAATTCAATGTGCGAAGTGAATGGAGTGTTGCTTCACTTTCTAAATGCTGTCCTTACAGAGAAAATCACTTTCATTGAAAGTGCCTTAAGCTTCTTGCAAGCATTAGGAAGAAACTCACATGCGTTTCTCTGAAAGAGAAGCAGTCTGTTCCAACACTTCAATTCACTGTGCGAAGTGAATGGAGTGTTGCTTCACTTTCTAAATGCTCTCCTTTCAGAGAACATCACTTTCCTTTGAAAGTGCCTTAAGCTACTTACAAGCATTCAACAGAAACTCACATGCATTTCTCTGAAAGAGAAGCAGTCTGTTCCAACACTTCAATTCACTGTGCGAAGTGAATGGAGTGTTGCTTCACTTTCTAAATTCTGTCCTTTCAGAGAAAATCACTTTCCTTTGAAAGTGCCTTAAACTACTTTCAAGCATTCATAAATAACTCACATGCGTTTCTCTGAAAGAGAAGCAGTCTGTTCCAACACTTCAATTCTTTGTGCGAAGTGAATGGAGTGTTGATTCACTTTCTAAATGCTGTCCTTTCAGAGAAAATCACTTTCCTTTGAAAGTGCCTTAAGCTACTTGCAAGCATTAGGAAGAAACTCACATGCGTTTCTCTGAAAGAGAAGCAGTCTGTTCCAACACTTCAATTCAGTGTGCGAAGTGAATGGAGTGTTGCTTCACTTTCTAAATGCTGTCCTTTCAGAGAAAATCACTTTCCTTTGTAAGTGCCTTAAGCTACTTACAAGCATTCACCAGAAACTCACATGCATTTCTCTGAAAGAGAAGTAGTCTGTTCCAACACTTCAATTCACTGTGCGAAGTGAATGGAGTGTTGCTTCACTTTCTAAATGCTGTCCTTTCAGAGAAAATCACTTTCCTCTGAATGTGCCTTAAGCTACTTACAAGCATTCAACAGAAACTCACATGCATTTCTCTGAAAGAGAAGCAATCTGTTCCAACACTTCATTTCTCTGTGCGAAGTGAATGGAGTGTTGCTTCACTTTCTAAATGCTGTCCTTTCAGAGAAAATCACTTTCCTTTGAAAGTGCCTTAAGATACTTGCAAGCATTCACAAGAAACACTAATGCTTTTCTCTGAAAGAGAAGCAGTCTGTTCCAACACTTCAATTCTCTGTGCGAAGTGAATGGAGTGTTGCTTCACTTTCTAAATGCTGTCCTTTCAGAGAAAATCACTTTCCTTTGTAAGTGCCTTAAGCTACTTACAAGCATTCACAAGAAACACTAATGCGTTTCTATGAAAGAGAAGCAGTCTGTTCCAACACTTCAATTCATTGCGCGAAGGGAATGGAGTGTTGCTTTACTTTCTAAATGCTGTCCTTTCAGAGAAAATCACTTTCTTTTGAAAGAGCCTTGAGCTACTTACAAGCATTCAACAGAAACTCACATGCTTTTCTCTGAAAAAGAAGCAGTCTGTTCCAACACTTCAATTCACTGTGCGAAGTGAATGGAGTGTTGCTTCACTTTCTAAATGCTGTCCTTTCAGAGAAAATCACTTTCCTTTGTAAGTGCCTTAAGCTACTTGCAAGCATTCACAAGAAACACTAATGCGTTTCTCTGAAAGAGAAGCAGTCTGTTCCAACACTTCAATTCTCTGTGCGAAGTGAATGGAGTGTTGCTTCACTTTCTAAAGGCTGTACTTTTAGAGAAAATCACTTTCCTTTGAAAGTGCCTTAAGCTACTTACAAGCATTCAACAGAAACTCACATGCATTTCTCTGAAAGAGAAGCAGTCTGTTCCAACACTTCAATTCACTCTGCGAAGTGAATGGAGTGTTGCTTCACTTTCTAAATTCTGTCCTTTCAGAGAAAATCACTTTCCTTTGAAAGTGCCTTAAACTACTTTCAAGCATTCATAAAAAACTCACATGCGTTTCTCTGAAAGAGAAGCAATCTGTTCCAACACTTCAATTCACTTTGCAAAGTGAATGGAGTGTAGCCTCACTTTCGAAATGCTGTCCTTTCAGAGAAAATCCCTTTCCTCTGAATTGCCTTAAGCTACTTACAAGCATTCAACAGAAACTCACATGCATTTCTCTGAAAGAGAAGCAATCTGTTCCAACACTTCATTTCTCTGTGCGAAGTGAATGGAGTGTTGCTTCACTTTCTAAATGCTGTCCTTTCAGAGAAAATCACTTTCCTTTGAAAGTGCCTTAAGATACTTGCAAGCATTCACAAGAAACACTAATGCTTTTCTCTGAAAGAGAAGCAGTCTGTTCCAACACTTCAATTCTCTGTGCGAAGTGAATGGAGTGTTGCTTCACTTTCTAAATGCTGTCCTTTCAGAGAAAATCACTTTCCTTTGTAAGTGCCTTAAGCTACTTACAAGCATTCAACAGAAATTCACATGCATTTCTCTGAAAGAGAAGCAATCTGTTCCAACACTTCAATTCTCTGTGCGAAGTGAATGGAGTGTTGCTTCACTTTCAAAATGCTGTCCTTTCAGAGAAAATCACTTTCCTTTGAAAGTGCGTTAAGCTACTTGCAAGCATTCACAAGAAACACTAATGCGTTTCTATGAAAGAGAAGCAGTCTGTTCCAACACTTCAATTCATTGCGCGAAGGGAATGGAGTGTTGCTTTACTTTCTAAATGCTGTCCTATCAGAGAAAATCACTTTCCTTTGAAAGAGCCTTGAGCTACTTACAAGCATTCAACAGAAACTCACATGCTTTTCTCTGAAAAAGAAGCAGTCTGTTCCAACACTTCAATTCACTGTGCGAAGTGAATGGAGTGTTGCTTCACTTTCTAAATGCTGTCCTTTCAGAGAAAATCACTTTCCTTTGAAAGTGCCTTAAGCTACTTGCAAGCATTAGGAAGAAACTCACATGCGTTTCTCTGAAAGAGAAGCAGTCTGTTCCAAAACTTCAATTCACTGTGTGAAGTGAATGGAGTGTTGCCTCACTTTCTAAATGCTGTCCTTTCAGAGAAAATCACTTTCCTTTGAAAGTGCCTTAAGCTACTTACAAGCATTCAACAGAAACTCACATGCGTTTCTCTGAAAGAGAAGTAGTCTGTTCCAACACTTCAATTCAATGTGCGAAGTGAATGGAGTGTTGCTTCACTTTCTAAATGCTGTCCTTACAGAGAAAATCACTTTCATTGAAAGTGCCTTAAGCTTCTTGCAAGCATTAGGAAGAAACTCACATGCGTTTCTCTGAAAGAGAAGCAGTCTGTTCCAACACTTCAATTCACTGTGCGAAGTGAATGGAGTGTTGCTTCACTTTCTAAATGCTGTCCTTTCAGAGAAAATCACTTTCCTTTGAAAGTGCCTTAAGCTACTTACAAGCATTCAACAGAAACTCACATGCATTTCTCTGAAAGAGAAGCAGTCTGTTCCAACACTTCAATTCTCTGTGCGAAGTGAATGGAGTGTTGCTTCACTTTCTAAATGCTGTCCTTTCAGAGAAAATCACTTTCCTTTGAAAGTGCCTTAAACTACTTTCAAGCATTCATAAATAACTCACATGCGTTTCTCTGAAAGAGAAGCAGTCTGTTCCAACACTTCAATTCTTTGTGCGAAGTGAATGGAGTGTTGATTCACTTTCTAAATGCTGTCCTTTCAGAGAAAATCACTTTCCTTTGAAAGTGCCTTAAGCTACTTGCAAGCATTAGGAAGAAACTCACATGCGTTTCTCTGAAAGAGAAGCAGTCTGTTCCAACACTTCAATTCAGTGTGCGAAGTGAATGGAGTGTTGCTTCACTTTCTAAATGCTGTCCTTTCAGAGAAAATCACTTTCCTTTGTAAGTGCCTTAAGCTACTTACAAGCATTCACCAGAAACTCACATGCATTTCTCTGAAAGAGAAGTAGTCTGTTCCAACACTTCAATTCACTGTGCGAAGTGAATGGAGTGTTGCTTCACTTTCTAAATGCTGTCCTTTCAGAGAAAATCACTTTCCTCTGAATGTGCCTTAAGCTACTTACAAGCATTCAACAGAAACTCACATGCATTTCTCTGAAAGAGAAGCAATCTGTTCCAACACTTCATTTCTCTGTGCGAAGTGAATGGAGTGTTGCTTCACTTTCTAAATGCTGTCCTTTCAGAGAAAATCACTTTCCTTTGAAAGTGCCTTAAGATACTTGCAAGCATTCACAAGAAACACTAATGCTTTTCTCTGAAAGAGAAGCAGTCTGTTCCAACACTTCAATTCTCTGTGCGAAGTGAATGGAGTGTTGCTTCACTTTCAAAATGCTGTCCTTTCAGAGAAAATCACTTTCCTTTGAAAGTGCCTTAAGCTACTTGCAAGCATTCACAAGAAACACTAATGCGTTTCTATGAAAGAGAAGCAGTCTGTTCCAACACTTCAATTCATTGCGCGAAGGGAATGGAGTGTTGCTTTACTTTCTAAATGCTGTCCTTTCAGAGAAAATCACTTTCTTTTGAAAGAGCCTAGAGCTACTTACAAGCATTCAACAGAAACTCACATGCTTTTCTCTGAAAAAGAAGCAGTCTGTTCCAACACTTCAATTCACTGTGCGAAGTGAATGGAGTGTTGCTTCACTTTCTAAATGCTGTCCTTTCAGAGAAAATCACTTTCCTTTGAAAGTGCCTTAAGCTACTTGCAAGCATTAGGAAGAAACTCACATGCGTTTCTCTGAAAGAGAAGCAGTCTGTTCCAAAACTTCAATTCACTGTGTGAAGTGAATGGAGTGTTGCCTCACTTTCTAAATGCTGTCCTTTCAGAGAAAATCACTTTCCTTTGAAAGTGCCTTAAGCTACTTACAAGCATTCAACAGAAACTCACATGCGTTTCTCTGAAAGAGAAGTAGTCTGTTCCAACACTTCAATTCAATGTGCGAAGTGAATGGAGTGTTGCTTCACTTTCTAAATGCTGTCCTTACAGAGAAAATCACTTTCATTGAAAGTGCCTTAAGCTTCTTGCAAGCATTAGGAAGAAACTCACATGCGTTTCTCTGAAAGAGAAGCAGTCTGTTCCAACACTTCAATTCACTGTGCGAAGTGAATGGAGTGTTGCTTCACTTTCTAAATGCTGTCCTTTCAGAGAACATCACTTTCCTTTGAAAGTGCCTTAAGCTACTTACAAGCATTCAACAGAAACTCACATGCATTTCTCTGAAAGAGAAGCAGTCTGTTCCAACACTTCAATTCACTGTGCGAAGTGAATGGAGTGTTGCTTCACTTTTTAAATTCTGTCCTTTCAGAGAAAATCACTTTCCTTTGAAAGTGCCTTAAACTACTTTCAAGCATTCATAAATAACTCACATGCGTTTCTCTGAAAGAGAAGCAGTCTGTTCCAACACTTCAATTCTTTGTGCGAAGTGAATGGAGTGTTGATTCACTTTCTAAATGCTGTCCTTTCAGAGAAAATCACTTTCCTTTGAAAGTGCCTTAAGCTACTTGCAAGCATTAGGAAGAAACTCACATGCGTTTCTCTGAAAGAGAAGCAGTCTGTTCCAACACTTCAATTCAGTGTGCGAAGTGAATGGAGTGTTGCTTCACTTTCTAAATGCTGTCCTTTCAGAGAAAATCACTTTCCTTTGTAAGTGCCTTAAGCTACTTACAAGCATTCACCAGAAACTCACATGCATTTCTCTGAAAGAGAAGTAGTCTGTTCCAACACTTCAATTCACTGTGCGAAGTGAATGGAGTGTTGCTTCACTTTCTAAATGCTGTCCTTTCAGAGAAAATCACTTTCCTCTGAATGTGCCTTAAGCTACTTACAAGCATTCAACAGAAACTCACATGCATTTCTCTGAAAGAGAAGCAATCTGTTCCAACACTTCATTTCTCTGTGCGAAGTGAATGGAGTGTTGCTTCACTTTCTAAATGCTGTCCTTTCAGAGAAAATCACTTTCCTTTGTAAGTGCCTTAAGCTACTTACAAGCATTCACAAGAAACACTAATGCGTTTCTATGAAAGAGAAGCAGTCTGTTCCAACACTTCAATTCATTGCGCGAAGGGAATGGAGTGTTGCTTTACTTTCTAAATGCTGTCCTTTCAGAGAAAATCACTTTCTTTTGAAAGAGCCTTGAGCTACTTACAAGCATTCAACAGAAACTCACATGCTTTTCTCTGAAAAAGAAGCAGTCTGTTCCAACACTTCAATTCACTGTGCGAAGTGAATGGAGTGTTGCTTCACTTTCTAAATGCTGTCCTTTCAGAGAAAATCACTTTCCTTTGAAAGTGCCTTAAGCTACTTGCAAGCATTAGGAAGAAACTCACATGCGTTTCTCTGAAAGAGAAGCAGTCTGTTCCAAAACTTCAATTCACTGTGTGAAGTGAATGGAGTGTTGCCTCACTTTCTAAATGCTGTCCTTTCAGAGAAAATCACTTTCCTTTGAAAGTGCCTTAAGCTAATTACAAGCATTCAACAGAAACTCACATGCGTTTCTCTGAAAGAGAAGTAGTCTGTTCCAACACTTCAATTCAATGTGCGAAGTGAATGGAGTGTTGCTTCACTTTCTAAATGCTGTCCTTACAGAGAAAATCACTTTCATTGAAAGTGCCTTAAGCTTCTTGCAAGCATTAGGAAGAAACTCACATGCGTTTCTCTGATAGAGAAGCAGTCTGTTCCAACACTTCAATTCACTGTGCGAAGTGAATGGAGTGTTGCTTCACTTTCTAAATGCTGTCCTTTCAGAGAACATCACTTTCCTTTGAAAGTGCCTTAAGCTACTTACAAGCATTCAACAGAAACTCACATGCATTTCTCTGAAAGAGAAGCAGTCTGTTCCAACACTTCAATTCACTGTGCGAAGTGAATGGAGTGTTGCTTCACTTTCTAAATTCTGTCCTTTCAGAGAAAATCACTTTCCTTTGAAAGTGCCTTAAACTACTTTCAAGCATTCATAAATAACTCACATGCGTTTCTCTGAAAGAGAAGCAGTCTGTTCCAACACTTCAATTCTTTGTGCGAAGTGAATGGAGTGTTGATTCACTTTCTAAATGCTGTCCTTTCAGAGAAAATCACTTTCCTTTGAAAGTGCCTTAAGCTACTTGCAAGCATTAGGAAGAAACTCACATGCGTTTCTCTGAAAGAGAAGCAGTCTGTTCCAACACTTCAATTCAGTGTGCGAAGTGAATGGAGTGTTGCTTCACTTTCTAAATGCTGTCCTTTCAGAGAAAATCACTTTCCTTTGTAAGTGCCTTAAGCTACTTACAAGCATTCACCAGAAACTCACATGCATTTCTCTGAAAGAGAAGTAGTCTGTTCCAACACTTCAATTCACTGTGCGAAGTGAATGGAGTGTTGCTTCACTTTCTAAATGCTGTCCTTTCAGAGAAAATCACTTTCCTCTGAATGTGCCTTAAGCTACTTACAAGCATTCAACAGAAACTCACATGCATTTCTCTGAAAGAGAAGCAATCTGTTCCAACACTTCATTTCTCTGTGCGAAGTGAATGGAGTGTTGCTTCACTTTCTAAATGCTGTCCTTTCAGAGAAAATCACTTTCCTTTGAAAGTGCCTTAAGCTACTTGCAAGCATTCACAAGAAACACTAATGCGTTTATATGAAAGAGAAGCAGTCTGTTCCAACACTTCAATTCATTGCGCGAAGGGAATGGAGTGTTGCTTTACTTTCTAAATGCTGTCCTTTCAGAGAAAATCACTTTCCTTTGAAAGAGCCTTGAGCTACTTACAAGCATTCAACAGAAACTCACATGCTTTTCTCTGAAAAAGAAGCAGTCTGTTCCAACACTTCAATTCACTGTGCGAAGTGAATGGAGTGTTGCTTCACTTTCTAAATGCTGTCCTTTCAGAGAAAATCACTTTCCTTTGAAAGTGCCTTAAGCTACTTGCAAGCATTAGGAAGAAACTCACATGCGTTACTCTGAAAGAGAAGCAGTCTGTTCCAAAACTTCAATTCACTGTGTGAAGTGAATGGAGTGTTGCCTCACTTTCTAAATGCTGTCCTTTCAGAGAAAATCACTTTCCTTTGAAAGTGCCTTAAGCTACTTGCAAGCATTAGGAAGAAACTCACATGCGTTTCTCTGAAAGAGAAGCAGTCTGTTCCAACACTTCAATTCACTGTGCGAAGTGAATGGAGTGTTGCTTCACTTTCTAAAGGCTGTACTTTCAGAGAAAATCACTTTCCTTTGAAAGTGCCTTAAGCTACTTACAAGCATTCAACAGAAACTCACATGCATTTCTCTGAAAGAGAAGCAGTCTGTTCCAAGACTTCAATTCAATCTGCGAAGTGAATGGAGTGTTGCTACACCTTCTAAATTCTGTCCTTTCAGAGAAAATCACTTTCCTTTGAAAGTGCCTTAAACTTCTTTCAAGCATTCATAAAAAACTCACATGCGTTTCTCTGAAAGAGAAGCAGTCTGTTCCAACACTTCAATTCTCTGTGCGAAGTGAATGGAGTGTTGCTTCACTTTCAAAATGCTGTCCTTTCAGAGAAAATCACTTTCCTTTGAAAGTGCCTTAAGCTACTTGCAAGCATTCACAAGAAAAACTAATGCGTTTCTATGAAAGAGAAGCAGTCTGTTCCAACACTTCAATTCATTGCACGACGGGAATGGACTTTACTTTACTTTCTAAATGCTGTCCTTTCAGAAAAAATCACTTTCCTTTGAAAGAGCCTTGAGCTACTTACAAGCATTCAACAGAAACTCACATGCGTTTCTCTGAAAGAGAAGCAGTCTGTTCCAAAATTTCAATTCCTTGTGTGAGGTGAATGGAGTGTTGCCTCACTTTCTAAATGCTGTCCTTTCAGAGAAAATCACTTTCCTTTGAAAGTGCCTTAAGCTACTTACAAGCATTCAACAGAAACTCACATGCGTTTCTCTGAAAGAGAAGCATTCTGTTCCAACACTTCAATTCAATGTGCGAAGTGAATGGAGTGATGCTTCACTTTCTAAATGCTGTCCTTTCAGAGAAAATCACTTTCCTTTGAAAGTGCCTTAAGCTTCTTGCAAGCATTAGGAAGAAACTCACATGCGTTTCTCTGAAAGAGAAGCAGTCTGTTCCAACACTTCAATTCACTGTGCGAAGTGAATGGAGTGTTGCTTCACTTTCTAAATGCTGTCCTTTCAGAGAAAATAACTTTCCTTTGTAAGTGCCTTAAGCTACTTACAAGCATTCAACAGAAACTCACATGCATTTCTCTGAAAGGGAAGCAGTCTGTTCCAACACTTCAATTCACTGTGCGAAGTGAATGGAGTGTTGCTTCACTTTCTAAATTCTGTCCTTTCAGAGAAAATCACTTTCCTTTGAAAGTGCCTTAAACTACTTTCAAGAATTCATAAAAAACTCACATGCGTTTCTCTGAAAGAGAAGCAATCTGTTCCAACACTTCAATTCTCTGTGCGAAGTGAATGGAGTGTTGCTTCACTTTCTAAATGCTGTCCTTTCAGAGAAAATCACTTTCCTTTGAAAGTGCCTTAAGCTACTTACAAGCATTCACAAGAAACACTAATGCGTTTCTCTGAAAGAGAAGCAGTCTGTTCCAACACTTCAATTCTCTGTGCGAAGTGAATGGAGTGTTGCTTCACTTTCTAAAGGCTGTACTTTTAGAGAAAATCACTTTCCTTTGAAAGTGCCTTAAGCTACTTACAAGCATTCAACAGAAACTCACATGCATTTCTCTGAAAGAGAAGCAGTCTGTTCCAACACTTCAATTCACTCTGCGAAGTGAATGGAGTGTTGCTTCACTTTCTAAATTCTGTCCTTTCAGAGAAAATCACTTTCCTTTGAAAGTGCCTTAAGCTACATACAAGCATTCAAAAGAAACACACATCCATTTTTCTGAAGTAGAGGCAGTCTGTTCCAACACTTCAATTCACTGTGCGAAGTGAATGGAGTGTTGCTTCACTTTCTAAATGCTGTCCTTTCAGAGAAAATCACTTTCCTTTGAAAGTGCCTTAAGCTACTTGCAAGCATTAGGAAGAAACTCACATGCGTTTCTCTGAAAGAGAAGCAGTCTGTTCCAACACTTCAATTCACTGTGCGAAGTGAATGGAGTGTTGCCTCACTTTCTAAATGCTGTCCTTTCAGAGAAAATCACTTTCCATTGAAAGTGCCTTAAACTACTTTCAAGCATTCACAAAAAACTCACATGCGTTTCTCTGAAAGAGAAGCAGTCTGTTCCAACACTTCAATTCACTGTGCGAAGTGAATGGAGTGTTGCTTCACTTTCTAAATGCTGTCCTTTCAGAGAAAATCACTTTCCTTTGAAAGTGCCAAAAGCTACTTGCAAGCATTTAACAGAAACTCACATGCGTTTCTCTGAAAGAGAAGCAGTCTGTTCCAATACTTCAATTCACTGTGTGAAATGAATGGAGTGTTGCCTCACTTTCTAAATGCTGTCCTTTCAGAGAAAATCACTTTCCTTTGAAAGTGCCTTAAGCTACTTGCAAGCATTAGGAAGAAACTCACATGCGTTTCTCTGAAAGAGAAGCAGTCTGTTCCAACACTTCAATTCACTGTGCGAAGTGAATGGAGTGTTGCTTCACTTTCTAAATGCTGTCCTTTCAGAGAAAATCACTTTCCTTTAAAAGTGCCTTAAGCTACTTACAAGCATTCAACAGAAACTCACATGCATTTCTCTGAAAGAGAAGCAGTCTGTTCCAACACTTCAATTCACTGTGCGAAGTGAATGGAGTGTTGCTTCACTTTCTAAATTCTGTCCTTTCAGGGAAAATCACTTTCCTTTGAAAGTGCCTTAAACTACTTTCAAGCATTCATAAAAAACTCACATGCGTTTCTCTGCAATAGAAGCAGTCTGTTCCAACACTTCAATTCTTTGTTCGAAGTGAATGGAGTGTTGCTTCACTTTCTAAATGCTGTCCTTTCAGAGAAAATCACTTTCCTTTGAAAGTGCCTTAAGCTGCTTGCAAGCATTAGGAAGAAACTCACATGTGTTTCTCTGAAAGAGAAGCAGTCTGTTCCAACACTTCAATTCAGTGTGCGAAGTGAATGGAGTGTTGCTTCACTTTCTAAATGCTGTCCTTTCAGAGAACATCACTTTCCTTTGAAAGTGCCTTAAGCTACTTACAAGCATTCAACAGAAACTCACATGCATTTCTCTGAAAGAGAAGCAGTCTGTTCCAACACTTCAATTCACTGTGCGAAGTGAATGGAGTGTTGCTTCACTTTCTAAATTCTGTCCTTTCAGAGAAAATCACTTTCCTTTGAAAGTGCCTTAAACTACTTTCAAGCATTCATAAATAACTCACATGCGTTTCTCTGAAAGAGAAGCAGTCTGTTCCAACACTTCAATTCTTTGTGCGAAGTGAATGGAGTGTTGATTCACTTTCTAAATGCTGTCCTTTCAGAGAAAATCACTTTCCTTTGAAAGTGCCTTAAGCTACTTGCAAGCATTAGGAAGAAACTCACATGCGTTTCTCTGAAAGAGAAGCAGTCTGTTCCAACACTTCAATTCAGTGTGCGAAGTGAATGGAGTGTTGCTTCACTTTCTAAATGCTGTCCTTTCAGAGAAAATCACTTTCCTTTGTAAGTGCCTTAAGCTACTTACAAGCATTCACCAGAAACTCACATGCATTTCTCTGAAAGAGAAGTAGTCTGTTCCAACACTTCAATTCACTGTGCGAAGTGAATGGAGTGTTGCTTCACTTTCTAAATGCTGTCCTTTCAGAGAAAATCACTTTCCTCTGAATGTGCCTTAAGCTACTTACAAGCATTCAACAGAAACTCACATGCATTTCTCTGAAAGAGAAGCAATCTGTTCCAACACTTCATTTCTCTGTGCGAAGTGAATGGAGTGTTGCTTCACTTTCTAAATGCTGTCCTTTCAGAGAAAATCACTTTCCTTTGAAAGTGCCTTAAGATACTTGCAAGCATTCACAAGAAACACTAATGCTTTTCTCTGAAAGAGAAGCAGTCTGTTCCAACACTTCAATTCTCTGTGCGAAGTGAATGGAGTGTTGCTTCACTTTCTAAATGCTGTCCTTTCAGAGAAAATCACTTTCCTTTGTAAGTGCCTTAAGCTACTTACAAGCATTCACAAGAAACACTAATGCGTTTCTATGAAAGAGAAGCAGTCTGTTCCAACACTTCAATTCATTGCGCGAAGGGAATGGAGTGTTGCTTTACTTTCTAAATGCTGTCCTTTCAGAGAAAATCACTTTCTTTTGAAAGAGCCTTGAGCTACTTACAAGCATTCAACAGAAACTCACATGCTTTTCTCTGAAAAAGAAGCAGTCTGTTCCAACACTTCAATTCACTGTGCGAAGTGAATGGAGTGTTGCTTCACTTTCTAAATGCTGTCCTTACAGAGAAAATCACTTTCATTGAAAGTGCCTTAAGCTTCTTGCAAGCATTAGGAAGAAACTCACATGCGTTTCTCTGAAAGAGAAGCAGTCTGTTCCAACACTTCAATTCACTGTGCGAAGTGAATGGAGTGTTGCTTCACTTTCTAAATGCTGTCCTTTCAGAGAACATCACTTTCCTTTGAAAGTGCCTTAAGCTACTTACAAGCATTCAACAGAAACTCACATGCATTTCTCTGAAAGAGAAGCAGTCTGTTCCAACACTTCAATTCACTGTGCGAAGTGAATGGAGTGTTGCTTCACTTTCTAAATTCTGTCCTTTCAGAGAAAATCACTTTCCTTTGAAAGTGCCTTAAACTACTTTCAAGCATTCATAAATAACTCACATGCGTTTCTCTGAAAGAGAAGCAGTCTGTTCCAACACTTCAATTCTTTGTGCGAAGTGAATGGAGTGTTGATTCACTTTCTAAATGCTGTCCTTTCAGAGAAAATCACTTTCCTTTGAAAGTGCCTTAAGCTACTTGCAAGCATTAGGAAGAAACTCACATGCGTTTCTCTGAAAGAGAAGCAGTCTGTTCCAACACTTCAATTCAGTGTGCGAAGTGAATGGAGTGTTGCTTCACTTTCTAAATGCTGTCCTTTCAGAGAAAATCACTTTCCTTTGTAAGTGCCTTAAGCTACTTACAAGCATTCACCAGAAACTCACATGCATTTCTCTGAAAGAGAAGTAGTCTGTTCCAACACTTCAATTCACTGTGCGAAGTGAATGGAGTGTTGCTTCACTTTCTAAATGCTGTCCTTTCAGAGAAAATCACTTTCCTCTGAATGTGCCTTAAGCTACTTACAAGCATTCAACAGAAACTCACATGCATTTCTCTGAAAGAGAAGCAATCTGTTCCAACACTTCATTTCTCTGTGCGAAGTGAATGGAGTGTTGCTTCACTTTCTAAATGCTGTCCTTTCAGAGAAAATCACTTTCCTTTGAAAGTGCCTTAAGCTACTTGCAAGCATTCACAAGAAACACTAATGCGTTTATATGAAAGAGAAGCAGTCTGTTCCAACACTTCAATTCATTGCGCGAAGGGAATGGAGTGTTGCTTTACTTTCTAAATGCTGTCCTTTCAGAGAAAATCACTTTCCTTTGAAAGAGCCTTGAGCTACTTACAAGCATTCAACAGAAACTCACATGCTTTTCTCTGAAAAAGAAGCAGTCTGTTCCAACACTTCAATTCACTGTGCGAAGTGAATGGAGTGTTGCTTCACTTTCTAAATGCTGTCCTTTCAGAGAAAATCACTTTCCTTTGAAAGTGCCTTAAGCTACTTGCAAGCATTAGGAAGAAACTCACATGCGTTACTCTGAAAGAGAAGCAGTCTGTTCCAAAACTTCAATTCACTGTGTGAAGTGAATGGAGTGTTGCCTCACTTTCTAAATGCTGTCCTTTCAGAGAAAATCACTTTCCTTTGAAAGTGCCTTAAGCTACTTGCAAGCATTAGGAAGAAACTCACATGCGTTTCTCTGAAAGAGAAGCAGTCTGTTCCAACACTTCAATTCACTGTGCGAAGTGAATGGAGTGTTGCTTCACTTTCTAAAGGCTGTACTTTCAGAGAAAATCACTTTCCTTTGAAAGTGCCTTAAAGTACTTACAAGCATTCAACAGAAACTCACATGCATTTCTCTGAAAGAGAAGCAGTCTGTTCCAAGACTTCAATTCAATCTGCGAAGTGAATGGAGTGTTGCTACACCTTCTAAATTCTGTCCTTTCAGAGAAAATCACTTTCCTTTGAAAGTGCCTTAAACTTCTTTCAAGCATTCATAAAAAACTCACATGCGTTTCTCTGAAAGAGAAGCAGTCTGTTCCAACACTTCAATTCTCTGTGCGAAGTGAATGGAGTGTTGCTTCACTTTCAAAATGCTGTCCTTTCAGAGAAAATCACTTTCCTTTGAAAGTGCCTTAAGCTACTTGCAAGCATTCACAAGAAAAACTAATGCGTTTCTATGAAAGAGAAGCAGTCTGTTCCAACACTTCAATTCATTGCACGACGGGAATGGACTGTTACTTTACTTTCTAAATGCTGTCCTTTCAGAAAAAATCACTTTCCTTTGAAAGAGCCTTGAGCTACTTACAAGCATTCAACAGAAACTCACATGCGTTTCTCTGAAAGAGAAGCAGTCTGTTCCAAAATTTCAATTCCTTGTGTGAGGTGAATGGAGTGTTGCCTCACTTTCTAAATGCTGTCCTTTCAGAGAAAATCACTTTCCTTTGAAAGTGCCTTAAGCTACTTACAAGCATTCAACAGAAACTCACATGCGTTTCTCTGAAAGAGAAGCATTCTGTTCCAACACTTCAATTCAATGTGCGAAGTGAATGGAGTGATGCTTCACTTTCTAAATGCTGTCCTTTCAGAGAAAATCACTTTCCTTTGAAAGTGCCTTAAGCTTCTTGCAAGCATTAGGAAGAAACTCACATGCGTTTCTCTGAAAGAGAAGCAGTCTGTTCAAACACTTCAATTCACTGTGCGAAGTGAATGGAGTGTTGCTTCACTTTCTAAATGCTGTCCTTTCAGAGAAAATAACTTTCCTTTGTAAGTGCCTTAAGCTACTTACAAGCATTCAACAGAAACTCACATGCATTTCTCTGAAAGGGAAGCAGTCTGTTCCAACACTTCAATTCACTGTGCGAAGTGAATGGAGTGTTGCTTCACTTTCTAAATTCTGTCCTTTCAGAGAAAATCACTTTCCTTTGAAAGTGCCTTAAACTACTTTCAAGAATTCATAAAAAACTCACATGCGTTTCTCTGAAAGAGAAGCAATCTGTTCCAACACTTCAATTCTCTGTGCGAAGTGAATGGAGTGTTGCTTCACTTTCTAAATGCTGTCCTTTCAGAGAAAATCACTTTCCTTTGAAAGTGCCTTAAGCTACTTGCAAGCATTCACAAGAAACACTAATGCGTTTCTCTGAAAGAGAAGCAGTCTGTTCCAACACTTCAATTCTCTGTGCGAAGTGAATGGAGTGTTGCTTCACTTTCTAAAGGCTGTACTTTTAGAGAAAATCACTTTCCTTTGAAAGTGCCTTAAGCTACTTACAAGCATTCAACAGAAACTCACATGCATTTTCTGAAAGAGAAGCAGTCTGTTCCAACACTTCAATTCACTCTGCGAAGTGAATGGAGTGTTGCTTCACTTTCTAAATTCTGTCCTTTCAGAGAAAATCACTTTCCTTTGAAAGTGCCTTAAACTACTTTCAAGCATTCATAAAAAACTCACATGCGTTTCTCTGAAAGAGAAGCAGTCTGTTCCAACACTTCAGTTCTTTGTGCGAAGTGAATGGAGTGTTGCTTCACTTTCTAAATGCTGTCCTTTCAGAGAAAATCACTTTCCTTTGAAAGTGCCTTAAGCTACTTGCAAGCATTAGGAAGAAACTCACATGCGTTTCTCTGAAAGAGAAGCAGTCTGTTCCAACACTTCAATTCACTGTGCGAAGTGAATGGAGTGTTGTTGCACGTACTAAATGCTGTCCTTTCAGAGAAAATCACTTTCCTTTGAAAGTGCCTTAAGCTACTTACAAGCATTCACCAGAAACTCACATGCATTTCTCTGATAGAGAAGCAGTCTGTTCCAACACTTCAATTCACTGTGCGAAGTGAATGGAGTGTTGCTTCACTTTCTAAATGCTGTCCTTTCAGAGAAAATCCCTTTCCTCTGAATGTGCCTTAAGCTACTTACAAGCATTCAACAGAAACTCACATGCATTTCTCTGAAAGAGAAGCAATCTGTTCCAACACTTCAATTCACTGTGCGAAGTGAATGGAGTGTTGCCTCACTTTCTAAATGCTGTCCTTTCAGAGAAAATCACTTTCCATTGAAAGTGCCTTAAACTACTTTCAAGCATTCACAAAAAACTCACATGCGTTTCTCTGAAAGAGAAGCAGTCTGTTCCAACACTTCAATTCACTGTGCGAAGTGAATGGAGTGTTGCTTCACTTTCTAAATGCTGTCCTTTCAGAGAAAATCACTTTCCTTTGAAAGTGCCAAAAGCTACTTGCAAGCATTTAACAGAAACTCACATGCGTTTCTCTGAAAGAGAAGCAGTCTGTTCCAATACTTCAATTCACTGTGTGAAGTGAATGGAGTGTTGCCTCACTTTCTAAATGCTGTCCTTTCAGAGAAAATCACTTTCCTTTGAAAGTGCCTTAAGCTACTTGCAAGCATTAGGAAGAAACTCACATGCGTTTCTCTGAAAGAGAAGCAGTCTGTTCCAACACTTCAATTCACTGTGCGAAGTGAATGGAGTGTTGCTTCACTTTCTAAATGCTGTCCTTTCAGAGAAAATCACTTTCCTTTAAAAGTGCCTTAAGCTACTTACAAGCATTCAACAGAAACTCACATGCATTTCTCTGAAAGAGAAGCAGTCTGTTCCAACACTTCAATTCACTGTGCGAAGTGAATGGAGTGTTGCTTCACTTTCTAAATTCTGTCCTTTCAGGGAAAATCACTTTCCTTTGAAAGTGCCTTAAACTACTTTCAAGCATTCATAAAAAACTCACATGCGTTTCTCTGCAATAGAAGCAGTCTGTTCCAACACTTCAATTCTTTGTTCGAAGTGAATGGAGTGTTGCTTCACTTTCTAAATGCTGTCCTTTCAGAGAAAATCACTTTCCTTTGAAAGTGCCTTAAGCTGCTTGCAAGCATTAGGAAGAAACTCACATGTGTTTCTCTGAAAGAGAAGCAGTCTGTTCCAACACTTCAATTCAGTGTGCGAAGTGAATGGAGTGTTGCTTCACGTACTAAATGCTGTCCATTCAGAGAAAATCACTTTCCTTTGAAAGTGCCTTAAGCTACTTACAAGCATTCACCAGAAACTCACATGCATTTCTCTGAAAGAGAAGCAGTCTGTTCCAACACTTCAATTCACTGTGCGAAGTGAATGGAGTGTTGCTTCACTTCCTAAATGCTGTCCTTTCAGAGAAAATTCCTTTCCTCTGAATGTGCCTTAAGCTACTTACAAGCATTCAACAGAAACTCACATGCATTTCTCTGAAAGAGAAGCAATCTGTTCCAACACTTCAATTCTCTGTGCGAAGTGAATGGAGTGTTGCTTCACTTTCGAAATGCAGTCCTTTCAGAGAAAATCACTTTCCTTTGAAAGTGCCTTAAGCTACTTGCAAGCATTCACAAGAAACACTCATGCGTTTATATGAAAGAGAAGCACTCTGTTCCAACAGTTCAATTCACTGCACGAAGGGAATGGAGTGTTGCTTCACTTTCTAAATGCTGTCCTTTCAGAGAAAATCACTTTCCTTTGAAAGTGCCTTAAGCTACTTACAAGCATTCACCAGATACTCCCATGCGTTTCTCTGAAAGAGAAGCAGTCTGTTCCAACACTTCAATTCACTGTGCGAAGTGAATGGAGTGTTGCTTCACTTTCTAAATGCTGTCCTTTCAGAGAAAATCACTTTCCTTTGAAAGTGCCTTAAGCTACTTGCAAGCATTAGGAAGAAACTCACATGCGTTTCTCTGAAAGAGAAGCAGTGTGTTCTAACACTTCAATTCACTGTGCAAAGTGAATGGAGTGTTGCTTCACTTTCTAAATGCTGTCCTTTCAGAGAAAATCACTTTCCTTTGAAAGTGCCTTAAGCTACTTGCAAGCATTCACAAGAAACACCAATGCGTTTCTATGAAAGAGAAGCAGTCTGTTCCAACATTTCAATTCATTGCACGAAGGGAATGGAGTGTTGCTTTACTTTGTAAATGCTGTCCTTTCAGAGAAAATCACTTTCCTTTGAAAGAGCCTTGAGCTACTTACAAGCATTCAACAGAATCTCATATGCATTTCTCTGAAAGAGAAGCAGTCTGTTCCAACACTTCAATTCACTGTGCGAAGTGAATGGAATGTTACTTCACTTTCTAAATGCTGTCCTTTCAGAGAAAATCACTTTCCTTTGAAAGTGCCTTAAGCTACTTTCAAGCATTCACAGGAAACACACATGCGTTTCTCTGAAAGAGCAGCAGTCTGTTCCAACACTTCTATTCACTGTGAGAAGTGAATGGAGTGTTGCTTCACTTTCTAAATCCTGTCCTTTCAGAGAAAATCACTTTTGTTTGAAAGTGCCTTAAGCAACTTTCAAGCATTCACAAGAAATTCACATGCATTTCTCTGAAAGAGAAGCCTTCTCTTCCAACACTTCAATTCACTGTGCGAAGTGAATGGAGTGTTACTTCACTTTCTAAATGCTGTCCTTTCAGAGAAAATCACGTTCCTTTGAAATTGCCTTAAGCTACTTACAAGCATTCACCAGAAACTCACATGTGTTTCTCTGAAAGAGAAGCAATCTGTTCCAACACTTCAATTCACTGTGCAAAGTGAATGGAGTGTAGCCTCACTTTCGAAATGCTGTCCTTTCAGAGAAAATCCCTTTCCTCTGAATGTGCCTTAAGCTACTTACAAGTATTCAACAGAAATTCACATGCATTTCTCTGAAAGAGAAGCAATCTGTTCCAACACTTCAATTCTCTGTGCGAAGTGAAGGGACTGCTGCTTCACTTTCAAAATGCTGTCCTTTCAGAGAAAATCACTTTCCTTTGAAAGTGCCTTAAGCTACTTGCAAGCATTCACAAGAAACACTAATGCGTTTCTATGAAAGAGAAGCAGTCTGTTCCAACACTTCAATTCAATGCACGAAGAGAATGGAGTGTTACTTTACTTTCTAAATGCTGTCCTTTCAGAAAAAATCACTTTCCTTTGAAAGAGCCTTGAGCTACTTACAAGCATTCAACAGAAACTCATATGCATTTCTCTGAAAAAGAAGCACTCTGTTCCAACACTTCAATTCACTGTGCGAAGTGAATGGAGTGTTGCTTCACTTTCTAAATGCTGTCCTTTCAGAGAAAATCACTTTCCTTTGAAAGTGCCTTAAGCTACTTGCAAGCATTAGGTAGAAACTCACATGCGTTTCTCTGAAAGAGAAGCAGTCTGTTCCAACACTTCAATTCACTGTGTGAAGTGAATGGAGTGTTGCCTCACTTTCTAAATGCTGTCATTTCAGAGAAAATCACTTTCCTTTGAAAGTGCCTTAAGTTACTTACAAGCATTCAACAGAAACTCACATGCGTTTCTCTGAAAAAGAAGCAGTCTGTTCCAACACTTCAATTCAATGTGCGAAGTGAATGGAGTGTTGCTTCACTTTCTAAATGCTGTCCTTTCAGAGAAAATCACTTTCTTTGAAAGTGCCTTAAACTACTTTCAAGCATTCACAAAAAGCTCACAAGCGTTTCTCTGAAAGAGAAGCAGTATGTTTCAACACTTCAGTTCACTGTGCAAAGTGTATGGAGTGTTGCTTCACTTTCTAAATGCTGTCCTTTCAGAGAAAATCACTGTCCTTTGAAAGTGCCTTAAGCTACTTACAAGCATTCAACAGAAACTCACATGCGTTTCTCTGAAAGAGAAGCAGTCTGTTCCAACACTTCATTTCTCTGTGCGAAGTGAATGGAGTGTTGCTTCACTTTCTAAATGCTGTCCTTTCAGAGAAAATCACTTTCCTTTGAAAGTGCCTTAAGCTACTTGCAAGCATTCACAAGAAACACTAATGCGTTTATATGAAAGAGAAGCAGTCTGTTCCAACACTTCAATTCATTGCGCGAAGGGAATGGAGTGTTGCTTTACTTTCTAAATGCTGTCCTTTCAGAGAAAATCACTTTCCTTTGAAAGAGCCTTGAGCTACTTACAAGCATTCAACAGAAACTCACATGCTTTTCTCTGAAAAAGAAGCAGTCTGTTCCAACACTTCAATTCACTGTGCGAAGTGAATGGAGTGTTGCTTCACTTTCTAAATGCTGTCCTTTCAGAGAAAATCACTTTCCTTTGAAAGTGCCTTAAGCTACTTGCAAGCATTAGGAAGAAACTCACATGCGTTACTCTGAAAGAGAAGCAGTCTGTTCCAAAACTTCAATTCACTGTGTGAAGTGAATGGAGTGTTGCCTCACTTTCTAAATGCTGTCCTTTCAGAGAAAATCACTTTCCTTTGAAAGTGCCTTAAGCTACTTGCAAGCATTAGGAAGAAACTCACATGCGTTTCTCTGAAAGAGAAGCAGTCTGTTCCAACACTTCAATTCACTGTGCGAAGTGAATGGAGTGTTGCTTCACTTTCTAAAGGCTGTACTTTCAGAGAAAATCACTTTCCTTTGAAAGTGCCTTAAGCTACTTACAAGCATTCAACAGAAACTCACATGCATTTCTCTGAAAGAGAAGCAGTCTGTTCCAAGACTTCAATTCAATCTGCGAAGTGAATGGAGTGTTGCTACACCTTCTAAATTCTGTCCTTTCAGAGAAAATCACTTTCCTTTGAAAGTGCCTTAAACTTCTTTCAAGCATTCATAAAAAACTCACATGCGTTTCTCTGAAAGAGAAGCAGTCTGTTCCAACACTTCAATTCTCTGTGCGAAGTGAATGGAGTGTTGCTTCACTTTCAAAATGCTGTCCTTTCAGAGAAAATCACTTTCCTTTGAAAGTGCCTTAAGCTACTTGCAAGCATTCACAAGAAAAACTAATGCGTTTCTATGAAAGAGAAGCAGTCTGTTCCAACACTTCAATTCATTGCACGACGGGAATGGACTTTACTTTACTTTCTAAATGCTGTCCTTTCAGAAAAAATCACTTTCCTTTGAAAGAGCCTTGAGCTACTTACAAGCATTCAACAGAAACTCACATGCGTTTCTCTGAAAGAGAAGCAGTCTGTTCCAAAATTTCAATTCCTTGTGTGAGGTGAATGGAGTGTTGCCTCACTTTCTAAATGCTGTCCTTTCAGAGAAAATCACTTTCCTTTGAAAGTGCCTTAAGCTACTTACAAGCATTCAACAGAAACTCACATGCGTTTCTCTGAAAGAGAAGCATTCTGTTCCAACACTTCAATTCAATGTGCGAAGTGAATGGAGTGATGCTTCACTTTCTAAATGCTGTCCTTTCAGAGAAAATCACTTTCCTTTGAAAGTGCCTTAAGCTTCTTGCAAGCATTAGGAAGAAACTCACATGCGTTTCTCTGAAAGAGAAGCAGTCTGTTCCAACACTTCAATTCACTGTGCGAAGTGAATGGAGTGTTGCTTCACTTTCTAAATGCTGTCCTTTCAGAGAAAATAACTTTCCTTTGTAAGTGCCTTAAGCTACTTACAAGCATTCAACAGAAACTCACATGCATTTCTCTGAAAGGGAAGCAGTCTGTTCCAACACTTCAATTCACTGTGCGAAGTGAATGGAGTGTTGCTTCACTTTCTAAATTCTGTCCTTTCAGAGAAAATCACTTTCCTTTGAAAGTGCCTTAAACTACTTTCAAGAATTCATAAAAAACTCACATGCGTTTCTCTGAAAGAGAAGCAATCTGTTCCAACACTTCAATTCTCTGTGCGAAGTGAATGGAGTGTTGCTTCACTTTCTAAATGCTGTCCTTTCAGAGAAAATCACTTTCCTTTGAAAGTGCCTTAAGCTACTTGCAAGCATTCACAAGAAACACTAATGCGTTTCTCTGAAAGAGAAGCAGTCTGTTCCAACACTTCAATTCTCTGTGCGAAGTGAATGGAGTGTTGCTTCACTTTCTAAAGGCTGTACTTTTAGAGAAAATCACTTTCCTTTGAAAGTGCCTTAAGCTACTTACAAGCATTCAACAGAAACTCACATGCATTTCTCTGAAAGAGAAGCAGTCTGTTCCAACACTTCAATTCACTCTGCGAAGTGAATGGAGTGTTGCTTCACTTTCTAAATTCTGTCCTTTCAGAGAAAATCACTTTCCTTTGAAAGTGCCTTAAGCTACATACAAGCATTCAAAAGAAACACACATCCATTTTTCTGAAGTAGAGGCAGTCTGTTCCAACACTTCAATTCACTGTGCGAAGTGAATGGAGTGTTGCTTCACTTTCTAAATGCTGTCCTTTCAGAGAAAATCACTTTCCTTTGAAAGTGCCTTAAGCTACTTCCAAGCATTAGGAAGAAACTCACATGCGTTTCTCTGAAAGAGAAGCAGTCTGTTCCAACACTTCAATTCACTGTGCGAAGTGAATGGAGTGTTGCCTCACTTTCTAAATGCTGTCCTTTCAGAGAAAATCACTTTCCATTGAAAGTGCCTTAAACTACTTTCAAGCATTCACAAAAAACTCACATGCGTTTCTCTGAAAGAGAAGCAGTCTGTTCCAACACTTCAATTCACTGTGCGAAGTGAATGGAGTGTTGCTTCACTTTCTAAATGCTGTCCTTTCAGAGAAAATCACTTTCCTTTGAAAGTGCCAAAAGCTACTTGCAAGCATTTAACAGAAACTCACATGCGTTTCTCTGAAAGAGAAGCAGTCTGTTCCAATACTTCAATTCACTGTGTGAAATGAATGGAGTGTTGCCTCACTTTCTAAATGCTGTCCTTTCAGAGAAAATCACTTTCCTTTGAAAGTGCCTTAAGCTACTTGCAAGCATTAGGAAGAAACTCACATGCGTTTCTCTGAAAGAGAAGCAGTCTGTTCCAACACTTCAATTCACTGTGCGAAGTGAATGGAGTGTTGCTTCACTTTCTAAATGCTGTCCTTTCAGAGAAAATCACTTTCCTTTAAAAGTGCCTTAAGCTACTTACAAGCATTCAACAGAAACTCACATGCATTTCTCTGAAAGAGAAGCAGTCTGTTCCAACACTTCAATTCACTGTGCGAAGTGAATGGAGTGTTGCTTCACTTTCTAAATTCTGTCCTTTCAGGGAAAATCACTTTCCTTTGAAAGTGCCTTAAACTACTTTCAAGCATTCATAAAAAACTCACATGCGTTTCTCTGCAATAGAAGCAGTCTGTTCCAACACTTCAATTCTTTGTTCGAAGTGAATGGAGTGTTGCTTCACTTTCTAAATGCTGTCCTTTCAGAGAAAATCACTTTCCTTTGAAAGTGCCTTAAGCTGCTTGCAAGCATTAGGAAGAAACTCACATGTGTTTCTCTGAAAGAGAAGCAGTCTGTTCCAACACTTCAATTCAGTGTGCGAAGTGAATGGAGTGTTGCTTCACTTTCTAAATGCTGTCCTTTCAGAGAACATCACTTTCCTTTGAAAGTGCCTTAAGCTACTTACAAGCATTCAACAGAAACTCACATGCATTTCTCTGAAAGAGAAGCAGTCTGTTCCAACACTTCAATTCACTGTGCGAAGTGAATGGAGTGTTGCTTCACTTTCTAAATTCTGTCCTTTCAGAGAAAATCACTTTCCTTTGAAAGTGCCTTAAACTACTTTCAAGCATTCATAAATAACTCACATGCGTTTCTCTGAAAGAGAAGCAGTCTGTTCCAACACTTCAATTCTTTGTGCGAAGTGAATGGAGTGTTGATTCACTTTCTAAATGCTGTCCTTTCAGAGAAAATCACTTTCCTTTGAAAGTGCCTTAAGCTACTTGCAAGCATTAGGAAGAAACTCACATGCGTTTCTCTGAAAGAGAAGCAGTCTGTTCCAACACTTCAATTCAGTGTGCGAAGTGAATGGAGTGTTGCTTCACTTTCTAAATGCTGTCCTTTCAGAGAAAATCACTTTCCTTTGTAAGTGCCTTAAGCTACTTACAAGCATTCACCAGAAACTCACATGCATTTCTCTGAAAGAGAAGTAGTCTGTTCCAACACTTCAATTCACTGTGCGAAGTGAATGGAGTGTTGCTTCACTTTCTAAATGCTGTCCTTTCAGAGAAAATCACTTTCCTCTGAATGTGCCTTAAGCTACTTACAAGCATTCAACAGAAACTCACATGCATTTCTCTGAAAGAGAAGCAATCTGTTCCAACACTTCATTTCTCTGTGCGAAGTGAATGGAGTGTTGCTTCACTTTCTAAATGCTGTCCTTTCAGAGAAAATCACTTTCCTTTGAAAGTGCCTTAAGATACTTGCAAGCATTCACAAGAAACACTAATGCTTTTCTCTGAAAGAGAAGCAGTCTGTTCCAACACTTCAATTCTCTGTGCGAAGTGAATGGAGTGTTGCTTCACTTTCTAAATGCTGTCCTTTCAGAGAAAATCACTTTCCTTTGTAAGTGCCTTAAGCTACTTACAAGCATTCACAAGAAACACTAATGCGTTTCTATGAAAGAGAAACAGTCTGTTCCAACACTTCAATTCATTGCGCGAAGGGAATGGAGTGTTGCTTTACTTTCTAAATGCTGTCCTTTCAGAGAAAATCACTTTCTTTTGAAAGAGCCTTGAGCTACTTACAAGCATTCAACAGAAACTCACATGCTTTTCTCTGAAAAAGAAGCAGTCTGTTCCAACACTTCAATTCACTGTGCGAAGTGAATGGAGTGTTGCTTCACTTTCTAAATGCTGTCCTTACAGAGAAAATCACTTTCATTGAAAGTGCCTTAAGCTTCTTGCAAGCATTAGGAAGAAACTCACATGCGTTTCTCTGAAAGAGAAGCAGTCTGTTCCAACACTTCAATTCACTGTGCGAAGTGAATGGAGTGTTGCTTCACTTTCTAAATGCTGTCCTTTCAGAGAACATCACTTTCCTTTGAAAGTGCCTTAAGCTACTTACAAGCATTCAACAGAAACTCACATGCATTTCTCTGAAAGAGAAGCAGTCTGTTCCAACACTTCAATTCACTGTGCGAAGTGAATGGAGTGTTGCTTCACTTTCTAAATTCTGTCCTTTCAGAGAAAATCACTTTCCTTTGAAAGTGCCTTAAACTACTTTCAAGCATTCATAAATAACTCACATGCGTTTCTCTGAAAGAGAAGCAGTCTGTTCCAACACTTCAATTCTTTGTGCGAAGTGAATGGAGTGTTGATTCACTTTCTAAATGCTGTCCTTTCAGAGAAAATCACTTTCCTTTGAAAGTGCCTTAAGCTACTTGCAAGCATTAGGAAGAAACTCACATGCGTTTCTCTGAAAGAGAAGCAGTCTGTTCCAACACTTCAATTCAGTGTGCGAAGTGAATGGAGTGTTGCTTCACTTTCTAAATGCTGTCCTTTCAGAGAAAATCACTTTCCTTTGTAAGTGCCTTAAGCTACTTACAAGCATTCACCAGAAACTCACATGCATTTCTCTGAAAGAGAAGTAGTCTGTTCCAACACTTCAATTCACTGTGCGAAGTGAATGGAGTGTTGCTTCACTTTCTAAATGCTGTCCTTTCAGAGAAAATCACTTTCCTCTGAATGTGCCTTAAGCTACTTACAAGCATTCAACAGAAACTCACATGCATTTCTCTGAAAGAGAAGCAATCTGTTCCAACACTTCATTTCTCTGTGCGAAGTGAATGGAGTGTTGCTTCACTTTCTAAATGCTGTCCTTTCAGAGAAAATCACTTTCCTTTGAAAGTGCCTTAAGCTACTTGCAAGCATTCACAAGAAACACTAATGCGTTTATATGAAAGAGAAGCAGTCTGTTCCAACACTTCAATTCATTGCGCGAAGGGAATGGAGTGTTGCTTTACTTTCTAAATGCTGTCCTTTCAGAGAAAATCACTTTCCTTTGAAAGAGCCTTGAGCTACTTACAAGCATTCAACAGAAACTCACATGCTTTTCTCTGAAAAAGAAGCAGTCTGTTCCAACACTTCAATTCACTGTGCGAAGTGAATGGAGTGTTGCTTCACTTTCTAAATGCTGTCCTTTCAGAGAAAATCACTTTCCTTTGAAAGTGCCTTAAGCTACTTGCAAGCATTAGGAAGAAACTCACATGCGTTACTCTGAAAGAGAAGCAGTCTGTTCCAAAACTTCAATTCACTGTGTGAAGTGAATGGAGTGTTGCCTCACTTTCTAAATGCTGTCCTTTCAGAGAAAATCACTTTCCTTTGAAAGTGCCTTAAGCTACTTGCAAGCATTAGGAAGAAACTCACATGCGTTTCTCTGAAAGAGAAGCAGTCTGTTCCAACACTTCAATTCACTGTGCGAAGTGAATGGAGTGTTGCTTCACTTTCTAAAGGCTGTACTTTCAGAGAAAATCACTTTCCTTTGAAAGTGCCTTAAGCTACTTACAAGCATTCAACAGAAACTCACATGCATTTCTCTGAAAGAGAAGCAGTCTGTTCCAAGACTTCAATTCAATCTGCGAAGTGAATGGAGTGTTGCTACACCTTCTAAATTCTGTCCTTTCAGAGAAAATCACTTTCCTTTGAAAGTGCCTTAAACTTCTTTCAAGCATTCATAAAAAACTCACATGCGTTTCTCTGAAAGAGAAGCAGTCTGTTCCAACACTTCAATTCTCTGTGCGAAGTGAATGGAGTGTTGCTTCACTTTCAAAATGCTGTCCTTTCAGAGAAAATCACTTTCCTTTGAAAGTGCCTTAAGCTACTTGCAAGCATTCACAAGAAAAACTAATGCGTTTCTATGAAAGAGAAGCAGTCTGTTCCAACACTTCAATTCATTGCACGACGGGAATGGACTGTTACTTTACTTTCTAAATGCTGTCCTTTCAGAAAAAATCACTTTCCTTTGAAAGAGCCTTGAGCTACTTACAAGCATTCAACAGAAACTCACATGCGTTTCTCTGAAAGAGAAGCAGTCTGTTCCAAAATTTCAATTCCTTGTGTGAGGTGAATGGAGTGTTGCCTCACTTTCTAAATGCTGTCCTTTCAGAGAAAATCACTTTCCTTTGAAAGTGCCTTAAGCTACTTACAAGCATTCAACAGAAACTCACATGCGTTTCTCTGAAAGAGAAGCATTCTGTTCCAACACTTCAATTCAATGTGCGAAGTGAATGGAGTGATGCTTCACTTTCTAAATGCTGTCCTTTCAGAGAAAATCACTTTCCTTTGAAAGTGCCTTAAGCTTCTTGCAAGCATTAGGAAGAAACTCACATGCGTTTCTCTGAAAGAGAAGCAGTCTGTTCAAACACTTCAATTCACTGTGCGAAGTGAATGGAGTGTTGCTTCACTTTCTAAATGCTGTCCTTTCAGAGAAAATAACTTTCCTTTGTAAGTGCCTTAAGCTACTTACAAGCATTCAACAGAAACTCACATGCATTTCTCTGAAAGGGAAGCAGTCTGTTCCAACACTTCAATTCACTGTGCGAAGTGAATGGAGTGTTGCTTCACTTTCTAAATTCTGTCCTTTCAGAGAAAATCACTTTCCTTTGAAAGTGCCTTAAACTACTTTCAAGAATTCATAAAAAACTCACATGCGTTTCTCTGAAAGAGAAGCAATCTGTTCCAACACTTCAATTCTCTGTGCGAAGTGAATGGAGTGTTGCTTCACTTTCTAAATGCTGTCCTTTCAGAGAAAATCACTTTCCTTTGAAAGTGCCTTAAGCTACTTGCAAGCATTCACAAGAAACACTAATGCGTTTCTCTGAAAGAGAAGCAGTCTGTTCCAACACTTCAATTCTCTGTGCGAAGTGAATGGAGTGTTGCTTCACTTTCTAAAGGCTGTACTTTTAGAGAAAATCACTTTCCTTTGAAAGTGCCTTAAGCTACTTACAAGCATTCAACAGAAACTCACATGCATTTTCTGAAAGAGAAGCAGTCTGTTCCAACACTTCAATTCACTCTGCGAAGTGAATGGAGTGTTGCTTCACTTTCTAAATTCTGTCCTTTCAGAGAAAATCACTTTCCTTTGAAAGTGCCTTAAACTACTTTCAAGCATTCATAAAAAACTCACATGCGTTTCTCTGAAAGAGAAGCAGTCTGTTCCAACACTTCAGTTCTTTGTGCGAAGTGAATGGAGTGTTGCTTCACTTTCTAAATGCTGTCCTTTCAGAGAAAATCACTTTCCTTTGAAAGTGCCTTAAGCTACTTGCAAGCATTAGGAAGAAACTCACATGCGTTTCTCTGAAAGAGAAGCAGTCTGTTCCAACACTTCAATTCACTGTGCGAAGTGAATGGAGTGTTGTTGCACGTACTAAATGCTGTCCTTTCAGAGAAAATCACTTTCCTTTGAAAGTGCCTTAAGCTACTTACAAGCATTCACCAGAAACTCACATGCATTTCTCTGATAGAGAAGCAGTCTGTTCCAACACTTCAATTCACTGTGCGAAGTGAATGGAGTGTTGCTTCACTTTCTAAATGCTGTCCTTTCAGAGAAAATCCCTTTCCTCTGAATGTGCCTTAAGCTACTTACAAGCATTCAACAGAAACTCACATGCATTTCTCTGAAAGAGAAGCAATCTGTTCCAACACTTCAATTCACTGTGCGAAGTGAATGGAGTGTTGCCTCACTTTCTAAATGCTGTCCTTTCAGAGAAAATCACTTTCCATTGAAAGTGCCTTAAACTACTTTCAAGCATTCACAAAAAACTCACATGCGTTTCTCTGAAAGAGAAGCAGTCTGTTCCAACACTTCAATTCACTGTGCGAAGTGAATGGAGTGTTGCTTCACTTTCTAAATGCTGTCCTTTCAGAGAAAATCACTTTCCTTTGAAAGTGCCAAAAGCTACTTGCAAGCATTTAACAGAAACTCACATGCGTTTCTCTGAAAGAGAAGCAGTCTGTTCCAATACTTCAATTCACTGTGTGAAGTGAATGGAGTGTTGCCTCACTTTCTAAATGCTGTCCTTTCAGAGAAAATCACTTTCCTTTGAAAGTGCCTTAAGCTACTTGCAAGCATTAGGAAGAAACTCACATGCGTTTCTCTGAAAGAGAAGCAGTCTGTTCCAACACTTCAATTCACTGTGCGAAGTGAATGGAGTGTTGCTTCACTTTCTAAATGCTGTCCTTTCAGAGAAAATCACTTTCCTTTAAAAGTGCCTTAAGCTACTTACAAGCATTCAACAGAAACTCACATGCATTTCTCTGAAAGAGAAGCAGTCTGTTCCAACACTTCAATTCACTGTGCGAAGTGAATGGAGTGTTGCTTCACTTTCTAAATTCTGTCCTTTCAGGGAAAATCACTTTCCTTTGAAAGTGCCTTAAACTACTTTCAAGCATTCATAAAAAACTCACATGCGTTTCTCTGCAATAGAAGCAGTCTGTTCCAACACTTCAATTCTTTGTTCGAAGTGAATGGAGTGTTGCTTCACTTTCTAAATGCTGTCCTTTCAGAGAAAATCACTTTCCTTTGAAAGTGCCTTAAGCTGCTTGCAAGCATTAGGAAGAAACTCACATGTGTTTCTCTGAAAGAGAAGCAGTCTGTTCCAACACTTCAATTCAGTGTGCGAAGTGAATGGAGTGTTGCTTCACGTACTAAATGCTGTCCATTCAGAGAAAATCACTTTCCTTTGAAAGTGCCTTAAGCTACTTACAAGCATTCACCAGAAACTCACATGCATTTCTCTGAAAGAGAAGCAGTCTGTTCCAACACTTCAATTCACTGTGCGAAGTGAATGGAGTGTTGCTTCACTTCCTAAATGCTGTCCTTTCAGAGAAAATTCCTTTCCTCTGAATGTGCCTTAAGCTACTTACAAGCATTCAACAGAAACTCACATGCATTTCTCTGAAAGAGAAGCAATCTGTTCCAACACTTCAATTCTCTGTGCGAAGTGAATGGAGTGTTGCTTCACTTTCGAAATGCAGTCCTTTCAGAGAAAATCACTTTCCTTTGAAAGTGCCTTAAGCTACTTGCAAGCATTCACAAGAAACACTCATGCGTTTATATGAAAGAGAAGCACTCTGTTCCAACAGTTCAATTCACTGCACGAAGGGAATGGAGTGTTGCTTCACTTTCTAAATGCTGTCCTTTCAGAGAAAATCACTTTCCTTTGAAAGTGCCTTAAGCTACTTACAAGCATTCACCAGATACTCCCATGCGTTTCTCTGAAAGAGAAGCAGTCTGTTCCAACACTTCAATTCACTGTGAGAAGTGAATGGAGTGTTGCTTCACTTTCTAAATGCTGTCCTTTCAGAGAAAATCACTTTCCTTTGAAAGTGCCTTAAGCTACTTGCAAGCATTAGGAAGAAACTCACATGCGTTTCTCTGAAAGAGAAGCAGTGTGTTCTAACACTTCAATTCACTGTGCAAAGTGAATGGAGTGTTGCTTCACTTTCTAAATGCTGTCCTTTCAGAGAAAATCACTTTCCTTTGAAAGTGCCTTAAGCTACTTGCAAGCATTCACAAGAAACACCAATGCGTTTCTATGAAAGAGAAGCAGTCTGTTCCAACATTTCAATTCATTGCACGAAGGGAATGGAGTGTTGCTTTACTTTGTAAATGCTGTCCTTTCAGAGAAAATCACTTTCCTTTGAAAGAGCCTTGAGCTACTTACAAGCATTCAACAGAATCTCATATGCATTTCTCTGAAAGAGAAGCAGTCTGTTCCAACACTTCAATTCACTGTGCGAAGTGAATGGAATGTTACTTCACTTTCTAAATGCTGTCCTTTCAGAGAAAATCACTTTCCTTTGAAAGTGCCTTAAGCTACTTTCAAGCATTCACAGGAAACACACATGCGTTTCTCTGAAAGAGCAGCAGTCTGTTCCAACACTTCTATTCACTGTGAGAAGTGAATGGAGTGTTGCTTCACTTTCTAAATCCTGTCCTTTCAGAGAAAATCACTTTTGTTTGAAAGTGCCTTAAGCAACTTTCAAGCATTCACAAGAAATTCACATGCATTTCTCTGAAAGAGAAGCCTTCTCTTCCAACACTTCAATTCACTGTGCGAAGTGAATGGAGTGTTACTTCACTTTCTAAATGCTGTCCTTTCAGAGAAAATCACGTTCCTTTGAAATTGCCTTAAGCTACTTACAAGCATTCACCAGAAACTCACATGTGTTTCTCTGAAAGAGAAGCAATCTGTTCCAACACTTCAATTCACTGTGCAAAGTGAATGGAGTGTAGCCTCACTTTCGAAATGCTGTCCTTTCAGAGAAAATCCCTTTCCTCTGAATGTGCCTTAAGCTACTTACAAGTATTCAACAGAAATTCACATGCATTTCTCTGAAAGAGAAGCAATCTGTTCCAACACTTCAATTCTCTGTGCGAAGTGAAGGGACTGCTGCTTCACTTTCAAAATGCTGTCCTTTCAGAGAAAATCACTTTCCTTTGAAAGTGCCTTAAGCTACTTGCAAGCATTCACAAGAAACACTAATGCGTTTCTATGAAAGAGAAGCAGTCTGTTCCAACACTTCAATTCAATGCACGAAGAGAATGGAGTGTTACTTTACTTTCTAAATGCTGTCCTTTCAGAAAAAATCACTTTCCTTTGAAAGAGCCTTGAGCTACTTACAAGCATTCAACAGAAACTCATATGCATTTCTCTGAAAAAGAAGCACTCTGTTCCAACACTTCAATTCACTGTGCGAAGTGAATGGAGTGTTGCTTCACTTTCTAAATGCTGTCCTTTCAGAGAAAATCACTTTCCTTTGAAAGTGCCTTAAGCTACTTGCAAGCATTAGGTAGAAACTCACATGCGTTTCTCTGAAAGAGAAGCAGTCTGTTCCAACACTTCAATTCACTGTGTGAAGTGAATGGAGTGTTGCCTCACTTTCTAAATGCTGTCATTTCAGAGAAAATCACTTTCCTTTGAAAGTGCCTTAAGTTACTTACAAGCATTCAACAGAAACTCACATGCGTTTCTCTGAAAAAGAAGCAGTCTGTTCCAACACTTCAATTCAATGTGCGAAGTGAATGGAGTGTTGCTTCACTTTCTAAATGCTGTCCTTTCAGAGAAAATCACTTTCTTTGAAAGTGCCTTAAACTACTTTCAAGCATTCACAAAAAGCTCACAAGCGTTTCTCTGAAAGAGAAGCAGTATGTTTCAACACTTCAGTTCACTGTGCAAAGTGTATGGAGTGTTGCTTCACTTTCTAAATGCTGTCCTTTCAGAGAAAATCACTGTCCTTTGAAAGTGCCTTAAGCTACTTACAAGCATTCAACAGAAACTCACATGCGTTTCTCTGAAAGAGAAGCAGTCTGTTCCAACACTTCAATTCAATGTGCGAAGTGAATGGAGTGTTGCTTCACTTTCTAAATGCTGTCCGTTCAGAGAAAATCACTTTCCGTTGAAAGTGCCTTAAGCTTCTTGCAAGCATTAGGAAGAAACTCACATGCGTTTCTCTGAAAGAGAAGCAGTCTGTTCCAACACTTCAATTCGCTGTGCGAAGTGAATGGAGTGTTGCTTCACTTTCTAAATGCTGTCCTTTCAGAGAAAATCACTTTCCTTTAAAAGGGCCTTAAGCTACTTACAAGCATTCAACAGAAACTCACATGCATTTCTCTGAAAGAGAAGCAGTCTGTTCCAACACTTCAATTCACTGTGCGAAGTGAATGGAGTGTTGCTTCACTTTCTAAATTCTGTCCTTTCAGGGAAAATCACTTTCCTTTGAAAGTGCCTTAAACTACTTTCAAGCATTCATAAAAAACTCACATGCGTTTCTCTGAAATAGAAGCAGTCTGTTCCAACACTACAATTCTTTGTGCGAAGTGAATGGAGTGTTGCTTCACTTTCTAAATGCTGTCCTTTCAGAGAAAATCACTTTCCTTTGAAAGTGCCTTAAGCTACTTGCAAGCATTAGGAAGAAACTCACATGCGTTTCTCTGAAAGAGAAGCAGTCTGTTCCAACACTTCAATTCAGTGTGCGAAGTGAATGGAGTGTTGCTTCACGTACTAAATGCTGTCCTTTCAGAGAAAATCACTTTCCTTTGAAAGTGCCTTAAGCTACTTACAAGCATTCACCAGAAACTCACATGCATTTCTCTGAAAGAGAAGCAGTCTGTTCCAACACTTCAATTCACTGTGCGAAGTGAATGGAGTGTTGCTTCACTTCCTAAATGCTGTCCTTTCAGAGAAAATTCCTTTCCTCTGAATGTGCCTTAAGCTACTTACAAGCATTCAACAGAAACTCACATGCATTTCTCTGAAAGAGAAACAATCTGTTCCAATACTTCAATTCTCTGTGCGAAGTGAATGGAGTGTTGCTTCACTTTCTAAATGCTGTCCTTTCAGAGAAAATCACTTTCCTTTGAAAGTGCCTTAAGCTACTTGCAAGCATTCACAAGAAACACTAATGCGTTTATATGAAAGAGAAGCACTCTGTTCCAACAGTTCAATTCACTGCACGAAGGGAATGGAGTGTTGCTTCACTTTCTAAATGCTGTCATTTCAGAGAAAATCACTTTCCTTTGAAAGTGCCTTAAGCTACTTACAAGCATTCACCAGAAACTCACATGCGTTTCTCTGAAAGAGAAGCAGTCTGTTCCAACACTTCAATTCACTGTGCGAAGTGAATGGAGTGTTGCTTCACTTTCTAAATGCTGTCCTTTCAGAGAAAATCACTTTCCTTTGAAAGTGCCTTAAGCTACTTGCAAGCATTAGGAAGAAACTCACATGCGTTTCTCTGAAAGAGAAGCAGTCTGTTCCACACTTCAATTCACTGTGCAAAGTGAATGGAGTGTTGCTTCACTTTCTAAATGCTGTCCTTTCAGAGAAAATCACTTTCCTTTGAAAGTGCCTTAAGCTACTTGCAAGCATTCACAAGAAACACTAATGCGTTTCTATGAAAGAGAAGCAGTCTGTTCCAACACTTCAATTCATTGCACGAAGGAAATGGAGTGTTGCCTTACTTTCTAAATGCTGTCCTTTCAGAGAAAATCACTTTCCTTTGAAAGTGCCTTAAGCTACTTTCAAGCATTCACAGGAAACACACATGCGTTTCTCTGAAAGAGAAGCAGTCTGTTCCAACACTTCAGTTCACTGTGAGAAGTGAATGGAGTGTTGCTTCACTTTCTAAATCCTGTCCCTTCAAAGAAAATCACTTTTGTTTGAAAGTGCCTTAAGCAACTTTCAAGCATTCACAAGAAATTCACATGCCTTTCTCTGAAAGAGAAGCCTTCTCTTCCAACACTTCAATTCACTGTGCGAAGTGAATGGAGTGTTGCTTCACTTTCTAAATGCTGTCCTTTCAGAGAAAATCACGTTCCTTTGAAATTGCCTTAAGCTACTTACAAGCATTCACCAGAAACTCACATGTGTTTCTCTGAAAGAGAAGCAATCTGTTCCTACACTTCAATTCACTGTGCAAAGTGAATGGAGTGTAGCCTCACTTTCGAAATGCTGTCCTTTCAGAGAAAATCCCTTTCCTCTGAATGTGCCTTAAGCTACTTACAAGCATTCAACAGAAATTCACATGCATTTCTCTGAAAGAGAAGCAATCTGTTCCAACACTTCAATTCTCTGTGCGAAGTGAATGGAGTGTTGCTTCACTTTCAAAATGCTGTCCTTTCAGAGAAAATCACTTTCCTTTGAAAGTGCCTTAAGCTCCTTGCAAGCATTCACAAGAAACACTATTGCGTTTCTATGAAAGAGAAGCAGTCTGTTCCAACACTTCAATTCATTGCACGAAGGGAATGGAGTGTTACTTTACTTTCTAAATGCTGTCCTTTCAGAAAAAATCACTTTCCTTTGAAAGTGCCTTAAGCTACTTACAAGTATTCACCAGAAACTCACATGCGTTTCTCTGAAAGAGAAGCAGTCTGTTCCAACACTTCAATTCACTGTACGAAGTGAATGGAGTGTTGCTTCACTTTCTAAATGCTGTCCTTTCAGAGAAAATCACTTTCCTTTGAAAGTGCCTTAAGCTACTTCCAAGCATTAGGAAGAAACTCACATGCGCTTCTCTGAAAGAGAAGCAGTCTGTTCCAACACTTCAATTCACTGTGAAAAGTGAATGGAGTGTTGCTTCACTTTCTAAATGCTGTCCTTTCAGAGAAAATCACTTTCCTTTGAAAGAGCCTTAAGCTACTTGCAAGCATTCACAAGACACACTAATGCGTTTCTATGAAAGAGAAGCAGTCTGTTCCTCACTTCAATTCATTGCACGAAGGGAATGGAGTGTTGCTTTACTTTCTAAATGCTGTCCTTTCAGAGAAAATCACTTTCCTTTGAAAGAGTCTTGAGCTACTTACAAGCATTCAACAGAAACTCATATGCATTTCTCTGAAAGAGAAGCAGTCTGTTCCAACACTTCAATTCACTGTGCGAAGTGAATGGAATGTTACTTCACTTTCTAAATGCTGTCCTTTCAGAGAAAATCACTTTCCTTTGAAAGTTCCTTAAGCTACTTTCAAGCATTCACAGGAAACACACATGCGTTTCTCTGAAATAGAAGCAGTCTGTTCCAACACTTCAATTCACTGTGCGAAGTGAATGGAGTGTTGCTTCACTTTCTAAATGCTGTCCTTTCCGAGAAAATCACGTTCCTTTGAAATTGCCTTAAGCTACTTACAAGCATTCACCAGAAACTCACATGTGTTTCTCTGAAAGAGAAGCAATCTGTTCCAACACTTCAATTCACTGTGCAAAGTCAATGGAGTGTAGCCACACTTTCGAAATGCTGTCCTTTCAGAGAAAATCCCTTTCCTCTGAATGTGCCTTAAGCTCCTTACAAGCATTCAACAGAAACTCACATGCATTTCTCTGAAAGAGAAGCAATCTGTTACAACACGTCAATTCTCTGTGCGAAGTGAATGGAGTGTTGCTTCACTTTCAAAATGCTGTCCTTTCAGAGAAAATCACTTTCCTTTGAAAGTGCCTTAAGCTACTTACAAGCATTCAACAGAAACTCACATGCATTTCTCTGAAAGAGAAGCAGTCTGTTCCAACACTTCAATTCACTGTGCGAAGTGAATGGAGTGTTGCTTCACTTTCTAAATGCTGTCCTTTCAGAGAAAATCCCTTTCCTCTGAATGTGCCTTAAGCTACTTACAAGCATTCAACAGAAACTCACATGCATTTCTCTGAAAGAGAAGCAATCTGTTCCAACACTTCAATTCTCTGTGCGAAGTGAATGGAGTGTTGCTTCACTTTCTAAATGCTGTCCTTTCAGAGAAAATCACTTTCCTTTGAAAGTGCCTTAAGCTACTTGCAAGCATTCACAAGAAACACTAATGCGTTTCTCTGAAAGAGAAGCAGTCTGTTCCAACACTTCAATTCTCTGTGCGAAGTGAACGGAGTGTTGCTTCACTTTCTAAAGGCTGTACTTTCAGACAAAATCACTTTCCTTTGAAAGTGCCTTAAGCTACTTACAAGCATTCAACAGAAACTCACATGCATTTCTCTGAAAGAGAAGCAGTCTGTTCCAACACTTCAATTCACTCTGCGAAGTGAATGGAGAGTTGCTTCACTTTCTAAATTCTGTCCTTTCAGAGAAAATCACTTTCCTTTGAAAGTGCCTTAAACTACTTTCAAGCATTCATAAAAAACTCACATGCGTTTCTCTGAAAGAGAAGCAGTCTGTTCCAACACTTCAATTCTTTGTGCGAAGTGAATGGAGTGTTGCTTCACTTTCTAAATGCTGTCCTTTCAGAGAAAATCACTTTCCTTTGAAAGTGCCTTAAGCTACTTGCAAGCATTAGGAAGAAACTCACATGTGTTTCTCTGAAAGAGAAGCAGTCTGTTCCAACACTTCAATTCACTGTGCGAAGTGAATGGAGTGTTGTTGCACGTACTAAATGCTGTCCTTTCAGAGAAAATCACTTTCCTTTGAAAGTGCCTTAAGCTACTTACAAGCATTCACCAGAAACTCACATGCATTTCTCTGAAAGAGAAGCAGTCTGTTCCAACACTTCAATTCACTGTGCGAAGTGAATGGAGTGTTGCTTCACTTTCTAAATGCTGTCCTTTCAGAGAAAATCCCTTTCCTCTGAATGTGCCTTAAGCTACTTACAAGCATTCAACAGAAACTCACATGCATTTCTCTGAAAGAGAAGCAATCTGTTCCAACACTTCAATTCTCGGTGCGAAGTGAATGGAGTGTTGCTTCACTTTCGAAATGCTGTCCTTTCAGAGAAAATCACTTTCCTTTGAAAGTGCCTTAAGCTACTTGCAAGCATTCACAAGAAACACTAATGCGTTTCTATGAAAGAGAAGCACTCTGTTCCAACACTTCAATTCAATGTGCGAAGTGAATGGAGTGTTGTTGCACGTACTAAATGCTGTCCTTTCAGAGAAAATCACTTTCCTTTGAAAGTGCCTTAAGCTACTTACAAGCATTCAACAGAAACTCACATGCGTTTCTCTGAAAAAGAAGCAGTCTGTTCCAACACTTCAATTCAATGTGCGAAGTGAATGGAGTGTTGCTTCACTTTCTAAATGCTGTCCTTTCAGAGAAAATCACTTTCTTTTGAAAGTGCCTTAAACTACTTTCAAGCATTCACAAAAAGCTCACAAGCGTTTCTCTGAAAGAGAAGCAGTATGTTTCAACACTTCAGTTCACTGTGCAAAGTGTATGGAGTGTTGCTTCACTTTCTAAATGCTGTCCTTTCAGAGAAAATCACTTTCCTTTGAAAGAGCCTTAAGCTACTTGCAAGCATTCACAAGAAACACTAATGCGTTTCTATGAAAGAGAAGCAGTCTGTTCCAACACTTCAATTCATTGCACGAAGGGAATGGAGTGTTGCTTTACTTTCTAAATGCTGTCCTATCAGAGAAAATCTCTTTCCTTTGAAAGTGCCTTAAGCTACTTACAAGCATTCAACAGAAACTCACATGCGTTTCTCTGAAAGAGAAGCAGTCTGTTCCAACACTTCAATTCAATGTGCGAAGTGAATGGAGTGTTACTTCACATTCTAAATGCTGTCCGTTCAGAGAAAATCACTTTCCGTTGAAAGTGCCTTAAGCTTCTTGCAAGCATTAGGAAGAAACTCACATGCGTTTCTCTGAAAGAGAAGCAGTTTGTTCCAACACTTCAATTCGCTGTGCGAAGTGAATGGAGTGTTGCTTTACTTTCTAAATGCTGTCCTTTCAGAGAAAATCTCTTTCCTTTGAAAGTGCCTTAAGCTACTTACAAGCATTCAACAGAAACTCACATGCATTTCTCTGAAAGAGAAGCAGTCTGTTCCAACACTTCAATTCACTGTGCGAAGTGAATGGAGTGTTGCTTCACCTTCTAAATTCTGTCCTTTCAGGGAAAATCACTTTCCTTTGAAAGTGCCTTAAACTACTTTCAAGCATTCATAAAAAACTCACATGCGTTTCTCTGAAATAGAAGCAGTCTGTTCCAACACTTCAATTCTTTGTGCGAAGTGAATGGAGTGTTGCTTCACTTTCTAAATGCTGTCCTTTCAGAGAAAATCACTTTCCTTTGAAAGTGCCTTAAGCTACTTGCAAGCATTAGGAAGAAACTCACATGCGTTTCTCTGAAAGAGAAGCAGTCTGTTCCAACACTTCAATTCAGTGTGCGAAGTGAATGGAGTGTTGCTTCACGTACTAAATGCTGTCCTTTCAGAGAAAATCACTTTCCTTTGAAAGTGCCTTAAGCTACTTACAAGCATTCACCAGAAACTCACATGCATTTCTCTGAAAGAGAAGCAGTCTGTTCCAACACTTCAATTCACTGTGCGAAGTGAATGGAGTGTTGCTTCACTTCCGAAATGCTGTCCTTTCAGAGAAAATTCCTTTCCTCTGAATGTGCCTTAAGCTACTTACAAGCATTCAACAGAAACTCACATGCATTTCTCTGAAAGAGAAACAGTCTGTTCCAATACTTCAATTCTCTGTGCGAAGTGAATGGAGTGTTGCTTCACTTTCTAAATGCTGTCCTTTCAGAGAAAATCACTTTCCTTTGAAAGTGCCTTAAGCTACTTGCAAGCATTCACAAGAAACACTAATGCGTTTATATGAAAGAGAAGCACTCTGTTCCAACAGTTCAATTCACTGCACGAAGGGAATGGAGTGTTGCTTCACTTTCTAAATGCTGTCCTTTCAGAGAAAATCACTTTCCTTTGAAAGTGCCTTAAGCTACTTACAAGCATTCACCAGAAACTCCCATGCGTTTCTCTGAAAGAGAAGCAGTCTGTTCCAACACTTCAATTCACTGTGCGAAGTGAATGGAGTGTTGCTTCACTTTCTAAATGCTGTCCTTTCAGAGAAAATCACTTTCCTTTGAAAGTGCCTTAAGCTACTTGCAAGCATTAGGAAGAAACTCACATGCGCTTCTCTGAAAGAGAAGCAGTCTGTTCCAACACTTCAATTCACTGTGCAAAGTGAATGGAGTGTTGCTTCACTTTCTAAATGCTGTCCTTTCAGAGAAAATCACTTTCCTTTGAAAGTGCCTTAAGCTACTTGCAAGCATTCACAAGAAACACTAATGCGTTTCTATGAAAGAGAAGCAGTCTGTTCCAACACTTCAATTCATTGCACGAAGGGAATGGAGTGTTGCCTTACTTTCTAAATGCTGTCCTTTCAGAGAAAATCACTTTCCTTCGAAAGTGCCTTAAGCTACTTTCAAGCATTCACAGGAAACACACATGCGTTTCTCTGAAAGAGAAGCAGTCTGTTCCAACACTTCAGTTCACAGTGCGAAGTGAATGGAGTGTTGCTTCACTTTCTAAATGCTGTCCTTTCAGAGAAAATCACGTTCCTTTGAAATTGCCTTAAGCTACTTACAAGCATTCACCAGAAACTCACATGTGTTTCTCTGAAAGAGAAGCAATCTGTTCCTACACTTCAATTCACTGTGCAAAGTGAATGGAGTGTAGCCTCACTTTCGAAATGCTGTCCTTTCAGAGAAAATCCCTTTCCTCTGAATGTGCCTTAAGCTACTTACAAGCATTCAACAGAAATTCACATGCATTTCTCTGAAAGAGAAGCAATCTGTTCCAACACTTCAATTCTCTGTGCGAAGTGAATGGAGTGTTGCTTCACTTTCAAAATGCTGTCCTTTCAGAGAAAATCACTTTCCTTTGAAAGTGCCTTAAGCTACTTACAAGCATTCACCAGAAACTCACATGCGTTTCTCTGAAAGAGAAGCAGTCTGTTCCAACACTTCAATTCACTGTGCGAAGTGAATGGAGTGTTGCTTCACTTTCTAAATGCTGTCCTTTCAGAGAAAATCACTTTCCTTTGAAAGTGCCTTAAGCTACTTGCAAGCATTCAAAAGAAACAATAATGCGTTTCTCTGAAAGAGAAGCAGTCTGTACCAACACTTCAATTCTCTGTGCGAAGTGAATGGAGTGTTGCTTCACTTTCTAAAGGCTGTACTTTCAGAGAAAATCACTTTCCTTTGAAAGTGCCTTAAGCTACTTACAAGCATTCAACAGAAACTCACATGCATTTCTCTGAAAGAGAAGCAGTCTGTTCCAACACTTCAATTCACTCTGCGAAGTGAATGGAGAGTTGCTTCACTTTCTAAATTCTGTCCTTTCAGAGAAAATCACTTTCCTTTGAAAGTGCCTTAAACTACTTTCAAGCATTCATAAAAAACTCACATGCGTTTCTCTGAAAGAGAAGCAGTCTGTTCCAACACTTCAATTCTTTGTGCGAAGTGAATGGAGTGTTGCTTCACTTTCTAAATGCTGTCCTTTCAGAGAAAATCACTTTCCTTTGAAAGTGCCTTAAGCTACTTGCAAGCATTAGGAAGAAACTCACATGTGTTTCTCTGAAAGAGAAGCAGTCTGTTCCAACACTTCAATTCACTGTGCGAAGTGAATGGAGTGTTGCTTCACTTTCTAAATGCTGTCCTTTCAGAGAAAATCCCTTTCCTCTGAATGTGCCTTAAGCTACTTACAAGCATTCAACAGAAACTCACATGCATTTCTCTGAAAGAGAAGCACTCTGTTCCAACACTTCAATTCAATGCACGAAGGGAATGGAGTGTTACTTTACTTTCTAAATGCTGTCCTTTCAGAGAAAATCACTTTCCTTTGAAAGAGCCTTGAGCTACTTACAAGCATTCAACAGAAACTCACATGCATTTCTCTGAAAAAGAAGCACTCTGTTCCAACACTTCAATTCACTGTGCGAAGTGAATGGAGTGTTGCTTCACTTTCTAAATGCTGTCCTTTCAGAGAAAATCACTTTCCTTTGAAAGTGCCTTAAGCTACTTGCAAGCATTAGGTAGAAACTCACATGCGTTTCTCTGAAAGGGAAGCAGTCTGTTCCAACACTTCAATTCACTGTGTGAAGTGAATGGAGTGTTGCCTCACTTTCTAAATGCTGTCCTTTCAGAGAAAATCACTTTCCTTTGAAAGTGCCTTAAGCTACTTACAAGCATTCAACAGAAACTCACATGCGTTTCTCTGAAAAAGAAGCAGTCTGTTCCAATACTTCAATTCACTGTGTGAAGTGAATGGAGTGTTGCCTCACTTTCTAAATGCTGTCCTTTCAGAGAAAATCACTTTCCTTTGAAAGTGCCTTAAGCTACTTGCAAGCATTAGGTAGAAACTCACATGCGTTTCTCTGAAAGAGAAGCAGTCTGTTCCAACACTTCAATTCACTGTGTGAAGTGAATGGAGTGTTGCCTCACTTTCTAAATGCTGTCCTTTCAGAGAAAATCACTTTCCTTTGAAAGTGCCTTAAGCTACTTACAAGCATTCAACAGAAACTCACATGCGTTTCTCTGAAAAAGAAGCAGTCTGTTCCAACACTTCAATTCAATGTGCGAAGTGAATGGAGTGTTGCTTCACTTTCTAAATGCTGTCCTTTCAGAGAAAATCACTTTCTTTTGAAAGTGCCTTAAACTACTTTCAAGCATTCACAAAAAGCTCACAAGCGTTTCTCTGAAAGAGAAGCAGTATGTTTCAACACTTCAGTTCACTGTGCAAAGTGTATGGAGTGTTGCTTCACTTTCTAAATGCTGTCCTTTCAGAGAAAATCACTTTCCTTTGAAAGAGCCTTAAGCTACTTGCAAGCATTCACAAGAAACACTAATGCGTTTCTATGAAAGAGAAGCAGTCTGTTCCAACACTTCAATTCATTGCACGAAGGGAATGGAGTGTTGCTTTACTTTCTAAATGCTGTCCTTTCAGAGAAAATCTCTTTCCTTTGAACGTGCCTTAAGCTACTTACAAGCATTCAACAGAAACTCACATGCGTTTCTCTGAAAGAGAAGCAGTCTGTTCCAACACTTCAATTCAATGTGCGAAGTGAATGGAGTGTTACTTCACTTTCTAAATGCTGTCCGTTCAGAGAAAATCACTTTCCGTTGAAAGTGCCTTAAGCTTCTTGCAAGCATTAGGAAGAAACTCACATGCGTTTCTCTGAAAGAGAAGCAGTCTGTTCCAACACTTCAATTCGCTGTGCGAAGTGAATGGAGTGTTGCTTCACTTTCTAAATGCTATCCTTTCAGAGAAAATCACTTTCCTTTGAAAGTGCCTTAAGCTACTTACAAGCATTCAACAGAAACTCACATGCATTTCTCTGAAAGAGAAGCAGTCTGTTCCAACACTTCAATTCACTGTGCGAAGTGAATGGAGTGTTGCTTCACTTTCTAAATTCTGTCCTTTCAGGGAAAATCACTTTCCTTTGAAAGTGCCTTAAACTACTTTCAAGCATTCATAAAAAACTCACATGCGTTTCTCTGAAATAGAAGCAGTCTGTTCCAACACTTCAATTCTTTGTGCGAAGTGAATGGAGTGTTGCTTCACTTTCTAAATGCTGTCCTTTCAGAGAAAATCACTTTCCTTTGAAAGTGCCTTAAGCTACTTGCAAGCATTAGGAAGAAACTCACATGCGTTTCTCTGAAAGAGAAGCAGTCTGTTCCAACACTTCAATTCAGTGTGCGAAGTGAATGGAGTGTTGCTTCACGTACTAAATGCTGTCCTTTCAGAGAAAATCACTTTCCTTTGAAAGTGCCTTAAGCTACTTACAAGCATTCACCAGAAACTCACATGCATTTCTCTGAAAGAGAAGCAGTCTGTTCCAACACTTCAATTCACTGTGCGAAGTGAATGGAGTGTTGCTTCACTTCCTAAATGCTGTCCTTTCAGAGAAAATCACTTTCCTTTGAAAGTGCCTTAAGCTACTTGCAAGCATTCACAAGAAACACTAATGCGTTTTTATGAAAGAGAAGCACTCTGTTCCAACAGTTCAATTCACTGCACGAAGGGAATGGAGTGTTGCTTCACTTTCTAAATGCTGTCCTTTCAGAGAAAATCACTTTCCTTTGAAAGTGCCTTAAGCTACTTACAAGCATTCACCAGAAACTCACATGCGTTTCTCTGAAAGAGAAGCAGTCTGTTCCAACACTTCAATTCACTGTGCGAAGTGAATGGAGTGTTGCTTCACTTTCTAAATGCTGTCCTTTCAGAGAAAATCACTTTCCTTTGAAAGTGCCTTAAGCTACTTGCAAGCATTAGGAAGAAACTCACATGCGTTTCTCTGAAAGAGAAGCAGTCTGTTCCAACACTTCAATTCACTGTGCAAAGTGAATGGAGTGTTGCTTCACTTTCTAAATGCTGTCCTTTCAGAGAAAATCACTTTCCTTTGAAAGTGCCTTAAGCTACTTGCAAGCATTCACAAGAAACACTAATGCGTTTCTATGAAAGAGAAGCAGTCTGTTCCAACACTTCAATTCATTGCACGAAGGGAATGGAGTGTTGCTTTACTTTCTAAATGCTGTCCTTTCAGAGAAAATCTCTTTCCTTTGAACGTGCCTTAAGCTACTTACAAGCATTCAACAGAAACTCACATGCGTTTCTCTGAAAGAGAAGCAGTCTGTTCCAACACTTCAATTCAATGTGCGAAGTGAATGGAGTGTTACTTCACTTTCTAAATGCTGTCCGTTCAGAGAAAATCACTTTCCGTTGAAAGTGCCTTAAGCTTCTTGCAAGCATTAGGAAGAAACTCACATGCGTTTCTCTGAAAGAGAAGCAGTCTGTTCCAACACTTCAATTCGCTGTGCGAAGTGAATGGAGTGTTGCTTCACTTTCTAAATGCTGTTTTTTCAGAGAAAATCACTTTCCTTTGAAAGTGCCTTAAGCTACTTACAAGCATTCAACAGAAACTCACATGCATTTCTCTGAAAGAGAAGCAGTCTGTTCCAACACTTCAATTCACTGTGCGAAGTGAATGGAGTGTTGCTTCACTTTCTAAATTCTGTCCTTTCAGGGAAAATCACTTTCCTTTGAAAGTGCCTTAAACTACTTTCAAGCATTCATAAAAAACTCACATGCGTTTCTCTGAAATAGAAGCAGTCTGTTCCAACACTTCAATTCTTTGTGCGAAGTGAATGGAGTGTTGCTTCACTTTCTAAATGCTGTCCTTTCAGAGAAAATCACTTTCCTTTGAAAGTGCCTTAAGCTACTTGCAAGCATTAGGAAGAAACTCACATGCGTTTCTCTGAAAGAGAAGCAGTCTGTTCCAACACTTCAATTCAGTGTGCGAAGTGAATGGAGTGTTGCTTCACGTACTAAATGCTGTCCTTTCAGAGAAAATCACTTTCCTTTGAAAGTGCCTTAAGCTACTTACAAGCATTCACCAGAAACTCACATGCATTTCTCTGAAAGAGAAGCAGTCTGTTCCAACACTTCAATTCACTGTGCGAAGTGAATGGAGTGTTGCTTCACTTCCTAAATGCTGTCCTTTCAGAGAAAATCACTTTCCTTTGAAAGTGCCTTAAGCTACTTGCAAGCATTCACAAGAAACACTAATGCGTTTATATGAAAGAGAAGCACTCTGTTCCAACAGTTCAATTCACTGCACGAAGGGAATGGAGTGTTGCTTCACTTTCTAAATGCTGTCCTTTCAGAGAAAATCACTTTCCTTTGAAAGTGCCTTAAGCTACTTACAAGCATTCACCAGAAACTCACATGCGTTTCTCTGAAAGAGAAGCAGTCTGTTCCAACACTTCAATTCACTGTGCGAAGTGAATGGAGTGTTGCTTCACTTTCTAAATGCTGTCCTTTCAGAGAAAATCACTTTCCTTTGAAAGTGCCTTAAGCTACTTGCAAGCATTAGGAAGAAACTCACATGCGTTTCTCTGAAAGAGAAGCAGTCTGTTCCAACACTTCAATTCACTGTGCAAAGTGAATGGAGTGTTGCTTCACTTTCTAAATGCTGTCCTTTCAGAGAAAATCACTTTCCTTTGAAAGTGCCTTAAGCTACTTGCAAGCATTCACAAGAAACACTAATGCGTTTCTATGAAAGAGAAGCAGTCTGTTCCAACACTTCAATTCATTGCACGAAGGGAATGGAGTGTTGCCTTACTTTCTAAATGCTGTCCTTTCAGAGAAAATCACTTTCCTTCGAAAGTGCCTTAAGCTACTTTCAAGCATTCACAGGAAACACACATGCGTTTCTCTGAAAGAGAAGCAGTCTGTTCCAACACTTCAGTTCACTGTGAGAAGTGAATGGAGTGTTGCTTCACTTTCTAAATCCTGTCCCTTCAAAGAAAATCACTTTTGTTTGAAAGTGCCTTAAGCAACTTTCAAGCATTCACAAGAAATTCACATGCATTTCTCTGAAAGAGAAGCCTTCTCTTCCAACACTTCAATTCACTGTGCGAAGTGAATGGAGTGTTGCTTCACTTTCTAAATGCTGTCCTTTCAGAGAAAATCACGTTCCTTTGAAATTGCCTTAAGCTTCTTACAAGCATTCACCAGAAACTCACATGTGTTTCTCTGAAAGAGAAGCAATCTGTTCCTACACTTCAATTCACTGTGCAAAGTGAATGGAGTGTAGCCTCACTTTCGAAATGCTGTCCTTTCAGAGAAAATCCCTTTCCTCTGAATGTGCCTTAAGCTACTTACAAGCATTCAACAGAAATTCACATGCATTTCTCTGAAAGAGAAGCAATCTGTTCCAACACTTCAATTCTCTGTGCGAAGTGAATGGAGTGTTGCTTCACTTTCAAAATGCTGTCCTTTCAGAGAAAATCACTTTCCTTTGAAAGTGCCTTAAGCTACTTGCAAGCATTCACAAGAAACACTAATGCGTTTCTATGAAAGAGAAGCAGTCTGTTCCAACACTTCAATTCATTGCACGAAGGGAATGGAGTGTTACTTTACTTTCTAAATGCTGTCCTTTCAGAAAAAAATCACTTTCCTTTGAAAGTGCCTTAAGCTACTTACAATCATTCACCAGAAACTCACATGCGTTTCTCTGAAAGAGAAGCAGTCTGTTCCAACACTTCAATTCACTGTACGAAGTGAATGGAGTGTTGCTTCACTTTCTAAATGCTGTCCTTTCAGAGAAAATCACTTTCCTTTGAAAGTGCCTTAAGCTACTTCCAAGCATTAGGAAGAAACTCACATGCATTTCTCTGAAAGAGAAGCAGTCTGTTCCAACACTTCAATTCACTGTGCAAAGTGAATGGAGTGTTGCTTCACTTTCTAAATGCTGTCCTTTCAGAGAAAATCACTTTCCTTTGAAAGAGCCTTAAGCTACTTGCAAGCATTCACAAGAAACACTAATGCGTTTCTATGAAAGAGAAGCAGTCTGTTCCAACACTTCAATTCATTGTACGAAGGGAATGGAGTGTTGCTTTACTTTCTAAATGCTGTCCTTTCAGAGAAAATCACTTTCCTTTGAAAGAGCCTTGAGCTACTTACAAGCATTCAACAGAAACTCATATGCATTTCTCTGAAAGAGAAGCAGTCTGTTCCAACACTCCAATTCACTGTGCGAAGTGAATGGAATGTTACTTCACTTTCTAAATGCTGTCCTTTCAGAGAAAATCACTTTCCTTTGAAAGTTCCTTAAGCTACTTTCAAGCATTCACAGGAAACACACATGCGTTTCTCTGAAATAGAAGCAGTCTGTTCCAACACTTCAATTCACTGTGCGAAGTGAATGGAGTGTTGCTTCACTTTCTAAATGCTGTCCTTTCAGAGAAAATCACTTTCCTTTGAAAGTGCCTTAAACTACTTGCAAGCATTAGGAAGAAACTCACATGCGTTTCTCTGAAAGAGAAGCAGTCTGTTCCAACACTTCAATTCAGTGTGCGAAGTGAATGGAGTGTTGCTTCACGTACTAAATGCTGTCCTTTCAGAGAAAATCACTTTCCTTTGAAAGTGCCTTAAGCTACTTACAAGCATTCACCAGAAACTCACATGCATTTCTCTGAAAGAGAAGCAGTCTGTTCCAACACTTCAATTCACTGTGCGAAGTGAATGGAGTGTTGCTTCACTTCCTAAATGCTGTCCTTTCAGAGAAAATTCCTTTCCTCTGAATGTGCCTTAAGCTACTTACAAGCATTCAACAGAAACTCACATGCATTTCTCTGAAAGAGAAGCAATCTGTTCCAAAACTTCAATTCTCTGTGCGAAGTGAATGGAGTGTTGCTTCACTTTCTAAATGCTGTCCTTTCAGAGAAAATCACTTTCCTTTGAAAGTGCCTTAAGCTACTTGCAAGCATTCACAAGAAACACTAATGCGTTTATATGAAAGAGAAGCACTCTGTTCCAACAGTTCAATTCACTGCACGAAGGGAATGGAGTGTTGCTTCACTTTCTAAATGCTGTCCTTTCAGAGAAAATCACTTTCCTTTGAAAGTGCCTTAAGCTACTTTCAAGCATTCACAGGAAACACACATGCGTTTCTCTGAAAGAGAAGCAGTCTGTTCCAACACTTCAATTCACTGTGAGAAGTGAATGGAGTGTTGCTTCACTTTCTAAATCCTGTCCTTTCAGAGAAAATCACTTTTGTTTGAAAGTGCCTTAAGCAACTTTCAAGCATTCACAAGAAATTCACATGCATTTCTCTGAAAGAGGAGCCTTCTCTTCCAACACTTCAATTCACTGTGCGAAGTGAATGGAGTGTTGCTTCACTTTCTAAATGCTGTCCTTTCAGAGAAAATCACGTTCCTTTGAAATTGCCTTAAGCTACTTACAAGCATTCACCAGAAACTCACATGTGTTTCTCTGAAAGAGAAGCAATCTGTTCCAACACTTCAATTCACTGTGCAAAGTGAATGGAGTGTAGCCTCACTTTTGAAATGCTGTTCTTTCAGAGAAAATCCCTTTCCTCTGAATGTGCCTTAAGCTACTTACAAGCATTCACCAGAAACTCACATGCGTTTCTCTGAAAGAGAAGCAGTCTGTTCCAACACTTCAATTCACTGGGCGAAGTGAATGGAGTGTTGCTTCACTTTCTAAATGCTGTCCTTTCAGAGAAAATCACTTTCCTTTGAAAGTGCCTTAAGCTACTTGCAAGCATTAGGAAGAAACTCACATGCGTTTCTCTGAAAGAGAAGCAGTCTGTTCCAACACTTCAATTCACTGTGCAAAGTGAATGGAGTGTAGCCTCACTTTCTAAATGCTGTCCTTTCAGAGAAAATCACTTTCCATTGAAAGTGCCTTAAACTACTTTCAAGCATTCACAAAAAACTCACATGCGTTTCTCTGAAAGAGAAGCAGTCTGTTCCAAGACTTCAATTCACTGTGCAAAGTGAATGGAGTGTTGCTTCACTTTCTAAATGCTGTCCTTTCAGAGAAAATCACTTTCGTTTGAAAGTGCCTTAAGCTACTTGCAAGCATTAGGAAGAAACTCACATGCGTTTCTCTGAAAGAGAAGCAGTCTGTTCCAATACTTCAATTCACTGTGTGAAGTGAATGGAGTGTTGCCTCACTTTCTAAATGCTGTCCTTTCAGAGAAAATCACTTTCCTTTGAAAGTGCCTTAAGCTACTTACAAGCATTCAACAGAAACTCACATGCGTTTCTCTGAAAGAGAAGCAGTCTGTTCCAACACTTCAATTCAATGTCGAAGTGAAGGGAGTGTTGCTTCACTTTCTAAATGCTGTCCTTTCAGAGAAAATCACTTTCCGTTGAAAGTGCCTTAAGCTTCTTGCAAGCATTAGGAAGAAACTCACATGCGTTTCTCTGAAAGAGAAGCAGACTGTTCCAACACTTCAATTCACTGTGCGAAGTGAATGGAGTGTTACTTCACTTTCTAAATGCTGTCATTTCAGAGAAAATCACTTTCCTTTGAAAGTGCCTTAAGCTACTTACAAGCATTCAACAGAAACTCACATGCATTTCTCTGAAAGAGAAGCAGTCTGTTCCAACACTTCAATTCACTGTGCGAAGTGAATGGAGTGTTGCTTCACTTTCTAAATTCTGTCCATTCAGGGAAAATCACTTTCCTTTGAAAGTGCCTTAAACTACTTTCAAGCATTCATAAAAAACTCATATGCGTTTCTCTGAAATAGAAGCAGTCTGTTCCAACACTTCAATTCTTTGTGCGAAGTGAATGGAGTGTTGCTTCACTTTCTAAATGCTGTCCTTTCAGAGAAAATCACTTTCCTTTGAAAGTGCCTTAAGCTACTTGCAAGCATTAGGAAGAAACTCACATGCGTTTCTCTGAAAGAGAAGCAGTCTGTTCCAACACTTCAATTCAGTGTGCGAAGTGAATGGAGTGTTGCTTCACGTACTAAATGCTGTCCTTTCAGAGAAAATCACTTTCCTTTGAAAGTGCCTTAAGCTACTTACAAGCATTCACCAGAAACTCACATGCATTTCTCTGAAAGTGAAGCAGTCTGTTCCAACACTTCAATTCACTGTGCGAAATGAATGGAGTGTTGCTTCACTTCCTAAATGCTGTCTTTTCAGAGAAAATTCCTTTCCTCTGAATGTGCCTTAAGCTACTTACAAGCATTCAACAGAAACTCACATGCATTTCTCTGAAAGAGAAGCAATCTGTTCCAACACTTCAATTCTCTGTGCGAAGTGAATGGAGTGTTGCTTCACTTTCTAAATGCTGTCCTTTCAGAGAAAATCACTTTCCTTTGAAAGTGCCTTAAGCTACTTGCAAGCATTCACAAGAAACACTAATGCGTTTATATGAAAGAGAAGCACTCTGTTCCAACAGTTCAATTCACTGCACGAAGGGAATGGAGTGTTGCTTCACTTTCTAAATGCTGTCCTTTCAGAGAAAATCACTTTCCTTTGAAAGTTCCTTAAGCTACTTACAAGCATTCAACAGAAACTCACATGCGTTTCTCTGAAAGAGAAGCAGTCTGTTCCAACACTTCAATTCAATGTGCGAAGTGAATGGAGTGTTGCTTCACTTTCTAAATGCTGTCCTTTCAGAGAAAATCACTTTCCTTTGAAAGTGCCTTAAGCTACTTGCAAGCATTAGGAAGAAACTCACATGCGTTTCTCTGAAAGAGAAGCAGTCTGTTCCAACACTTCAATTCACTGTGCAAAGTGAATGGAGTGTTGCTTCACTTTCTAAATGCTGTCCTTTCAGAGAAAATCACTTTCCTTTGAAAGTGCCTTAAGCTACTTGCAAGCATTCACAAGAAACACTAATGCGTTTCTATGAAAGAGAAGCAGTCTGTTCCAACACTTCAATTCATTGCACGAAGGGAATGGAGTGTTGCTTTACTTTCTAAATGCTGTCCTTTCAGAGAAAATCACTTTCCTTTGAAAGTGCCTTAAGCTACTTTCAAGCATTCACAGGAAACACACATGCATTTCTCTGAAAGAGAAGCCTTCTCTTCCAACACTTCAATTCACTGTGCGAAGTGAATGGAGTGTTGCTTCACTTTCTAAATGCTTTCCTTTTAGAGAAAATCACTCTCTTTTGAAATTGCCTTAAGCTACTTACAAGCATTCACCAGAAACTCACATGTGTTTCTCTGAAAGAGAAGCAGTCTGTTCCAACACTTCAATTCACGGTGCAAAGTGAATGGAGTGTTGCCTCACTTTCTAAATGCTGTCCTTTCAGAGAAAATCACTTTCCATTGAAAGTGCCTTAAACTACTTTCAAGCATTCACAAAAAACTCACATGCGTTTCTCTGAAAGAGAAGCAGTCTGTTCCAACACTTCAATTCACTGTGCAAAGTGAATGGAGTGTTGCTTCACTTTCTAAATGCTGTCCTTTCAGAGAAAATAACTTTCCTTTGAAAGTGCCTTAAGCTACTTGCAAGCATTAGGAAGAAACTCACATGCGTTTCTCTGAAAGAGAAGCAGTCTGTTCCAATACTTCAATTCACTGTGTGAAGTGAATGGAGTGTTGCCTCACTTTCTAAATGCTGTCCTTTCAGAGAAAATCACTTTCCGTTGAAAGTGCCTTAAGCTTCTTGCAAGCATTAGGAAGAAACTCACATGCGTTTCTCTGAAAGAGAAGCAGTCTGTTCCAACACTTCAATTCACTGTGCGAAGTGAATGGAGTGTTACTTCACTTTCTAAATGCCGTCCTTTCAGAGAAAATCACTTTCCTTTGAAAGTGCCTTAAGCTCCTTACAAGCATTCAACAGAAACTCATATGCATTTCTCTGAAAGAGAAGCAGTCTGTTCCAACACTTCAATTCACTGTGCGAAGTGAATGGAGTGTTGCTTCACTTTCTAAATTCTGTCAATTCAGGGAAAATCACTTTCCTTTGAAAGTGCCTTAAACTACTTTCAAGCATTCATAAAAAACTCACATGCGTTTCTCTGAAATAGAAGCAGTCTGTTCCAACACTTCAATTCTTTGTGCGAGGTGAATGGAGTGTTGCTTCACTTTCTAAATGCTGTCCTTTCAGAGAAAATCACTTTCCTTTGAAAGTGCCTTAAGCTACTTGCAAGCATTAGGAAGAAACTCACATGCGTTTCTCTGAAAGAGAAGCAGTCTGTTCCAACAATTCAATTCAGTGTGCGAAGTGAATGGAGTGTTGCTTCACGTACTAAATGCTGTCCTTTCAGAGAAAATCACTTTCCTTTGAAAGTGCCTTAAGCTACTTACAAGCATTCACCAGAAACTCACATGCATTTCTCTGAAAGAGAAGCAGTCTGTTCCAACACTTCAATTCACTGTGCGAAGTGAATGGAGTGTTGCTTCACTTCCTAAATGCTGTCCTTTCAGAGAAAATTCCTTTCCTCTGAATGTGCCTTAAGCTACTTACAAGCATTCAACAGAAACTCACATGCATTTCTCTGAAAGAGAAGCAATCTGTTCCAAAACTTCAATTCTCTGTGCGAAGTGAATGGAGTGTTGCTTCACTTTCTAAATGCTGTCCTTTCAGAGAAAATCACTTTCCATTGAAAGTGCCTTAAGCTACTTGCAAGCATTCACAAGAAACACTAATGCGTTTATATGAAAGAGAAGCACTCTGTTCCAACAGTTCAATTCACTGCACGAAGGGAATGGAGTGTTGCTTCACTTTCTAAATGCTGTCCTTTCAGAGAAAATCACTTTCCTTTGAAAGTGCCTTAAGCTACTAACAAGCATTCACCAGAAACTCACATGCGTTTCTCTGAAAGAGAAGCAGTCTGTTCCAACACTTCAATTCACTGTGCGAAGTGAATGGAGTGTTGCTTCACTTTCTAAATGCTGTCCTTTCGGAGAAAATCACTTTCCTTTGAAAGTGCCTTAAGCTACTTGCAAGCATTAGGAAGAAACTCACATGCGTTTCTCTGAAAGAGAAGCAGTCTGTTCCAACACTTCAATTCACTGTGCAAAGTGAATGGAGTGTTGCTTCACTTTCTAAATGCTGTCCTTTCAGAGAAAATCACTTTCCTTTGAAAGTGCCTTAAGCTACTTGCAAGCATTCACAAGAAACACTAATGCGTTTCTATGAAAGAGAAGCAGTCTGTTCCAACACTTCAATTCATTGCACGAAGGGAATGGAGTGTTGCTTTACTTTCTAAATGCTGTCCTTTCAGAGAAAATCACTTTCCTTTGAAAGAGCCTTGAGCTACTTACAAGCATTCACCAGAAACTCACATGCGTTTCTCTGAAAGAGAAGCAGTCTGTTCCAACACTTCAATTCACTGTGCGAAGTGAATGGAATGTTACTTCACTTTCTAAATGCTGTCCTTTCAGAGAGAATCACTTTCCTTTGAAAGTGCCTTAAGCTACTTTCAAGCATTCACAGGAAACACACATGCGTTTCTCTGAAAGAGAAGCAGTCTGTTCCAACACTTCAATTCACTGTGAGAAGTGAATGGAGTGTTTCTTCACTTTCTAAATCCTGTCCTTTCAGAGAAAATCACTTTTGTTTGAAAGTGCCTTAAGCAACTTTCAAGCATTCACAAGAAATTCACATGCATTTCTCTGAAAGAGAAGCCTTCTCTTCCAACACTTCAATTCACTGTGCGAAGTGAATGGAGTGTTGCTTCACTTTCTAAATGCTGTCCTTTCAGAGAAAATCACGTTCCTTTGAAATTGCCTTAAGCTACTTACAAGCATTCACCAGAAACTCACATGTGTTTCTCTGAAAGAGAAGCAATCTGTTCCAACACTTCAATTCACTGTGCAAAGTGAATGGAGTGTAGCCTCACTTTTGAAATGCTGTTCTTTCAGAGAAAATCCCTTTCCTCTGAATGTGCCTTAAGCTACATACAAGCATTCACCAGAAACTCACATGCGTTTCTCTGAAAGAGAAGCAGTCTGTTCCAACACTTCAATTCACTGTGCGAAGTGAATGGAGTGTTGCTTCACTTTCTAAATGCTGTCCTTTCAGAGAAAATCACTTTCCTTTGAAAGTGCCTTAAGCTACTTGCAAGCATTAGGAAGAAACTCACATGCGTTTCTCTGAAAGAGAAGCAGTCTGTTCCAACACTTCAATTCACTGTGCAAAGTGAATGGAGTGTTGCCTCACTTTCTAAATGCTGTCCTTTCAGAGAAAATCACTTTCCATTGAAAGTGCCTTAAACTACTTTCAAGCATTCACAAAAAACTCACATGCGTTTCTCTGAAAGAGAAGCAGTCTGTTCCAAGACTTCAATTCACTGTGCAAAGTGAATGGAGTGTTGCTTCACTTTCTAAATGCTGTCCTTTCAGAGAAAATCACTTTCGTTTGAAAGTGCCTTAAGCTACTTGCAAGCATTAGGAAGAAACTCACATGCGTTTCTCTGAAAGAGAAGCAGTCTGTTCCAATACTTCAATTCACTGTGTGAAGTGAATGGAGTGTTGCCTCACTTTCTAAATGCTGTCCTTTCAGAGAAAATCACTTTCCTTTGAAAGTGCCTTAAGCTACTTACAAGCATTCAACAGAAACTCACATGCGTTTCTCTGAAAGAGAAGCAGTCTGTTCCAACACTTCAATTCAATGTGCGAAGTGAATGGAGTGTTGCTTCACTTTCTAAATGCTGTCCTTTCAGAGAAAATCACTTTCCGTTGAAAGTGCCTTAAGCTTCTTGCAAGCATTAGGAAGAAACTCACATGCGTTTCTCTGAAGGAGAAGCAGTCTGTTCCAACACTTCAATTCACTGTGCGAAGTGAATGGAGTGTTACTTCACTTTCTAAATGCTGTCCTTTCAGAGAAAATCACTTTCCTTTGAAAGTGCCTTAAGCTACTTACAAGCATTCAACAGAAACTCACATGCATTTCTCTGAAAGAGAAGCAGTCTGTTCCAACACTTCAATTCACTGTGCGAAGTGAATGGAGTGTTGCTTCACTTTCTAAATTCTGTCCATTCAGGGAAAATCACTTTCCTTTGAAAGTGCCTTAAACTACTTTCAAGCATTCATAAAAAACTCACATGCGTTTCTCTGAAATAGAAGCAGTCTGTTCCAACACTTCAATTCTTTGTGCGAAGTGAATGGAGTGTTGCTTCACTTTCTAAATGCTGTCCTTTCAGAGAAAATCACTTTCCTTTGAAAGTGCCTTAAGCTACTTGCAAGCATTAGGAAGAAACTCACATGCGTTTCTCTGAAAGAGAAGCAGTCTGTTCCAAAACTTCAATTCACTGTGCGAAGTGAATGGAGTGTTGCTTCACTTTCTGAATGCTGTCCTTTCAGAGAAAATCACTTTCCTTTGAAAGTGCCTTAAGCTACTTGCAAGCATTAGGGAGAAACTCACATGCGTTTCTCTGAAAGAGAAGCAGTCTGTTCCAACACTTCAATTCATTGCACGAAGGGAATGGAGTGTTGCTTTACTTTCTAAATGCTGTCCTTTCAGAGAAAATCACTTTCCTTTGAAAGAGCCTTGAGCTACTTACAAGCATTCAACAGAAACTCATATGCATTTCTCTGAAAGAGAAGCAGTCTGTTCCAACACTTCAATTCACTGTGCGAAGTGAATGGAGTGTTGCTTCACTTTCTAAATGCTGTCCTTTCAGAGAAAATCTCGTTCCTTTGAAATTGCCTTAAGCTACTTACAAGCATTCACCAGAAACTCACATGTGTTTCTCTGAAAGAGAAGCAATCTGTTCCAACACTTCAATTCACTGTGCAAAGTGAATGGAGTGTAGCCTCACTTTCGAAATGCTGTCCTTTCAGAGAAAATCACTTTCCTTTGAAAGTGCCTTAAGCTACTTGCAAGCATTCACAAGAAACACTAATGCGTTTCTATGAAAGAGAAGCAGTCTGTTCCAACACTTCAATTCATTGCACGAAGGGAATGGAGTGTTACTTCACTTTCTAAATGCTGTCATTTCAGAAAAAATCACTTTCCTTTGAAAGAGCCTTGAGCTACTTACAAGCTTTCAACAGAAACTCACATGCATTTCTCTGAAAGAGAAGCAGTCTGTTCCAACACTTCAATTCACTGTGCGAATTGAATGGAGTGTTGCTTCACTTTCTAAATTCTGTCTTTTGAGAGAAAATCCCTTTCTTTTGAAAGTGCCTTAAACTACTTTCAAGCATTCACAAAAAGCTCACATGCGTTTCTCTGAAAGAGAAGCAGTCTGTTTCAACACTTCAATTCACTGTGCAAAGTGTATGGAGTGTTGCTTCACTTTCTAAATGCTGTCCTTTCGGAGAAAATCACTTTCCTTTGAAAGTGCCTTAAGCAACTTGCAAGCATTCACAAGAAACACTAATGCGTTTATATGAAAGAGAAGCACTCTGTTCCAACACTTCAATTCACTGCACGAAGGGAATGGAGTGTTGCTTTACTTTCTAAATGCTGTCCTTTCAGAGAAAATCACTTTCCTTTGAAAGTGCCTTAAGCTACTTACAAGCATTCACCAGAAACTCACATGCGTTTCTCTGAAAGAGAAGCAGTCTGTTCCAACACTTCAATTCACTGTGCAAAGTGAATGGAGTGTTGCTTCACTTTCTAAATGCTGTCCTTTCAGAGAAAATCACTTTCCTTTGAAAGTGCCTTAAGCTACTTGCAAGCATTAGGAAGAAACTCACATGCGTTTCTCTGAAAGAGAAGCAGTCTGTTCCAACACTTCATTTCACTGTGCAAAGTGAATGGAGTGTTGCTTCACTTTCTAAATGCTGTCCTTTCAGAGAAAATCACTTTCCTTTGAAAGTGCCTTAAGCTACTTGCAAGCATTCACAAGAAACACTAATGCGTTTCTATGAAAGAGAAGCAGTCTGTTCCAACACTTCAATTCAATGCACGAAGGGAATGGAGTGTTGCTTTACTTTCTAAATGCTGTCCTTTCAGAGAAAATCACTTTCCTTTGAAAGAGCCTTGAGCTACTTACAAGCATTCAACAGAAACTCATATGCATTTCTCTGAAAGAGAAGCAGTCTGTTCCAACACTTCAATTCACTGTGCGAAGTGAATGGAATGTTACTTCACTTTCTAAATGCTGTCCTTTCAGAGAAAATCACTCTCCTTTGAAAGTGCCTTAATCTACTTACAAGCATTCACAGGAAACGCACATGCGTTTCTCTGAAATAGAAGCAGTCTGTTCCAACACTTCAATTCACTCTGCGAAGTGAATGGAGTGTTGCTTCACTTTCTAAATCCTGTCCTTTCAGAGAAAATCACTTTCGTTTGAAAGTGCCTTAAGCAACTTTCAAGCATTCACAAGAAATTCACATGCATTTCTCTGAAAGAGAAGCCTTCTCTTCCAACACTTCAATTCACTGTGCGAAGTGAATGGAGTGTTGCTTCACTTTCTAAATGCTGTCCTTTCAGAGAAAATCACTTTCCTTTGAAATAGCCTTAAGCTACTTACAAGCATTCACCAGAAACTCACATGTGTTTCTCTGAAAGAGAAGCAATCTGTTCCAACACTTCAATTCACTGTGCAAAGTGAATGGAGTGTAGCCTCACTTTCGAAATGCTGTCCTTTCAGAGAAAATCCCTTTCCTCTGAATGTGCCTTAAGCTACTTACAAGCATTCAACAGAAATTCACATGCATTTCTCTGAAAGAGAAGCAATCTGTTCCAACACTTCAATTCTCTGTGCTAAGTGAATGGAGTGTTGCTTCACTTTCAAAATGCTGTCCTTTCAGAGAAAATCACTTTCCTTTGAAAGTGCCTTAAGCTACTTGCAAGCATTCACAAGAAACACTAATGCGTTTCTATGAAAGAGAAGCAGTCTGTTTCAACACTTCAATTCATTGCACGAAGGGAATGGAGTGTTACTTTACTTTCTAAATGCTGTCCTTTCAGAAAAAATCACTTTCCTTTGAAAGAGCCGTGAGCTACTTACAAGCATTCAACAGAAACTCACATGCATTTCTCTGAAAAAGAAGCAGTCTGTTCCAACACTTCAATTCACTGTGCGAAGTGAATGGAGTGTTGCTTCACTTTCTAAATGCTGTCCTTTCAGAGAAAATCACTTTCCTTTGAATGTGCCTTGAGCTACTTGCAACCATTAGGAAGAAACTCACATGCGTTTCTCTGAAAGAGAAGCACTCTGTTCCAAAACTTCAATTCACTGTGTGAAGTGAATGGAGTGTTGCCTCACTTTCTAAATGCTGTCTTTTCAGAGAAAATCACTTTCCTTTGAAAGTGCCTTAAGCTACTTACGAGCATTCACCAGAAACTCACATGCGTTTCTCTGAAAGAGAAGCAGTCTGTTCCAACACTTCAAGTCACTGTGCGAAGTGAATAGAGTGTTGCTTCACTTTCTAAATTCTGTCCTTTCAGAGAAAATCACTTTCTTTTGAAAGTGCCTTAAACTACTTTCAAGCATTCACAAAAAGCTCACATGCGTTTCTTGAAAGAGAAGCAGTCTGTTTCAACACTTCAATTCACTGTGCAAAGTGTATGGAGTGTTGCTTCACTTCCTAAATGATGTCCTTTCAGAGAAAATCACTTTCCTTTGAAAGTGCCTTAAGCAACTTGCAAGCATTCACAAGAAACACTAATGCGTTTATATGAAAGAGAAGCACTCTGTTCTAACACTTCAATTCACTGCACGAAAGGAATGGAGTGTTGCTTTACTTTCTAAATGCTGTCCTTTCAGAGAAATTCACTTTCCTTTGAAAGAGCCTTGAGCTACTTACAAGCATTCAACAGAAACTCATATGCATTTCTCTGAAAGAGAAGCAGTCTGTTCCAACACTTCAATTCACTGTGCGAAGTGAATGGAATGTTACTTCACTTTCTAAATGCTGTCCTTTCAGAGAAAATCACTTTCCTTTTAAAGTGCCTTAAGCTACTTTCAAGCATTCACAGGAAACACACATGCGTTTCTCTGAAATAGAAGCAGTCTGTTCCAACACTTCAATTCACTGTGCGAAGTGAATGGAGTGTTGCTTCACTTTCTAAATCCTGTCCTTTCAGAGAAAATCACTTTTGTTTGAAAGTGCCTTAAGCAACTTTCAAGCATTCACAAGAAATTCACATGCATTTCTCTGAAAGAGCAGCCTTCTCTTCCAACACTTCAATTCACTGTGCGAAGTGAATGGAGTGTTGCTTCACTTTCTAAATGCTGTCCATTCAGAGAAAATCACGTTCCTTTGAAATTGCCTTAAGCTACTTACAAGCATTCACCAGAAACTCACATGTGTTTCTCTGAAAGAGAAGCAATCTGTTCCAACACTTCAATTCTCTGTGCTAAGTGAATGGAGTGTTGCTTCACTTTCAAAATGCTGTCCTTTCAGAGAAAATCACTTTCCTTTGAAAGTGCCTTAAGCTACTTGCAAGCATTCACAAGAAACACTAATGCGTTTCTATGAAAGAGAAGCAGTCTGTTTCAACACTTCAATTCATTGCACGAAGGGAATGGAGTGTTACTTTACTTTCTAAATGCTGTCCTTTCAGAAAAAATCACTTTCCTTTGAAAGAGCCGTGAGCTACTTACAAGCATTCAACAGAAACTCACATGCATTTCTCTGAAAAAGAAGCAGTCTGTTCCAACACTTCAATTCACTGTGCGAAGTGAATGGAGTGTTGCTTCACTTTCTAAATGCTGTCCTTTCAGAGAAAATCACTTTCCTTTGAATGTGCCTTGAGCTACTTGCAACCATTAGGAAGAAACTCACATGCGTTTCTCTGAAAGAGAAGCACTCTGTTCCAAAACTTCAATTCACTGTGTGAAGTGAATGGAGTGTTGCCTCACTTTCTAAATGCTGTCTTTTCAGAGAAAATCACTTTCCTTTGAAAGTGCCTTAAGCTACTTACGAGCATTCACCAGAAACTCACATGCGTTTCTCTGAAAGAGAAGCAGTCTGTTCCAACACTTCAAGTCACTGTGCGAAGTGAATAGAGTGTTGCTTCACTTTCTAAATTCTGTCCTTTCAGAGAAAATCACTTTCTTTTGAAAGTGCCTTAAACTACTTTCAAGCATTCACAAAAAGCTCACATGCGTTTCTTGAAAGAGAAGCAGTCTGTTTCAACACTTCAATTCACTGTGCAAAGTGTATGGAGTGTTGCTTCACTTCCTAAATGATGTCCTTTCAGAGAAAATCACTTTCCTTTGAAAGTGCCTTAAGCAACTTGCAAGCATTCACAAGAAACACTAATGCGTTTATATGAAAGAGAAGCACTCTGTTCTAACACTTCAATTCACTGCACGAAAGGAATGGAGTGTTGCTTTACTTTCTAAATGCTGTCCTTTCAGAGAAATTCACTTTCCTTTGAAAGAGCCTTGAGCTACTTACAAGCATTCAACAGAAACTCATATGCATTTCTCTGAAAGAGAAGCAGTCTGTTCCAACACTTCAATTCACTGTGCGAAGTGAATGGAATGTTACTTCACTTTCTAAATGCTGTCCTTTCAGAGAAAATCACTTTCCTTTTAAAGTGCCTTAAGCTACTTTCAAGCATTCACAGGAAACACACATGCGTTTCTCTGAAATAGAAGCAGTCTGTTCCAACACTTCAATTCACTGTGCGAAGTGAATGGAGTGTTGCTTCACTTTCTAAATCCTGTCCTTTCAGAGAAAATCACTTTTGTTTGAAAGTGCCTTAAGCAACTTTCAAGCATTCACAAGAAATTCACATGCATTTCTCTGAAAGAGCAGCCTTCTCTTCCAACACTTCAATTCACTGTGCGAAGTGAATGGAGTGTTGCTTCACTTTCTAAATGCTGTCCATTCAGAGAAAATCACGTTCCTTTGAAATTGCCTTAAGCTACTTACAAGCATTCACCAGAAACTCACATGTGTTTCTCTGAAAGAGAAGCAATCTGTTCCAACACTTCAATTCACCGTGCAAAGTGAATGGAGTGTTGCCTCACTTTCTAAATGCTGTCCTTTCAGAGAAAATCACTTTCCTTTGAAAGTGCCTTAAGCTTCTTGCAAGCATTAGGAAGAAACTAACATGCGTTTCTCTGAAAGAGAAGCAGTCTGTTCCAACACTTCAATTCACTATGTGAAGTGAATGGAGTGTTGCTTCACTTTCTAAATGCTGTCCTTTCAGAGAAAATCACTTTCCTTCGAAAGTGCCTTAAGCTACTTGCAAGCATTCACAAGAAATACTAATGCGTTTCTATGAAAGACAAGCAGTCTGTTCCAACACTTCAATTCACTGCACGAAGGGAATGGAGTGTTGCTTCACTTTCTAAATGCTGTCCTTTCAGAGAAAATCACTATCCTTTGAAAGTGCCTTAAGCTACCTACAAGCATTCAACAGAAACTCACATGCATTTCTCTGAAAGAGAAGCAATCTTTTCCAACACTTCAACTCTGTGCGAAGTGAATGGAGTGTTGCTTCACTTTCTAAATGCTGTCCTTTCAGAGAAAATCACTTTCCTTTGAAAGTTCCTTAAGCTACTTTCAAGCATAAACAGGAAACACACATGCGTTTCTCTGAAATAGAAGCAGTCTGTTCCAACACTTCAATTCACTGTGCGAAGTGAATGGAGTGTTGCTTCACTTTCTAAATGCTGTTCTTTAAGAGAAAATCACTTTCCTTTGAAAGTGCCTTAAGCTACTTACAAGCATTCACCAGAAACTCACATGCGTTTCTCTGAAAGAAAAGCAGTCTGTTCCAACACTTCAATTCACTGTGCGAAGTGATAGGAGTGTTGCTTCACTTTCTAAATGCTGTCCTTTCAGAGAAAATCACTTTGCTTTGAAAGTGCCCTAAGCTACTTGCAAGCATTAGGAAGAAACTCACATGCGTTTCTCTGAAAGAGAAGCAGTCTGTTCCAACACTTCAATTCACTGTGCAAAGTGAATGGAGTGTTGCTTCACTTTCTAAATGCTGTCCTTTCAGAGAAAATCACTTTCCTTTGAAAGTGCCTTAAGCTACTTGCAAGCATTCACAAGAAACACTAATGCGTTTCTATGAAAGAGAAGCAGTTTGTTCCAACACTTCAATTCACTGTGCGAAGTGAATGGAGTGTTGCTTCACTTTCTAAATCCTGTCCTTTCAGAGAAAATCACTTTTGTTTGAAAGTGCCTTAAGCAACTTTCAAGCATTCACAAGAAATTCACATGCATTTCTCTGAAAGAGAAGCCTTCTCTTCCAACACTTCAATTCACTGTGCGAAGTGAATGGAGTGTTGCTTCACTTTCTAAATGCTGTCCTTTCAGAGAAAATCACGTTCCTTTGAAATTGCCTTAAGCTACTTACAAGCATTCACCAGAAACTCACATGCATTTCTCTGAAAAAGAAGCAGTCTGTTCCAACACTTCTATTCACTGTGCGAAGTGAATGGAGTGTTGCTTCACTTTCTAAATGCTGTCCTTTCAGAGAAAATCACTTTCCTTTGAAAGTGCCTTAAGCTACTTGCAAGCATTAGGAAGAAACTCACATGCGTTTCTCTGAAAGAGAAGCAGTCTGTTCCAAAACTTCAATTCACTGTGTGAAGTGAATGGAGTGTTGCCTCACTTTCTAAATGCTGTCCTTTCAGAGAAAATCACTTTCCTTTGAAAGTGCCTTAAGCTACTTACAAGCATTCAACAAAAACTCACATGCGTTTCTCTGAAAGAGAAGCAGTCTGTTCCAACACTACAATTCACTGTGCGAAGTGAATGGAGTGTTGCTTCACTTTCTAAATGCTGTCCTTTCAGAGAAAATCACTTTCCTTTGAAAGTGCCTTAAGCTACTTACAAGCATTCATCAGATACTCACATGCATTTCTCTGAAAGAGAAGCAGTCAGTTCCAACACTTCAATTCACTGTGCGAAGTGAATGGAGTGTTGCTTCACTTTCTAAATCCTGTCCTTTCAGAGAAAATCACTTTTGTTTGAAAGTGCCTTAAGCAACTTTCAAGCATTCACAAAAAGCTCACATGCGTTTCTCTGAAAGAGAAGCACTCTGTTCCAACACTTCAATTCACTGCACGAAGGGAATGGAGTGTTGCTTCACTTTCTAAATGCTGTCCTTTCAGAGAAAATCACTTTCCTTTGAAAGTGCCTTAAGCTACTTACAAGCATTCACCAGAAACTCACATGCGTTTCTCTGAAAGAGAAGCAGTCTGTTCCAACACTTCAATTCATTGTGCGAAGTGAATGGAGTGTTGCTTCACTTTCTAAATGCTGTCCTTTCAGAGAAAATCACTTTCCTTTGAAAGTGCCTTAAGCTACTTGCAAGCATTAGGAAGAAACTCACATGCGTTTCTCTGAAAGAGAAGCAGTCTGTTCCAACACTTCAATTCACTGTGCAAAGTGAACAGAGTGTTGCTTCACTTTCTAAATGCTGTCCTTTAAGAGAAATTCACTTTCCTTTGAAAGTGCCTTAAGCTACTTGCAAGCATTCAACAGAAACTCACATGCATTTCTCTGAAAGAGAAGCAGTCTGTTCCAACACTTCAATTCTCTGTGCGAAGTGAATGGAGTGTTGCTTCACTTTCTAAATGCTGTCCTTTCAGAGAAAATCACTTCCCTTTGAAAGTGCCTTAAGCTAATTACAAGCATTCAACAGAAATTCACATGCGTTTCTCTGAAAGAGAAGCAGTATGTTCCAACACTTCAATTCATTGCACGAAGGGAATGGAGTGTTGCTTTACTTTCTAAATGCTGTCCTTTCAGAGAAAATCACTTTCCTTTGAAAGAGCCTTGAGCTACTTACAAGCATTCAACAGAAACTCATATGCATTTCTCTGAAAGAGAAGCAGTCTGTTCCAACACTTCAATTCACTGTGCGAAGTGAATGGAATGTTACTTCACTTTCTAAATGCTGTCCTTTCAGAGAAAATCACTTTCCTTTGAAAGTGCCTTAAGCTATTTTCAAGCATTCACAGGAAACACACATGCGTTTCTCTGAAATAGAAGCAGTCTGTTCCAACACTTCAATTCACTGTGCGAAGTGAATGGAGTGTTGCTTCACTTTCTAAATCCTGTCCTTTCAGAGAAAATCACTTTTGTTTGAAAGTGCCTTAAGCAATTTTCAAGCATTCACAAGAAATTCACATGCATTTCTCTGAAAGAGCAGCCTTCTCTTCCAACACTTCAATTCACTGTGCGAAGTGAATGGAGTGTTGCTTCACTTTCTAAATGCTGTCCTTTCAGAGAAAATCACGTTCCTTTGAAATTGCCTTAAGCTACTTACAAGCATTCACCAGAAACTGACATGTGTTTCTCTGAAAGAGAAGCAATCTGTTCCATCACTTCAATTCACTGTGCAAAGTGAATGGAGTGTTGCCTCACTTTCGAAATGCTGTCCTTTCAGAGAAAATCACTTTCCTTTGAAAGTGCCTTAAGCTTCTTGCAAGCACTAGGAAGAAACTAACATGCGTTTCTCTGAAAGAGAAGCAGTGTGTTCCAACACTTCAATTCACTATGTGAAGTGAATGGAGTGTTGCTTCACTTTCTAAATGCTGTCCTTTCAGAGAAAATCACCTTTCTTTGAAAGTGCCTTAAGCTACTTGCAATCATTCACAAGAAATACAAATGCGTTTCTATGAAAGACAAGCAGTCTGATCCAACACTTCAATTCACTGTGCGAAGTGAATGGAGTGTTGCTTCACTTTCTAAATGCTGTCCTTTCAGAGAAAATCACTTTCCTTTGAAAGTGCCTTAAGCTACTTACAAGCATTCAACAGAAACTCACATGCATTTCTCTGAAAGAGAAGCAATCTGTTCCAACACTTCAACTCTGTGCGAAGTGAATGGAGTGTTGCTTTACTTTCTAAATGCTGTCCTTTCAGAAAAAATCACTTTCCTTTGAAAGAGCCTTGAGCTACTAACAAGCATTCACCAGAAACTCACATGCATTTCTCTGAAAAAGAAGCAGTCTGTTCCAACACTTCTATTCACTGTGCGAAGTGAATGGAGTGTTGCTTCACTTTCTAAATGCTGTCCTTTCAGAGAAAATCACTTTCCTTTGAAAGTGCCTTAAGCTACTTGCAAGCATTAGGAAGAAACTCACATGCGTTTCTCTGAAAGAGAAGCAGTCTGTTCCAAAACTTCAATTCACTGTGTGAAGTGAATGGAGTGTTGCCTCACTTTCTAAATGCTGTCCTTTCAGAGAAAATCACTTTCCTTTGAAAGTGCCTTAAGCTACTTACAAGCATTCAACAGAAACTCACATGCGTTTCTCTGAAAGAGAAGCAGTCTGTTCCAACACTTCAATTCAATGTGCGAAGTGAATGGAGTGTTGCTTCACTTTCTAAATGCTGTCCTTTCAGAGAAAATCACTTTCCTTTGAAAGTGCCTTAAGCTACTTACAAGTATTCATCAGAAACTCACATGCATTTCTCTGAAAGAGAAGCAGTCTGTTCCAATACTTCAATTCACTGTGCGAAGTGAATGGAGTGTTGCTTCACTTTCTAAATCCTGTCCTTTCAGAGAAAATCACTTTTGTTTGAAAGTGCCTTAAGCAACTTTCAAGCATTCACAAGAAATTCACGTGCATTTCTCTGAAAGAGAAGCCTTCTCTTCCAACACTTCAATTCACTGTGCGAAGTGAATGGAGTGTTGCTTCACTTTCTAAATGCTGTCCTTTCAGAGAAAATCACGTTCCTTTGAAATTGCCTTAAGCTACTTACAAGCATTCACCAGAAACTCACATGCATTTCTCTGAAAGAGAAGCAGTCTGTTCCAACACTTCAATTCACTGTGCGAAGTGAATGGAGTGTTACTTCACTTTCTAAATTCTGTCCTTTCAGAGAAAATCACTTTCTTTTGAAAGTGCCTTAAACTACTTTCAAGCATTCACAAAAAGCTCACATGCGTTTCTCTGAAAGAGAAGCACTCTGTTCCAACACTTCAATTCACTGCACGAAGGGAATGGAGTGTTGCTTCACTTTCTAAATGCTGTCCTTTCAGAGAAAATCACTTTCCTTTGAAAGTGCCTTTAGCTACTTACAAGCATTCAACAGAAACTCACATGCATTTCTCTGAAAGAGACGCAATCTATTCCAACACTTCAACTCTGTGCGAAGTGAATGGAGTGTTGCTTCACTTTCTAAATGCTGTCCTTTCAGAGAAAATCACTTTCCTATTGAAAGTGCCTTAAGCTACTTTCAAGCATTCACAGGAAACACACATGCGTTTCTCTGAAATAGAAGCAGTCTGTTCCAACACTTCAATTCACTGTGCGAAGTGAATGGAGTGTTGCTTCACTTTCTAAATACTGTCCTTTCAGAGAAAATCACTTTTGTGTGAAAGTGCCTTAAGCAACTTTCAAGCATTCACAAGAAATTCACATGCATTTCTCTGAAAGAGAAGCCTTCTCTTCCAACACTTCAATTCACTGTGCGAAGTGAATGGAGTGTTGCTTCACTTTCTAAATGCTGTCCTTTCAGAGAAAATCACGTTCCTTTGAAATTGCCTTAAGCTACTTACAAGCATTCACCAGAAACTCACATGTGTTTCTCTGAAAGAGAAGCAATCTGTTCCAACAGTTCAATTCACTGTGCAAAGTGAATGGAGTGTTGCCTCACTTTCGAAATGCTGTCCTTTCAGAGAAAATCACTTTCCTTTGAAAGTGCCTTAAGCTTCTTGCAAGCATTAGGAAGAAACTCACATGCGTTTCTCTGAAAGAGAAGCAGTCTGTTCCAACACTTAAATTCACTGTGTGAAGTGAATGGAGTGTTGCTTCACTTTCTAAATTCTGTCCGTTCAGAGAAAATCACTTTCTTTTGAAAGTGCCTTAAACTACTTTCAAGCATTCACAAAAAGCTCACATGCGTTTCTCTGAAAGAGAAGCAGTCTGTTTCAACACTTCAATTCACTGTGCAAAGTGTATGGAGTGTTGCTTCACTTTCTAAATGCTGTACTTTCAGAGAAAATCACTTTCCTTTGAACGTGCCTTAAGCAATTTGCAAGCATTCACAAGAAACACTAATGCGTTTATATGAAAGAGAAGCACTCTGTTCCAACACTTCAATTCACTGCACGAAGAGAATGGAGTGTTGCATCACTTTCTAAATGCTGTCCTTTCAGAGAAAATCACTTTCCTTTGAAAGTGCCTTAAGCTACTTACAAGCATTCACCAGAAACACACATGCGTTTCTCTGATAGAGAAGCAGTCTGTTCCAACACTTCAATTCACTGTGCGAAGTGAATGGAGTGTTGCTTCACTTTCTAAATGCTGTCCTTTCAGAGAAAATCACTTTCCTTTGAAAGTGCCTTAAGCTACTTGCAAGCATTAGGAAGAAACTCACATGCGTTTCTCTGAAAGAGGAGCAGTCTGTTCCAACACTTCAATTCACTGTGCAAAGTGAATGGAGTGTTGCTTGACTTTCTAAATGCTGTCCTTTCAGAGAAAATCACTTTCCTTTGAAAGTGCCTTAAGCTACTTACAAGCATTCAACAGAAACTCACATGCATTTCTCTGAAAGAGAAGCAGTCTGTTCCAACACTTCAGTTCTCTGTGCGAAGTGAATGGAGTGCTGCTTCACTTTCTAAATGCTGTCCTTTCAGAGAAAATCACTTTCCTTTGAAAGTGCCTTAAGCTACTTGCAAGCATTCACAAGAAACACTAATGCGTTTCTATGAAAGAGAAGCAGTCGGTTCCAATACTTCAATTCATTGCACGAAGGGAATGGCGTGTTGCTTTACTTTCTAAATGCTGTCCTTTCAGAGAAAATCACTTTCCTTTGAAAGTGCCTTAAGCTACTTACAAGCATTCACCAGAAACTCACATGCGTTTCTCTGATAGAGAAGCAGTCTGTTCCAACACTTCAATTCACTGTGCGAAGTGAATGGAGTGTTGCTTCACTTTCTAAATGCTGTCCTTTCAGAGAAAATCACTTTCCTTTAAAAGTGCCTTAAGCTACTTGCAAGCATTAGGAAGAAACTCACATGCGTTTCTCTGAAAGAGAAGCAGTCTGTTCCAACACTTCAATTCACTGTGCAAAGTGAATGGAGTGTTGCTTCACTTTCTAAATGCTGTCCTTTCAGAGAAAATCACTTTCCTTTGAAAGTGCCTTAAGCTATTTACAAGCATTCAACAGAAACTCACATGCATTTCTCTGAAAGAGAAGCAGTCTGTTCCAACACTTCAATTCTCTGTGCGAAGAGAATGGAGTGTTGCTTCACTTTCTAAATGCTGTCCTTTCAGAGAAAATCACTTTCCTTTGAATGTGCCTTAAGCTACTTGCAAGCATTCACAAGAAACACTAATGCGTTTCTATGAAAGAGAAGCAGTCGGTTCCAACACTTCAATTCATTGCACGAAGGGAATGGAGTGTTGCTTTACTTTCTAAATGCTGTCCTTTCAGAGAAAATCACTTACCTTTAAAAGAGCCTTGAGCTACTTACAAGCATTCAACAGAAGCTCATATGCATTTCTCTGAAAGATAAGCAGTCTGTTCCAACACTTCAATTCACTGTGCGAAGTGAATGGAATGTTACTTCACTTTCTAAATGCTGTCCTTTCAGAGAAAATAACTTTCCTTTGAAAGTGCCTTAAGCTACTTTCAAGCATTCACAGGAAACACACATGCGTTTCTCTGAAATAGAAGCAGTCTGTTCCAACACTTCAATTCACTGTGCGAAGTGAATGGAGTGGTGCTTCACTTTCTAAATCCTGTCCTTTCAGAGAAAATCACTTTTGTTTGAAAGTGCCTTAAGCAACTTTCAAGCATTCACAAGAAATTCACATGCATTTCTCTGAAAGAGCAGCCTTCTCTTCCAACACTTCAATTCACTGTGCGAAGTGAATGGAGTGTTGCTTCACTTTCTAAATGCTGTCCTTTCAGAGATAATCACGTTCCTTTGAAATTGCCTTAAGCAACTTGCAAGCATTCACAAGAAACACTAATGCGTTTCTATGAAAGAGAAGCAGTCGGTTCCAACACTTCAATTCACTGCACGAAGGGAATGGCGTGTTGCTTTACTTTCTAAATGCTGTCCTTTCAGAGAAAATCACTTTCCTTTGAAAGTGCCTTAAGCTACTTACAAGCATTCACCAGAAACTCACATGCGTTTCTCTGATAGAGAAGCAGTCTGTTCCAACACTTCAATTCACTGTGCGAAGTGAATGGAGTGTTGCTTCACTTTCAAAATGCTCTCCTTTTAGAGAAAATCACTTTCCTTTGAAAGTGCCTTAAGCTACTTGCAAGCATTAGGAAGAAACTCACATGCGTTTCTCTGAAAGAGAAGCAGTCTGTTCCAACACTTCAATTCACTGTGCAAAGTGAATGGAGTGTTGCTTCACTTTCTAAATGCTGTCCTTTCAGAGAAAATCACTTTCCTTTGAAAGTGCCTTAAGCTACTTACAAGCATTCAACAGAAACTCACATGCATTTCTCTGAAAGAGAAGCAGTCTGTTTCAACACTTCAATTTTCTGTGCGAAGAGAATGGAGTGTTGCTTCACTTTCTAAATGCTGTCCTTTCAGAGAAAATCACTTTCCTTTGAAAGTGCCTTAAGCTACTTGCAAGCATTCACAAGAAACACTAATGCGTTTCTATGAAAGAGAAGCAGTCGGTTCCAACACTTCAATTCATTGCACGAAGGGAATGGAGTGTTGCTTTACTTTCTAAATGCTGTCCTTTCAGAGAAAATCACTTACCTTTGAAAGAGCCTTGAGCTACTTACAAGCATTCAACAGAAGCTCATATGCATTTCTCTGAAAGAGAAGCAGTCTGTTCCAACACTTCAATTCACTGTGCGAATTGAATGGAATGTTACTTCACTTTCTAAATGCTGTCCTTTCAGAGAAAATCACTTTCCTTTGAAAGTGCCTTAAGCTACTTTCAAGCATTCACAGGAAAAACACATGCGTTTCTCTGAAATAGAAGCAGTCTGTTCCAACACTTCAATTCACTGTGCGAAGTGAATGGAGTGTTGCTTCACTTTCTAAATCCTGTCCTTTCAGAGAAAATCACTTTTGTTTGAAAGTGCCTTAAGCAACTTTCAAGCATTCACAAGAAATTCACATGCATTTCTCTGAAAGAGCAGCCTTCTCTTCCAACACTTCAATTCACTGTGCGAAGTGAATGGAGTGTTGCTTCACTTTCTAAATGCTGTCCTTTCAGAGAAAATCACGTTCCTTTGAAATTGCCTTAAGCAACTTGCAAGCATTCACAAGAAACACTAATGCGTTTATATGAAAGAGAAGCATTCTGTTCCAACACTTCAATTCACTGCACGAAGAGAATGGAGTGTTGCTTCACTTTCTAAATGCTGTCCTTTCAGAGAAAATCACTTTCCTTTGAAAGTGCCTTAAGCTACTTACAAGCATTCAACAGAAAATCACATGCATTTCTCTGAAAGAGAAGCATTCTGTTCCAACACTTCAATTCTCTGTGCGAAGTGAATGGAATGTTGCTTCCCTTTCTAAATGCTGTCCTTTCAGAGAAAATCACTTTCCTTTGAAAGTGCCTTAAGCTACTTGCAAGCATTCACAAGAAACACTAATACGTTTCTATGAAAGAGAAGCAGTCGGCTCCAACACTTCAATTCATTGCACGAAGGGAATGGAGTGTTGCTTTACTTTCTAAATGCTGTCCTTTCAGAGAAAATCACTTTCCTTTTAAAGAGCCTTGAGCTACTTACAAGCATTCAACAGAAACTCATATGCATTTCTCTGAAAGAGAAGCAGTCTGTTCCAGCACTTCAATTCACTGTGCGAAGTGAATGGAATGTTACTTCACTTTCTAAATGCTGTCCTTTCAGAGAAAATCACTTTCCTTTGAAAGTGACTTAAGCTACTTTCAAGCATTCACAGGAAACACACATGCGTTTCTCTGAAATAGAAGCAGTCTGTTCCAACACTTCAATTCACTGTGCGAAGTGAATGGAGTGTTGCTTCACTTTCTAAATCCTGTCCTTTCAGAGAAAATCACTTTTGTTTGAAAGTGCCTGAAGCAACTTTCAAGCATTCACAAGAAATTCACATGCATTTCTCTGAAAGAGCAGCCTTCTCTTCCAACACTTCAATTCACTGTGCGAAGTGAATGGAGTGTTGCTTCACTTTTTAAATGCTGTCCTTTCAGAGAAAATCACATTCCTTTGAAATTGCCTTAAGCAACTTGCAAGCATTCACAAGAAACAATAATGCGTTTATATGAAAGAGAAGCACTCTGTTCCAACACTTCAATTCACTGCACGAAGAGAATGGAGTGTTGCTTCACTTTCTAAATGCTGTACTTTCAGAGAAAATCACTTTCCTTTGAAAGTGCCTTAAGCTACTTACAAGCATTCACCAGAAACTCACATGCGTTTCTCTGATAGAGAAGCAGTCTGTTCCAACACTTCAATTCACTGTGCGAAGTGAATGGAGTGTTGCTTCACTTTCTAAATGCTGTCCTTTCAGAGAAAATCACTTTCCTTTGAAAGTGCCTTAAGCTACTTGCAAGCATTAGGAAGAAACTCACATGCGTTTCTCTGAAAGAGAAGCAGTCTGTTCCAACACTTCAATTCACTGTGCAAAGAGAATGGAGTGTTGCTTCACTTTCTAAATGCTGTCCTTTCAGAGAAAATCACTTTCCTTTGAAAGTGCCTTAAGCTACTTACAAGCATTCAACAGAAAATCACATGCATTTCTCTGAAAGAGAAGCAGTCTGTTCCAACACTTCAATTCTCTGTGCGTAGTGAATGGAGTGTTGCTTCCCTTTCTAAATGCTGTCCTTTCAGAGAAAATCACTTTCCTTTGAAAGTGCCTTAAGCTACTTGCAAGCATTCACAAGAAACACTAATACGTTTCTATGAAAGAGAAGCAGTCGGTTCCAACACTTCAATTCATTGCACGAAGCGAATGGAGTGTTGCTTTACTTTCTAAATGCTGTCCTTTCAGAGAAAATCACTTTCCTTTTAAAGAGCCTTGAGCTACTTACAAGCATTCAACAGAAACTCATATGCATTTCTCTGAAAGGGAAGCAGTCTGTTCCAACACTTCAATTCACTGTGCGAAGTGAATGGAGTGTTGCTTCACTTTCTAAATGCTGTCCTTTCAGAGAAAATCACTTTCCTTTGAAAGTGCCTTAAGCTACTTGCAACCATTAGGAAGAAACTCACATGCGTTTCTCTGAAAGAGAAGCAGTCTGTTCCAAAACTTCAATTCACTGTGCGTAGTGAATGGAATGTTACTTCACTTTCTAAATGCTGTCCTTTTAGACAAAATCACTCTCTTTTGAAACTGCCTTAAGCTACTTACAAGCATTCACAAGAAAATCACATCTGTTTCTCTGAAAGAGAAGCAGTCTGTTCCAACACTTCAATTCACTGTGCGAAGTGAATGGAGTGTTGCTTCACTTTCTAAATGCTGTCCTTTCAGACAAAATCATTTCCCTTTGAAAGTGCCTTAAGCTACTTACAAGCATTCAACAGAAATTCATATGCATTTCTCTGAAAGGGAAGCAGTCTGTTCCAACACTTTAATTCACTGTGCAAAGTGAATGGAGTGTTGCTTCACTTTCTAAATGCTGTCCTTTCAGAGAAAATCACTTCCCTTTGAAAGTGCCTTAAGCTAATTACAAGCATTCAACAGAAATTCACATGCGTTTCTCTGAAAGGGAAGCAGTCTGTTCCAACACTTCAATTCACTGTGCAAAGTGAATGGAGTGTTGCTTCACTTTCTAAATGCTGTCCTTTCAGAGAAAATCACTTTCCTTTGAAAGTGCCTTAAGCTACTTACAAGCATTCAACAGAAATTCACATGCGTTTCTCTGAAAGAGAAGCAGTCTGTTCCAATACTTCAATTCACTGTGCGAAGTGAATGGAGTGTTGCTTCACTTTCTAAATGCTGTCCTTTCAGAGAAAATCACTTTCCTTTGAAAGTGCCTTAAGCTACTTACAAGCATTCACAAGAAACTCACATCTGTTTCTCTGAAAGAGAAGCAGTCTGTTCCAACACTTCTATTCACTGTGCGAAGTGAATGCAGTGTTTCTTCACTTTCTAAATGCTTTCCTTTCAGAGAAAATCACTTTCCTTTGAAAGTGCCTTAAGCTACTTACAAGCATTCAACAGAAATTCACATGCGTTTCTCTTCAAGAGAAGCAGTCTGTTCCAACACTTCAATTCACTGTGCCAAGTGAATGGAGTGTTGCTTCACTTTCTAAATGCTGTCCTTTCAGAGAAAATCACTTTCCTTTGAAAGTGCCTTAAGCTACTTACAAGCATTCAACAGAAATTCACATGCATTTCTCTGAAAGAGAAGCAGTCTGTTCCAACACTTCAATTCACTGTGCGAAGTGAATGGAGTATTGCTTCACTTTCTAAATTCTCTCCTTTTAGAGAAAATCACTCTCTTTTGAAACTGCCTTAAGCTACTTACAAGCATTCACAAGAAACTCACATCTGTTTCTCTGAAAGATAGGCAGTCTGTTCCAACACTTCTATTCACTGTGCGAAGTGAATGGAGTGTTGCTTCACTTTCTAAATGTTGTCCTTTCAGAGAAAATCACTTTCCTTTGAAAGTGCCTTAAGCTACTTACAAGCATTCACAAGAAACTCACATCTGTTTCTCTGAAAGAGAAGCAGTCTGTTCCAACACTTCAATTCACTGTGCCAAGTGAATGGAGTGTTGCTTCACTTTCTAAATGTTGTCCTTTCAGAGAAAATCACTTTCCTTTGAAAGTGCCTTAAGCTCTTACAAGCATTCAACAGAAATTCACATGCATTTCTCTGAAAGAGAAGCAGTCTGTTCCAACACTTCAATTCACTGTGAGAAGTGAATGGAGTGTTGCTTCACTTTCTAAATGCTGTCCTTTTAGAGAAAATCACTTTCCTTTGAAAGTGCCTTAAGCTACATACAAGCATTTAACAGAAATTCACATGCGTTTCTCTGAAAGAGAAGCAGTCTGTTCCAACACTTCAATTCACTGTGTGAAGTGAATGGAGTGTTGCTTCACTTTCTGTATGCTCTCCTTTTAGAGAAAATCACTCTCTTTTGAAACTGCCTTAAGCGACTTACAAGCATTCACAAGAAAATCACATCTGTTTCTCTGAAAGAGAAGCAGTCTGTTCCAACACTTCAATTCACTGTGCGAAGTGAATGGAGTGTTGCTTCACTTTCTAAATGCTGTCCTTACAGAGAAAATCACTTTCCTTTGAAAGTGCCTTAAGCTTCTTGCAAGCACTAGGAAGAAACTAACATGCGTTTCTCTGAAAGAGAAGCAGTCTGTTCCAACACTTCAATTCACTATGTGAAGTGAATGGAGTGTTACTTCACTTTCTAAATGCTGTCCTTTCAGAGAAAATCACTTTCCTTTGAAAGTGCCTTAAGCTACTTGCAAGCATTCACAAGAAATACTAATGCGTTTCTATGAAAGACAAGCAGTCTGATCCAACACTTCAATTCACTGCACGAAGGGAATGGAGTGTTGCTTCACTTTCTAAATGCTGTCCTTTTAGAGAAAATCACTTTCCTTTGAAAGTGCCTTAAGCTACTTATAAGCATTCAACAGAAACTCACATGCATTTCTCTGAAAGAGAAGCAATCTGTTCCAACACTTCAACTCTGTGCGAAGTGAATGGAGTGTTGCTTTACTTTCTAAATGCTGTCCTTTCAGAAAAAATCACTTTCCTTTGAAAGAGCCTTGAGCTACTAACAAGCATTCAACAGAAACTCACATGCATTTCTCTGAAAAAGAAGCAGTCTGTTCCAACACTTCTATTCACTGTGCGAAGTGAATGGAGTGTTGCTTTACTTTCTAAATGCTGTCCTTTCAGAGAAAATCACTTTCCTTTGAAAGTGCCTTAAGCTACTTGCAAGCATTTGGAAGAAACTCACATGCGTTTCTCTGAAAGAGAAGCAGTCTGTTCCAAAACTTCAATTCACTGTGTGAAGTGAATGGAGTGTTGCCTCACTTTCTAAATGCTGTCCTTTCAGAGAAAATCACTTTCCTTTGAAAGTGCCTTAAGCTACTTACAAGCATTCAACAGAAACTCACATGCGTTTATCTGAAAGAGAAGCAGTCTGTTCCAACACTTCAATTCACTGTCCGAAGTGAATGGAGTGTTGCTTCAGTTTCTAAATCCTGTCCTTTCAGAGAAAATCACTTTTGTTTGAAAGTGCCTTAAGCAACTTTCAAGCATTCACAAGAAACTCAAATCTTTTTCTCTGAAAGAGAAGCAGTCTGTTCCAACACTTCAATTCACTGTGCGAAGTGAATGGAGTGTTTCTTCACTTTCTATATGCTCTCCTTTTAGAGAAAATCACTCTCTTTTGAAACCGCCTTAAGCAACTTACAAGCATTCACAAGAAAATCACATCTGTTTCTCTGAAAGACAAGCAGTCTGTTCCTACACTTCAATTCACTGTGCGAAGTGAATGGAGTGTTGCTTCACTTTCTAAATGATGTCCTTTCAGAGAAAATCACTTTCCTTTGAAAGTGCCTTAAGCTACTTACAAGCATTCAACAGAAATTCACATGCATTTCTCTGAAAGAGAAGCAGTCTGATCCAACACTTCAATTCACTGTGTGAAGTGAATGGAGTGTTGCTTCACTTTCTATATGCTCTCCTTTTAGAGAAAATCACTTTCTTTTGAAACTGCCTTAAGCGACTTACAAGCATTAACAAGAAACTCACATCTTTTTCTCTGAAAGAGAAGCAGTCTGTTCCAACACTTCAATTCACTGTGCGAAGTGAATGGAGTGTTTCTTCACTTTCTATATGCTCTCCATTTAGAGTAAAATCACTCTCTTTTGAAACTGCCTTAAGCGACTTACAAGCATTCACAAGAAACTCACATGCATTTCTCTGAAAGAGAACCAGTCTGTTCCAACACTTCAATTCACTGTGCGAGGTGAATGGAGTGTTGCTTCACTTTCTAAATGCTGTCCTTTCAGAGAAAATCACTTTCCTTTGAAAGTGTCTTAAGCTACTTACAAGCATTTAACAGGAATTCACATGCGTTTCTCTGAAAGAGAAGCAGTCTGTTCCAACACTTCAATTCACTGTGCGAAGTGAATGGAGTGTTGCTTCACTTTCTATATGCTCTCCTTTTAGAGAAAATCACTCTCTTTTGAAACTGCCTTAAGCTACTTACAAGCATTCACAAGAAAATCACATCTGTTTCTATGAAAGAGAAGCAGTCTGTTCCAACACTTCAATTCACTGTGCGAATTGAAAGGAGTGTTGCTTCACTTTCTAAAGGCTATCCTTTCAGAGAAAATCACTTTCCTTTGAAAGTGCCTTAAGCTACTTAAAAGCATTCAACAGAAATTCACATGCATTTCTCTGAAAGAGAAGCAGTCTGTTCCAACACTTCAATTCACTGTGCGAAGTGAATGGAGTGTTGCTTCACTTTCTATATGCTCTCCTTTTAGAGAAAATCACTTTCTTTTGAAACTGCCTTAAGCGACTTACAAGCATTAACAAGAAACTCACATCTTTTTCTCTGAAAGAGAAGCAGTCTGTTCCAACACTTCAATTCACTGTGCGAAGTGAATGGAGTGTTTCTTCACTTTCTATATGCTCTCCTTTTAGAGAAAATCACTCTCTTTTGAAACTGCCTTAAGCTACTTACAAGCATTCACAAGAAAATCATATCTGTTTCTCTGAAAGAGAAGCAGTCTGTTCCTACACTTCAATTCACTGTGCGAAGTGAATGGAGTGTTGCTTCACTTTCTAAATGCTGTCCTTTCAGAGAAAATCACTTTCCTTTGAAAGTGCCTTAAGCTACTTACAAGCATTCAACAGAAATTCACATGCATTTCTCTGAAAGAGAAGCAGTCTGTTCCAACACTTCAATTCACTGTGCGAAGTGAATGGAGTGTTGCTTCACTTTCTATATGCTCTCCTTTTAGAGAAAATCACTCTCTTTTGAAACTGCCTTAAGCGACTTACAAGCATTAACAAGAAACTCACATCTTTTTCTCTGAAAGAGAAGCAGTCTGTTCCAACACTTCAATTCACTGTGCGAAGTGAATGGAGTGTTTCTTCACTTTCTATATGCTCTCCTTTTAGAGCAAAATCACTCTCTTTTGAAACTCCCTTAAGCGACTTACAAGCATTCACAAGAAACTCACATCTTTTTCTCTGAAAGAGAAGCAGTCTGTTCCAACACTTCAATTCACTGTGCGAAGTGAATGGAGAGTTGCTTCACTTTCTAAATGCTGTCCTTTCAGAGAAAATCACTTTCCTTTGAAAGTGCCTCAAGCTACTTACAAGCATTCAACAGAAATTCAAATGCGTTTCTCTGAAAGAAAAGCAGTCTGTTCCAACACTTCAATTCACTGCGCCAAGTGAATGGAGTGTTGCTTCACTTTCTAAATGCTGTCCTTTCAGAGAAAATCACTTTCCTTTGAAAGTGCCTTAAGGTACTTAGAAGCATTCACAAGAAACTCACATGCATTTTTCTGAAAGAGAAGCAGTCTGTTCCAACACTTCAATTCACTGTGCGAGGTGAATGGAGTGTTGCTTCACTTTCTAAATGCTGTCCTTTCAGAGAAAATCACTTTCCTTTGAAAGTGCCTTAAGCTACTTACAAGCATTTAACAGAAATTCACATGCATTTCTCTGAAAGAGAAGCAGTCTGTTCCAACACTTCAATTCACTGTGCGAAGAGAATGGAGTGTTGCTTCACTTTCTATATGCTCTCCTTTTAGAGAAAATCACTCTCTTTTGAAACTGCCTTAAGCGACTTACAAGCATTAACAAGAAGCTCTCATCTTTTTCTCTGAAAGAGAAGCAGTCTGTTCCAACACGTCAATTCACTGTGCGAAGTGAATGGAGTGGTCCTTCACATTCTAAATGCTGTAGTTTCAGAGAAAATCACTTTCTTTTGAAAGTGTCTTAAGCTGCTTACAAGCATTCACAGGAAACTCAAATGTGTTTCTATGAAAGAGAAGCTGTCTGTTCCAACACTTCAATTCACTGTGCGATGTGAATGGAGTGTTGCTTCACTTTCTAAATGCTGTCCATTCAGAGAAAATCACTTTCCTTTGAAAGTGCCTTAAGCTACTTACAAGCATTCAACAGAAATTCACATGCGTTTCTCTGAAAGAGAAGCAGTCTGTTCCAACACTTCAATTTAATGTGAGAAGTGAATGAAGTGTTACTTCACTTTCTAAATGATGTCCTTTCAGAGAAAATCACTTTCCTTTGAAAGTGCCTTAAGCTACTTACAAGCATTCAACAGAAGCTCATATGCATTTCTCTGAAAGAGAAGCAGTCTGTTCCAACACTTCAATTCACTGTGCGAATTGAATGGAATGTTACTTCACTTTCTAAATGCTGTCCTTTCAGAGAAAATCACTTTCCTTTGAAAGTGCCTTAAGCTACTTTCAAGCATTCACAGGAAACACACATGCGTTTCTCTGAAATAGAAGCAGTCTGTTCCAACACTTCAATTCACTGTGCGAAGTGAATGGAGTGGTGCTTCACTTTCTAAATCCTGTCCTTTCAGAGAAAATCACTTTTGTTTGAAAGTGCCTTAAGCAACTTTCAAGCATTCACAAGAAATTCACATGCATTTCTCTGAAAGAGCAGCCTTCTCTTCCAACACTTCAATTCACTGTGCGAAGTGAATGGAGTGTTGCTTCACTTTCTAAATGCTGTCCTTTCAGAGAAAATCACGTTCCTTTGAAATTGCCTTAAGCAACTTGCAAGCATTCACAAGAAACACTAATGCGTTTATATGAAAGAGAAGCATTCTGTTCCAACACTTCAATTCACTGCACGAAGAGAATGGAGTGTTGCTTCACTTTCTAAATGCTGTCCTTTCAGAGAAAATCACTTTCCTTTGAAAGTGCCTTAAGCTACTTGCAAGCATTCACAAGAAACACTAATAAGTTTCTATGAAAGAGAAGCAGTCGGTTCCAACACTTCAATTCATTGCACGAAGGGAATGGAGTGTTGCTTTACTTTCTAAATGCTGTCCTTTCAGAGAAAATCACTTTCCTTTTAAAGAGCCTTGAGCTACTTACAAGCATTCAACAGAAACTCATATGCATTTCTCTGAAAGAGAAGCAGTCTGTTCCAGCACTTCAATTCACTGTGCGAAGTGAATGGAATGTTACTTCACTTTCTAAATGCTGTCCTTTCAGAGAAAATCACTTTCCTTTGAAAGTGACTTAAGCTACTTTCAAGCATTCACAGGAAACACACATGCGTTTCTCTGAAAGAGAAGCAGTCTGTTCCAACACTTCAATTCACTGTGCGAAGTGAATGGAGTGTTGCTTCACTTTCTAAATCCTGTCCTTTCAGAGAAAATCACTTTTGTTTGAAAGTGCCTGAAGCAACTTTCAAGCATTCACAAGAAATTCACATGCATTTCTCTGAAAGAGCAGCCTTCTCTTTCAACACTTCAATTCACTGTGCGAAGTGAATGGAGTGTTGCTTCACTTTTTAAATGCTGTCCTTTCAGAGAAAATCACATTCCTTTGAAATTGCCTTAAGCAACTTGCAAGCATTCACAAGAAACACTAATGCGTTTATATGAAAGAGAAGCACTCTGTTCCAACACTTCAATTCTCTGCACGAAGAGAATGGAGTGTTGCTTCACTTTCTAAATGCTGTCCTTTCAGAGAAAATCACTTTCCTTTGAAAGTGCCTTAAGCTACTTACAAGCATTCACCAGAAACTCACATGCGTTTCTCTGATAGAGAAGCAGTCTGTTCCAACACTTCAATTCACTGTGCGAAGTGAATGGAGTGTTGCTTCACTTTCTAAATGCTGTCCTTTCAGAGAAAATCACTTTCCTTTGAAAGTGCCTTAAGCTACTTGCAAGCATTAGGAAGAAACTCACATGCGTTTCTCTGAAAGAGAAGCAGTCTGTTCCAACACTTCAATTCACTGTGCAAAGAGAATGGAGTGTTGCTTCACTTTCTAAATGCTGTCCTTTCAGAGAAAATCACTTTCCTTTGAAAGTGCCTTAAGCTACTTACAAGCATTCAACAGAAAATCACATGCATTTCTCTGAAAGAGAAGCAGTCTGTTCCAACACTTCAATTCTCTGTGCGTAGTGAATGGAGTGTTGCTTCCCTTTCTAAATGCTGTCCTTTCAGAGAAAATCACTTTCCTTTGAAAGTGCCTTAAGCTACTTGCAAGCATTCACAAGAAACACTAATACGTTTCTATGAAAGAGAAGCAGTCGGTTCCAACACTTCAATTCATTGCACGAAGCGAATGGAGTGTTGCTTTACTTTCTAAATGCTGTCCTTTCAGAGAAAATCACTTTCCTTTTAAAGAGCCTTGAGCTACTTACAAGCATTCAACAGAAACTCATATGCATTTCTCTGAAAGGGAAGCAGTCTGTTCCAACACTTCAATTCACTGTGCGAAGTGAATGGAGTGTTGCTTCACTTTCTAAATGCTGTCCTTTCAGAGAAAATCACTTTCCTTTGAAAGTGCCTTAAGCTACTTGCAACCATTAGGAAGAAACTCACATGCGTTTCTCTGAAAGAGAAGCAGTCTGTTCCAAAACTTCAATTCACTGTGCGTAGTGAATGGAATGTTACTTCACTTTCTAAATGCTGTCCTTTTAGACAAAATCACTCTCTTTTGAAACTGCCTTAAGCTACTTACAAGCATTCACAAGAAAATCACATCTGTTTCTCTGAAAGAGAAGCAGTCTGTTCCAACACTTCAATTCACTGTGCGAAGTGAATGGAGTGTTGCTTCACTTTCTAAATGCTGTCCTTTCAGACAAAATCACTTCCCTTTGAAAGTGCCTTAAGCTACTTACAAGCATTCAACAGAAATTCATATGCATTTCTCTGAAAGGGAAGCAGTCTGTTCCAACACTTTAATTCACTGTGCAAAGTGAATGGAGTGTTGCTTCACTTTCTAAATGCTGTCCTTTCAGAGAAAATCACTTCCCTTTGAAAGTGCCTTAAGCTAATTACAAGCATTCAACAGAAATTCACATGCGTTTCTCTGAAAGGGTGCAGTCTGTTCCAACACTTCAATTCACTGTGCAAAGTGAATGGAGTGTTGCTTCACTTTCTAAATGCTGTCCTTTCAGAGAAAATCACTTTCCTTTGAAAGTGCCTTAAGCTACTTACAAGCATTCAACAGAAATTCACATGCGTTTCTCTGAAAGAGAAGCAGTCTGTTCCAATACTTCAATTCACTGTGCGAAGTGAATGGAGTGTTGCTTCACTTTCTAAATGCTGTCCTTTCAGAGAAAATCACTTTCCTTTGAAAGTGCCTTAAGCTACTTACAAGCATTCACAAGAAACTCACATCTGTTTCTCTGAAAGAGAAGCAGTCTGTTCCAACACTTCTATTCACTGTGCGAAGTGAATGCAGTGTTTCTTCACTTTCTAAATGCTGTCCTTTCAGAGAAAATCACTTTCCTTTGAAAGTTCCTTAAGCTACTTACAAGCATTCAACAGAAATTCACATGCGTTTCTCTTCAAGAGAAGCAGTCTGTTCCAACACTTCAATTCACTGTGCCAAGTGAATGGAGTGTTGCTTCACTTTCTAAATGCTGTCCTTTCAGAGAAAATCACTTTCCTTTGAAAGTGCCTTAAGCTACTTACAAGCATTCAACAGAAATTCACATGCATTTCTCTGAAAGAGAAGCAGTCTGTTCCAACACTTCAATTCACTGTGCGAAGTGAATGGAGTATTGCTTCACTTTCTAAATTCTCTCCTTTTAGAGAAAATCACTCTCTTTTGAAACTGCCTTAAGCTACTTACAAGCATTCACAAGAAACTCACATCTGTTTCTCTGAAAGATAGGCAGTCTGTTCCAACACTTCTATTCACTGTGCGAAGTGAATGGAGTGTTGCTTCACTTTCTAAATGTTGTCCTTTCAGAGAAAATCACTTTCCTTTGAAAGTGCCTTAAGCTACTTACAAGCATTCACAAGAAACTCACATCTGTTTCTCTGAAAGAGAAGCAGTCTGTTCCAACACTTCAATTCACTGTGCCAAGTGAATGGAGTGTTGCTTCACTTTCTAAATGTTGTCCTTTCAGAGAAAATCACTTTCCTTTGAAAGTGCCTTAAGCTCTTACAAGCATTCAACAGAAATTCACATGCATTTCTCTGAAAGAGAAGCAGTCTGTTCCAACACTTCAATTCACTGTGAGAAGTGAATGGAGTGTTGCTTCACTTTCTAAATGCTGTCCTTTTAGAGAAAATCACTTTCCTTTGAAAGTGCCTTAAGCTACATACAAGCATTTAACAGAAATTCACATGCGTTTCTCTGAAAGAGAAGCAGTCTGTTCCAACACTTCAATTCACTGTGCGAAGTGAATGGAGTGTTGCTTCACTTTCTGTATGCTCTCCTTTTAGAGAAAATCACTCTCTTTTGAAACTGCCTTAAGCGACTTACAAGCATTCACAAGAAAATCACATCTGTTTCTCTGAAAGAGAAGCAGTCTGTTCCAACACTTCAATTCACTGTGCGAAGTGAATGGAGTGTTGCTTCACTTTCTAAATGCTGTCCTTACAGAGAAAATCACTTTCCTTTGAAAGTGCCTTAAGCTTCTTGCAAGCACTAGGAAGAAACTAACATGCGTTTCTCTGAAAGAGAAGCAGTCTGTTCCAACACTTCAATTCACTATGTGAAGTGAATGGAGTGTTACTTCACTTTCTAAATGCTGTCCTTTCAGAGAAAATCACTTTCCTTTGAAAGTGCCTTAAGCTACTTGCAAGCATTCACAAGAAATACTAATGCGTTTCTATGAAAGACAAGCAGTCTGATCCAACACTTCAATTCACTGCACGAAGGGAATGGAGTGTTGCTTCACTTTCTAAATGCTGTCCTTTCAGAGAAAATCACTTTCCTTTGAAAGTGCCTTAAGCTACTTATAAGCATTCAACAGAAACTCACATGCATTTCTCTGAAAGAGAAGCAATCTGTTCCAACACTTCAACTCTGTGCGAAGTGAATGGAGTGTTGCTTTACTTTCTAAATGCTGTCCTTTCAGAAAAAATCACTTTCCTTTGAAAGAGCCTTGAGCTACTAACAAGCATTCAACAGAAACTCACATGCATTTCTCTGAAAAAGAAGCAGTCTGTTCCAACACTTCTATTCACTGTGCGAAGTGAATGGAGTGTTGCTTTACTTTCTAAATGCTGTCCTTTCAGAGAAAATCACTTTCCTTTGAAAGTGCCTTAAGCTACTTGCAAGCATTAGGAAGAAACTCACATGCGTTTCTCTGAAAGAGAAGCAGTCTGTTCCAAAACTTCAATTCACTGTGTGAAGTGAATGGAGTGTTGCCTCACTTTCTAAATGCTGTCCTTTCAGAGAAAATCACTTTCCTTTGAAAGTGCCTTAAGCTACTTGCAAGCATTAGGAAGAAACTCACATGCGTTTCTCTGAAAGAGAAGCAGTCTGTTCCAAAACTTCAATTCACTGTGTGAAGTGAATGGAGTGTTGCCTCACTTTCTAAATGCTGTCCTTTCAGAGAAAATCACTTTCCTTTGAAAGTGCCTTAAGCTACTTACAAGCATTCAACAGAAACTCACATGCGTTTATCTGAAAGAGAAGCAGTCTGTTCCAACACTTCAATTCACTGTGCGAAGTGAATGGAGTGTTGCTTCAGTTTCTAAATCCTGTCCTTTCAGAGAAAATCACTTTTGTTTGAAAGTGCCTTAAGCAACTTTCAAGCATTCACAAGAAACTCACATCTTTTTCTCTGAAAGAGAAGCAGTCTGTTCCAACACTTCAATTCACTGTGCGAAGTGAATGGAGTGTTTCTTCACTTTCTATATGCTCTCCTTTTAGAGAAAATCACTCTCTTTTGAAACCGCCTTAAGCAACTTACAAGCATTCACAAGAAAATCACATCTGTTTCTCTGAAAGACAAGCAGTCTGTTCCTACACTTCAATTCACTGTGCGAAGTGAATGGAGTGTTGCTTCACTTTCTAAATGATGTCCTTTCAGAGAAAATCACTTTCCTTTGAAAGTGCCTTAAGCTACTTACAAGCATTCAACAGAAATTCACATGCATTTCTCTGAAAGAGAAGCAGTCTGATCCAACACTTCAATTCACTGTGTGAAGTGAATGGAGTGTTGCTTCACTTTCTATATGCTCTCCTTTTAGAGAAAATCACTTTCTTTTGAAACTGCCTTAAGCGACTTACAAGCATTAACAAGAAACTCACATCTTTTTCTCTGAAAGAGAAGCAGTCTGTTCCAACACTTCAATTCACTGTGCGAAGTGAATGGAGTGTTTCTTCACTTTCTATATGCTCTCCATTTAGAGTAAAATCACTCTCTTTTGAAACTGCCTTAAGCGACTTACAAGCATTCACAAGAAACTCACATGCATTTCTCTGAAAGAGAACCAGTCTGTTCCAACACTTCAATTCACTGTGCGAGGTGAATGGAGTGTTGCTTCACTTTCTAAATGCTGTCCTTTCAGAGAAAATCACTTTCCTTTGAAAGTGTCTTAAGCTACTTACAAGCATTTAACAGGAATTCACATGCGTTTCTCTGAAAGAGAAGCAGTCTGTTCCAACACTTCAATTCACTGTGCGAAGTGAATGGAGTGTTGCTTCACTTTCTATATGCTCTCCTTTTAGAGAAAATCACTCTCTTTTGAAACTGCCTTAAGCTACTTACAAGCATTCACAAGAAAATCACATCTGTTTCTATGAAAGAGAAGCAGTCTGTTCCAACACTTCAATTCACTGTGCGAAGTGAAAGGAGTGTTGCTTCACTTTCTAAAGGCTATCCTTTCAGAGAAAATCACTTTCCTTTGAAAGTGCCTTAAGCTACTTAAAAGCATTCAACAGAAATTCACATGCATTTCTCTGAAAGAGAAGCAGTCTGTTCCAACACTTCAATTCACTGTGCGAAGTGAATGGAGTGTTGCTTCACTTTCTATATGCTCTCCTTTCAGAGAAAATCACTTTCTTTTGAAACTGCCTTAAGCGACTTACAAGCATTAACAAGAAACTCACATCTTTTTCTCTGAAAGAGAAGCAGTCTGTTCCAACACTTCAATTCACTGTGCGAAGTGAATGGAGTGTTTCTTCACTTTCTATATGCTCTCCTTTTAGAGAAAATCACTCTCTTTTGAAACTGCCTTAAGCTACTTACAAGCATTCACAAGAAAATCATATCTGTTTCTCTGAAAGAGAAGCAGTCTGTTCCTACACTTCAATTCACTGTGCGAAGTGAATGGAGTGTTGCTTCACTTTCTAAATGCTGTCCTTTCAGAGAAAATCACTTTCCTTTGAAAGTGCCTTAAGCTACTTACAAGCATTCAACAGAAATTCACATGCATTTCTCTGAAAGAGAAGCAGTCTGTTCCAACACTTCAATTCACTGTGCGAAGTGAATGGAGTGTTGCTTCACTTTCTATATGCTCTCCTTTTAGAGAAAATCACTCTTTTGAAACTGCCTTAAGCGACTTACAAGCATTCACAAGAAACTCACATCTTTTTCTCTGAAAGAGAAGCAGTCTGTTCCAACACTTCAATTCACTGTGCGAAGTGAATGGAGAGTTGCTTCACTTTCTAAATGCTGTCCTTTCAGAGAAAATCACTTTCCTTTGAAAGTGCCTCAAGCTACTTACAAGCATTCAACAGAAATTCAAATGCGTTTCTCTGAAAGAGAAGCAGTCTGTTCCAACACTTCAATTCACTGCGCCAAGTGAATGGAGTGTTGCTTCACTTTCTAAATGCTGTCCTTTCAGAGAAAATCACTTTCCTTTGAAAGTGCCTTAAGGTACTTAGAAGCATTCACAAGAAACTCACATGCATTTTTCTGAAAGAGAAGCAGTCTGTTCCAACACTTCAATTCATGTGCGAGGTGAATGGAGTGTTGCTTCACTTTCTAAATGCTGTCCTTTCAGAGAAAATCACTTTCCTTTGAAAGTGCCTTAAGCTACTTGCAAGCATTAGGAAGAAACTCACATGCGTTTCTCTGAAAGAGAAGCAGTCTGTTCCAAAACTTCAATTCACTGTGTGAAGTGAATGGAGTGTTGCCTCACTTTCTAAATGCTGTCCTTTCAGAGAAAATCACTTTCCTTTGAAAGTGCCTTAAGCTACTTACAAGCATTCAACAGAAACTCACATGCGTTTATCTGAAAGAGAAGCAGTCTGTTCCAACACTTCAATTCACTGTGCGAAGTGAATGGAGTGTTGCTTCAGTTTCTAAATCCTGTCCTTTCAGAGAAAATCACTTTTGTTTGAAAGTGCCTTAAGCAACTTTCAAGCATTCACAAGAAACTCACATCTTTTTCTCTGAAAGAGAAGCAGTCTGTTCCAACACTTCAATTCACTGTGCGAAGTGAATGGAGTGTTTCTTCACTTTCTATATGCTCTCCTTTTAGAGAAAATCACTCTCTTTTGAAACCGCCTTAAGCAACTTACAAGCATTCACAAGAAAATCACATCTGTTTCTCTGAAAGACAAGCAGTCTGTTCCTACACTTCAATTCACTGTGCGAAGTGAATGGAGTGTTGCTTCACTTTCTAAATGATGTCCTTTCAGAGAAAATCACTTTCCTTTGAAAGTGCCTAAAGCTACTTACAAGCATTCAACAGAAATTCACATGCATTTCTCTGAAAGAGAAGCAGTCTGATCCAACACTTCAATTCACTGTGTGAAGTGAACGGAGTGTTGCTTCACTTTCTATATGCTCTCCTTTTAGAGAAAATCACTTTCTTTTGAAACTGCCTTAAGCGACTTACAAGCATTAACAAGAAACTCACATCTTTTTCTCTGAAAGAGAAGCAGTCTGTTCCAACACTTCAATTCACTGTGCGAAGTGAATGGAGTGTTTCTTCACTTTCTATATGCTCTCCATTTAGAGTAAAATCACTCTCTTTTGAAACTGCCTTAAGCGACTTACAAGCATTCACAAGAAACTCACATGCATTTCTCTGAAAGAGAACCAGTCTGTTCCAACACTTCAATTCACTGTGCGAGGTGAATGGAGTGTTGCTTCACTTTCTAAATGCTGTCCTTTCAGAGAAAATCACTTTCCTTTGAAAGTGTCTTAAGCTACTTACAAGCATTTAACAGGAATTCACATGCGTTTCTCTGAAAGAGAAGCAGTCTGTTCCAACACTTCAATTCACTGTGCGAAGTGAATGGAGTGTTGCTTCACTTTCTATATCCTCTCCTTTTAGAGAAAATCACTCTCTTTTGAAACTGCCTTAAGCTACGTACAAGCATTCACAAGAAAATCACATCTGTTTCTATGAAAGAGAAGCAGTCTGTTCCAACACTTCAATTCACTGTGCGAAGTGAAAGGAGTGTTGCTTCACTTTCTAAAGGCTATCCTTTCAGAGAAAATCACTTTCCTTTGAAAGTGCCTTAAGCTACTTAAAAGCATTCAACAGAAATTCACATGCATTTCTCTGAAAGAGAAGCAGTCTGTTCCAACACTTCAATTCACTGTGCGAAGTGAATGGAGTGTTGCTTCACTTTCTATATGCTCTCCTTTTAGAGAAAATCACTTTCTTTTGAAACTGCCTTAAGCGACTTACAAGCATTAACAAGAAACTCACATCTTTTTCTCTGAAAGAGAAGCAGTCTGTTCCAACACTTCAATTCACTGTGCGAAGTGAATGGAGTGTTTCTTCACTTTCTATATGCTCTCCTTTTAGAGAAAATCACTCTCTTTTGAAACTGCCTTAAGCTACTTACAAGCATTCACAAGAAAATCATATCTGTTTCTCTGAAAGAGAAGCAGTCTGTTCCTACACTTCAATTCACTGTGCGAAGTGAATGGAGTGTTGCTTCACTTTCTAAATGCTGTCCTTTCAGAGAAAATCACTTTCCTTTGAAAGTGCCTTAAGCTACTTACAAGCATTCAACAGAAATTCACATGCATTTCTCTGAAAGAGAAGCAGTCTGTTCCAACACTTCAATTCACTGTGCGAAGTGAATGGAGTGTTGCTTCACTTTCTATATGCTCTCCTTTTAGAGAAAATCACTCTCTTTTGAAACTGCCTTAAGCGACTTACAAGCATTAACAAGAAACTCACATCTTTTTCTCTGAAAGAGAAGCAGTCTGTTCCAACACTTCAATTCACTGTGCGAAGTGAATGGAGTGTTTCTTCACTTTCTATATGCTCTCCTTTTAGAGCAAAATCACTCTCTTTTGAAACTGCCTTAAGCGACTTACAAGCATTCACAAGAAACTCACATCTTTTTCTCTGAAAGAGAAGCAGTCTGTTCCAACACTTCAATTCACTGTGCGAAGTGAATGGAGAGTTGCTTCACTTTCTAAATGCTGTCCTTTCAGAGAAAATCACTTTCCTTTGAAAGTGCCTCAAGCTACTTACAAGCATTCAACAGAAATTCAAATGCGTTTCTCTGAAAGAGAAGCAGTCTGTTCCAACACTTCAATTCACTGCGCCAAGTGAATGGAGTGTTGCTTCACTTTCTAAATGCTGTCCTTTCAGAGAAAATCACTTTCCTTTGAAAGTGCCTTAAGGTACTTAGAAGCATTCACAAGAAACTCACATGCATTTTTCTGAAAGAGAAGCAGTCTGTTCCAACACTTCAATTCACTGTGCGAGGTGAATGGAGTGTTGCTTCACTTTCTAAATGCTGTCCTTTCAGAGAAAATCACTTTCCTTTGAAAGTGCCTTAAGCTACTTACAAGCATTTAACAGAAATTCACATGCATTTCTCTGAAAGAGAAGCACTCTGTTCCAACACTTCAATTCACTGTGCGAAGAGAATGGAGTGTTGCTTCACTTTCTATATGCTCTCCTTTTAGAGAAAATCACTCTCTTTTGAAACTGCCTTAAGCGACTTACAAGCATTAACAAGAAGCTCACATCTTTTTCTCTGAAAGAGAAGCAGTCTGTTCCAACACGTCAATTCACTGTGCGAAGTGAATGGAGTGGTCCTTCATATTCTAAATGCTGTAGTTTCAGAGAAAATCACTTTCTTTTGAAAGTGTCTTAAGCTGCTTACAAGCATTCACAGGAAACTCAAATGTGTTTCTATGAAAGAGAAGCTGTCTGTTCCAACACTTCAATTCACTGTGCGATGTGAATGGAGTGTTGCTTCACTTTCTAAATGCTGTCCATTCAGAGAAAATCACTTTCCTTTGAAAGTGCCTTAAGCTACTTACAAGCATTCAACAGAAATTCACATGCGTTTCTCTGAAAGAGAAGCAGTCTGTTCCAACACTTCAATTTAATGTGAGAAGTGAATGAAGTGTTACTTCACTTTCTAAATGATGTGCTTTCAGAGAAAATCACTTTCCTTTGAAAGTGCCTTAAGCTACTTACAAGCATTCAACAGAAATTCACATGCGTTTCTCTTCAAGAGAAGCAGTCTGTTCCAACACTTCAATTCACTCTGCGAAGTGAATGGAGTGTTGCTTCACTTTCTATATGCTCTCCTTTTAGAGAAAATCACTCTCTTTTGAAACTGCCTTAAGCGACTTACAAGCATTAACAAGAAACTCACATCTTTTTCTCTGAAAGAGAAGCAGTCTGTTCCAACACTTCAATTCACTGTGCGAAGTGAATGGAGTGTTTCTTCACTTTCTATATGCTCTCCTTTTAGAGAAAATCACTCTCTTTTGAAACTGCCTTAAGCTGCTTACAAGCATTCACAAGAAAATCACATCTGTTTCTCTGAAAGAGAAGCAGTCTGTTCCTACAATTCAATTCACTGTGCGAAGTGAATGGAGTGTTGCTTCACTTTCTAAATGCTGTCCTTTCAGAGAAAATCCCTTTCCTTTGAAAGTGCCTTAAGCTACTTAAAAGCATTCAACAGAAATTCACATGCATTTCTCTGAAAGAGAAGCAGTCTGTTTCAACACTTCAATTCACTGTGTGAAGTGAATGGAGTGTTGCTTCACTTTCTATATGCTCTCCTTTTAGAGAAAATCACTCTCTTTTGAAACTGCCTTAAGCGACTTACAAGCATTAACAAGAAACTCACATCTTTTTCTCTGAAAGAGAAGCAGTCTGTTCCAACACTTCAATTCACTGTGCGAAGTGAATGGAGTGTTTCTTCACTTTCTATATGCTCTCCTTTTAGAGCAAAATCACTCTCTTTTGAAACTGCCTTAAGCGACTTACAAGCATTCACAAGAAACTCACATCTTTTTCTCTGAAAGAGAAGCAGTCTGTTCCAACACTTCAATTCACTGTGCGAAGTGAATGGAGAGTTGCTTCACTTTCTAAATGCTGTCCTTTCAGAGAAAATCACTTTCCTTTGAAAGTGCCTCAAGCTACTTACAAGCATTCAACAGAAATTCACATGCGTTTCTCTTCAAGAGAAGCAGTCTGTTCCAACACTTCAATTCACTCTGCGAAGTGAATGGAGAGTTGCTTCACTTTCTAAATGCTGTCCTTTCAGAGAAAATCACTTTCCTTTGAAAGTGCCTTAAGCTACTTACAAGCATTCAACAGAAATTCACATGCGTTTCTCTTCAAGAGAAGCAGTCTGTTCCAACACTTCAATTCACTCTGCGAAGTGAATGGAGAGTTGCTTCACTTTCTAAATGCTGTCCTTTCAGAGAAAATCACTTTCCTTTGAAAGTGCCTCAAGCTACTTACAAGCATTCAACAGAAATTCAAATGCGTTTCTCTGAAAGAGAAGCAGTCTGTTCCAACACTTCAATTCACTGTGCCAAGTGAATGGAGTGTTGCTTCACTTTCTAAATGCTGTCCTTTCAGAGAAAATCACTTTCCTTTGAAAGTGCCTTAAGGTACTTAGAAGCATTTAACAGAAATTCACTTGTGTTTCTCTGAAAGAGAAGCAGTCTGTTCCAACACTTCAATTCACTGTGCGAGGTGAATGGAGTGTTGCTTCACTTTCTAAATGCTGTCCTTTCAGAGAAAATCACTTTCCTTTGAAAGTGCCTTAAGCTACTTACAAGCATTTAACAGAAATTCACGTGCGTTTCTCTGAAAGAGAAGCAGTCTGTTCCAACACTTCAATTCACTGTGCGAAGAGAATGGAGTGTTGCTTCACTTTCTATATGCTCTCCTTTTAGAGAAAATCACTCTCTTTTGAAGCTGCCTTAAGCGACTTACAAGCATTAACAAGAAGCTCACATCTTTTTCTCTGAAAGAGAAGCAGTCTGTTCCAACACGCCAATTCACTGTGCGAAGTGAATGGAGTGGTCCTTCACATTCTAAATGCTGTAGTTTCAGAGAAAATCACTTTCTTTTGAAAGTGCCTTAAGCTACTTACAAGCATTCAACAGAAATTCACATGCGTTTCTCTGAAAGAGAAGCAGTCTGTTCCAACACTTCAATTTAATGTGAGAAGTGAATGAAGTGTTACTTCACTTTCTAAATGATGTCCTTTCAGAGAAAATCACTTTCCTTTGAAAGTGCCTTAAGCTACTTACAAGCATTCAACAGAAATTCACATGCGTTTCTCTTCAAGAGAAGCAGTCTGTTCCAACACTTCAATTCACTGTGCCAAGTGAATGTAGTGTTACTTCACTTTCTAAATGCTGTCCTTTCAGAGAAAATTACTTTCCTTTGAAAGTGCCTAAAGCTACTTACAAGCATTCAACAGAAATTCACATGCATTTCTCTGAAAGAGAAGCAGTCTGTTCCAACACTTCAATTCACTGTACCAAGTGAATGGAGTGTTGCTTCACTTTCTAAATGCTGTCCTTTCAGAGAAAATCACTTTCTTTGGAAGTGCCTTAAGCTACTTACAAGCATTTAACAGAAATTCACATGCGTTTCTCTGAAAGAGAAGCAGTCTGTTCCAACACTTCAATTCACTGTGCGAAGTGAATGCAGTGTTGCTTCACTTTCTATATGCTCTCCTTTTAGAGAAAATCACTTTCTTTTGAAACTGCCTTAAGCTACTTACAAGCATTCACCAGCAACTCACATGAGTTTCTCTGAAAGAGAAGCAGTCTGTTCCAAGACTTCAATACACTGGGCGAAGTGAATGTGTTGTTGTTTCACTTTCTAAATGCTGTTCTTTCAGAGAAAATGACTCTTCTTTGAAAGTGCCTTAAGCTACTTACAAGCATTCACCAACAACTCACATGCATTTCTCTGAAAGAGAAGCAGTCAGTTCCAACAGTTCAATTCACTGTTTGAAGTGAACGGAGTGTTGCTTCACTTTCAAAATGCTGTAATTTCAGAGAAAATCACTTTCCTTTGAAACTGCCTTAAGCTACTTACAAGCATTCAACAGCAACTCACGTGCATTTCTCTGAAAGAGAAGCAGTCTGTTCCAACACTTCAATTCACTGTGCGAAGTGAATGGAGTGTTGCTTCACTTTCTAAATGCTGTACTTTCCGAGAAAATCACTTTCTTTGAAAGTTCCTTAAGATAATTATAAGCATTCACAAGAAACTCACATGCATTTCTCAGAAAGAGAAGCAGTCTGTTCCAACACTTCAATTCACTGTTCGAAGTGAATGGAGTGTTGTTTCACTTTCAAAATGCTCTCCTTTCAGAGAAAATCACTTTCCTTTGAAAGTGCCTTAAGCTACTTACAAGCATTCACCAGCAACGTACATGAGGTTCTCTGAAAGATTAGCAGTCTGTTCCAACACTTCAATTCACTGTGCGAAGTGAATGGAGTGTTGCTTCACTTTCTATATGCTCTCCTTTTAGAGAAAATCACTCTCTTTTGAAACTGCCTTAAGCTACTTACAAGCATTCACAAGAAAATCACATCTGTTTCTCTGAAAGAGAAGCAGTCTGTTCCAACACTTCAATTCACTGTGCGAACTGAATGGAGTGTTGCTTCACTTTCTAAATGCTGTCCTTTCAGAGAAAATCACTTTCCTTTGAAAGTGCCTTAAGCTACTTAAAAGCATTCAACAGAAATTCACATGCATTTCTCTGAAAGAGAAGCAGTCTGTTCCAACACTTCAATTCACTGTGCGAAGTGAATGGAGTGTTGCTTCACTTTCTATATGCTCTCATTTTAGAGAAAATCACTCTCTTTGGAAACTGCCTTTAGCGACTTACAAGCATTAACAAGAAACTCACATCTTTTTCTCTGAAAGAGAAGGAGTCTGTTCCAACACTTCAATTCACTGTGCGAAGTGAATGGAGTGTTTCTTCACTTTCTATATGCTCTCCTTTTAGAGAAAATCACTCTCTTTTGAAACTGCCTTAAGCTACTTACAAGCATTCACAAGAAAATCACATCTGTTTCTCTGAAAGAGAAGCAGTCTGTTCCTACACTTCAATTCACTGTGCGAAGTGAATGGAGTGTTGCTTCACTTTCTAAATGCTGTCCTTTCAGAGAAAATCCCTTTCCTTTGAAAGTGCCTTAAGCCACTTACAAGCATTCAACAGAAATTCACATGCATTTCTCTGAAAGAGAAGCAGTCTGTTCCAACACTTCAATTCACTGTGCAAAGTGAATGGAGTGTTGCTTCACTTTCTAAATGCTGTCCTTTCGGAGAAAATCACTTCCCTTTGAAAGTGCCTTAAGCTACTTACAAGCATTCAACAGAAATTCACATGCGTTTCTCTGAAAGAGAAGCAGTCTGTTCCAACACTTCAATTCACTGTGCAAAGTGAATGGAGTGTTGCTTCACTTTCTAAATGCTGTCCTTTCAGAGAAAATCACTCTCCTTTGAAAGTCCCTTAAGCTACTTACAAGCATTCAACAGAAATTCACATGCGATTCTCTGAAAGAGAAGCAGTCTGTTCCAACACTTCAATTCACTGTCCAAAGTGAATGGAGTGTTGCTTCACTTTCTAAATGCTCTCCTTTCAGAGAAAATCACTTTCCTTTGAAAGTGCCTTAAGCTACTTACAAGCATTCACAAGCAACTTACATGAGGTTCTCTGAAAGATTAGCAGTCTGTTCCAACACCTCAATTCACTGTGTGAAGTGAATGGAGTGTTGCTTCACTTTCTAAATGCTGTCCTTTCAGAGAAAATCACTTTCTTTGGAAGTGCCTTAAGCTACTTACAAGCATTTAACAGAAATTCACATGCGTTTCTCTGAAAGAGAAGCAGTCTGTTCCAACACTTCAATTCACTGTGCGAAGTGAATGCAGTGTTGCTTCACTTTCTATATGCTCTCCTTTTAGAGAAAATCACTTTCTTTTGAAACTGCCTTAAGCTACTTACAAGCATTCATAACAAAATCACATCTGTCTCTGAAAGAGAAGCAGTCTGTTCCAACACTTCAATTCACTGTGTGAAGTGAATGGAGTGTTGTGTCACTTTCTAAATGCTGTCCTTTCAGAGAAAATCACTTTCCTTTGAAAGTGCCTTAAGCTACTAACAAGCATTCACCAGCAACTCACATGCATTTCTCTGAAAGAGAAGCAGTTTGTTCCAACAGTTCAATTCACTGTTTGAAGTGAATGGAGTGTTGCTTCACTTTCAAAATGCTGTAATTTCAGAGAAAATCACTTTCCTTTGAAACTGCCTTAAGCTACTTACAAGCATTCAACAGCAACTCACGTGCATTTCTCTGAAAGAGAAGCAGTCTGTTCCAACACTTCAATTCACTGTGCGAAGTGAATGGAGTGTTGCTTCACTTTCTAAATGCTGTACTTTCCGAGAAAATCACTTTCTTTGAAAGTTCCTTAAGATATTTATAAGCATTCACAAGAAACTCACATGCATTTCTCAGAAAGAGAAGCAGTCTGTTCCAACACTTCAATTCACTGTTCGAAGTGAATGGAGTGTTGTTTCACTTTCAAAATGCAGTGCTTTCAGAGAAAATCACTTTCCTTTGAAACTGCCTTAAGCTACTAACAAGCATTCACCAGCAACTCACATGAGTTTCTCTGAAAAAGAAACAGTCTGTTCCAACACTTCAATTCACTGTGTGAAGTGAACGGAGTGTTGCGTCACTTTCTAAATGCTGTACTTTCAGAGAAAATCACTTTCCTTTGAAACTGCCTTAAGCTACTTACAGGCATTCACCAGCAACTCACATGAGTTTCTCTGAAAGAGAAGCAGTCTGTTCCAACACTTCAAATCACTGGGCGAAGTGAATGTGTTGTTGTTTCACTTTCTAAATGCTGTACTTTCAGAGAAAATGACTCTTCTTTGAACGTGCCTTAAGCTACTTACAAGCATTCACCAACAACTCACATGCATTTCTCTGAAAGAGAAGCAGTCTGTTCCAACAGTTCAATTCACTGTTTGAAGTGAATCGAGTGTTGCTTCACTTTCAAAATGCTGTACTTTCAGGGAAAATCACGTTCCTTTGAAAGTGCCTTAAGCTACTTACAAGCATTCACCAGCAACTCACATGAGTTTCTCTGAAAGAGAAGCAGTCTGTTCCAACACTTCAATTCACTGTGCGAACTGAATGTAGTGTTGCTTCACTTTCTAAATGCTGTACTTTCAGAGAAAATCACTTTCTTTGAAAGTGCCTTAAGATAAATATAAGCATTCACAAGAAACTCACATGCATTTCTCTGAAAGAGAAGCAGTCTGTTCCAACACTTCAATTCACTGTGCGAAGTGAATGGAGGGTTGCTTCACTTTCTAAATGCTGTACTTTCAGAGAAAATCACTTTCCTTTGAAAGTGCCTTAAGCTACTTACAAGCATTCACCAGCAACTTACATGAGGTTCTCTGAAAGATTAGCAGTCTGTTCCAACACCTCAATTCCTTGTGCGAAGTGAATGGAGTGTTGCTTCACTTTCTAAATGCTGTCCCTTCGGAGAAAATCACTTCCCTTTGAAAGTGCCTTAAGCTACTTACAAGCATTCAACAGAAATTCACATGCGTTTCTCTGAAAGAGAAGCAGTCTGTTCCAAAACTTCAATTCACTGTGCAAAGTGAATGGAGTGTTGCTTCACTTTCTAAATGCTGTCCTTTCAGAGAAAATCACCCTCCTTTGAAAGTCCCTTAAGCTACTTACAAGCATTCAACAGAAATTCACATGCGATTCTCTGAAAGAGAAGCAGTCTGTTCCAACACTTCAATTCACTGTCCAAAGTGAATGGAGTGTTGCTTCACTTTCTAAATGCTCTCCTTTCAGAGAAAATCACTTTCCTTTGAAAGTGCCTTAAGCTACTTACAAGCATTCACAAGCAACTTACATGAGGTTCTCTGAAAGATTAGCAGTCTGTTCCAACACCTCAATTCACTGTGTGAAGTGAATGGAGTGTGCTTCACTTTCTAAATGCTGTCCTTTCAGAGAAAATCACTTTCTTTGGAAGTGCCTTAAGCTACTTACAAGCATTTAACAGAAATTCACATGCGTTTCTCTGAAAGAGAAGCAGTCTGTTCCAACACTTCAATTCACTGTGCGAAGTGAATGCAGTGTTGCTTCACTTTCTATATGCTCTCCTTTTAGAGAAAATCACTTTCTTTTGAAACTGCCTTAAGCTACTTACAAGCATTCATAACAAAATCACATCTGTCTCTGAAAGAGAAGCAGTCTGTTCCAACACTTCAATTCACTGTGTGAAGTGAATGGAGTGTTGTGTCACTTTCTAAATGCTGTCCTTTCAGAGAAAATCACTTTCCTTTGAAAGTGCCTTAAGCTACTAACAAGCATTCACCAGCAACTCACATGCATTTCTCTGAAAGAGAAGCAGTTTGTTCCAACAGTTCAATTCACTGTTTGAAGTGAATGGAGTGTTGCTTCACTTTCAAAATGCTGTAATTTCAGAGAAAATCACTTTCCTTTGAAACTGCCTTAAGCTACTTACAAGCATTCAACAGCAACTCACGTGCATTTCTCTGAAAGAGAAGCAGTCTGTTCCAACACTTCAATTCACTGTGCGAAGTGAATGGAGTGTTGCTTCACTTTCTAAATGCTGTACTTTCCGAGAAAATCACTTTCTTTGAAAGTTCCTTAAGATATTTATAAGCATTCACAAGAAACTCACATGCATTTCTCAGAAAGAGAAGCAGTCTGTTCCAACACTTCAATTCACTGTTCGAAGTGAATGGAGTGTTGTTTCACTTTCAAAATGCAGTGCTTTCAGAGAAAATCACTTTCCTTTGAAACTGCCTTAAGCTACTAACAAGCATTCACCAGCAACTCACATGAGTTTCTCTGAAAAAGAAACAGTCTGTTCCAACACTTCAATTCACTGTGTGAAGTGAACGGAGTGTTGCGTCACTTTCTAAATGCTGTACTTTCAGAGAAAATCACTTTCCTTTGAAACTGCCTTAAGCTACTTACAGGCATTCACCAGCAACTCACATGAGTTTCTCTGAAAGAGAAGCAGTCTGTTCCAACACTTCAATTCACTGGGCGAAGTGAATGTGTTGTTGTTTCACTTTCTAAATGCTGTACTTTCAGAGAAAATGACTCTTCTTTGAACGTGCCTTAAGCTACTTACAAGCATTCACCAACAACTCACATGCATTTCTCTGAAAGAGAAGCAGTCTGTTCCAACAGTTCAGTTCACTGTTTGAAGTGAATCGAGTGTTGCTTCACTTTCAAAATGCTGTACTTTCAGGGAAAATCACGTTCCTTTGAAAGTGCCTTAAGCTACTTACAAGCATTCACCAGCAACTCACATGAGTTTCTCTGAAAGAGAAGCAGTCTGTTCCAACACTTCAATTCACTGTGCGAACTGAATGTAGTGTTGCTTCACTTTCTAAATGCTGTACTTTCAGAGAAAATCACTTTCTTTGAAAGTGCCTTAAGATAAATATAAGCATTCACAAGAAACTCACATGCATTTCTCTGAAAGAGAAGCAGTCTGTTCCAACACTTCAATTCACTGTGCGAAGTGAATGGAGGGTTGCTTCACTTTCTAAATGCTGTACTTTCAGAGAAAATCACTTTCCTTTGAAAGTGCCTTAAGCTACTTACAAGCATTCACCAGCAACTTACATGAGGTTCTCTGAAAGATTAGCAGTCTGTTCCAACACCTCAATTCCTTGTGCGAAGTGAATGGAGTGTTGCTTCACTTTCTAAATGCTGTCCCTTCGGAGAAAATCACTTCCCTTTGAAAGTGCCTTAAGCTACTTACAAGCATTCAACAGAAATTCACATGCGTTTCTCTGAAAGAGAAGCAGTCTGTTCCAAAACTTCAATTCACTGTGCAAAGTGAATGGAGTGTTGCTTCACTTTCTAAATGCTGTCCTTTCAGAGAAAATCACTCTCCTTTGAAAGTCCCTTAAGCTACTTACAGGCATTCAACAGAAATTCACATGCGATTCTCTGAAAGAGAAGCAGTCTGTTCCAACACTTCAATTCACTGTCCAAAGTGAATGGAGTGTTGCTTCACTTTCTAAATGCTCTCCTTTCAGAGAAAATCACTTTCCTTTGAAAGTGCCTTAAGCTACTTACAAGCATTCACAAGCAACTTACATGAGGTTCTCTGAAAGATTAGCAGTCTGTTCCAACACCTCAATTCACTGTGTGAAGTGAATGGAGTGTGCTTCACTTTCTAAATGCTGTCCTTTCAGAGAAAATCACTTTCTTTGGAAGTGCCTTAAGCTACTTACAAGCATTTAACAGAAATTCACATGCGTTTCTCTGAAAGAGAAGCAGTCTGTTCCAACACTTCAATTCACTGTGCGAAGTGAATGCAGTGTTGCTTCACTTTCTATATGCTCTCCTTTTAGAGAAAATCACTTTCTTTTGAAACTGCCTTAAGCTACTTACAAGCATTCATAACAAAATCACATCTGTCTCTGAAAGAGAAGCAGTCTGTTCCAACACTTCAATTCACTGTGTGAAGTGAATGGAGTGTTGTGTCACTTTCTAAATGCTGTCCTTTCAGAGAAAATCACTTTCCTTTGAAAGTGCCTTAAGCTACTAACAAGCATTCACCAGCAACTCACATGCATTTCTCTGAAAGAGAAGCAGTTTGTTCCAACAGTTCAATTCACTGTTTGAAGTGAATGGAGTGTTGCTTCACTTTCAAAATGCTGTAATTTCAGAGAAAATCACTTTCCTTTGAAACTGCCTTAAGCTACTTACAAGCATTCAACAGCAACTCACGTGCATTTCTCTGAAAGAGAAGCAGTCTGTTCCAACACTTCAATTCACTGTGCGAAGTGAATGGAGTGTTGCTTCACTTTCTAAATGCTGTACTTTCCAGAAAATCACTTTCTTTGAAAGTTCCTTAAGATATTTATAAGCATTCACAAGAAACTCACATGCATTTCTCAGAAAGAGAAGCAGTCTGTTCCAACACTTCAATTCACTGTTCGAAGTGAATGGAGTGTTGTTTCACTTTCAAAATGCAGTGCTTTCAGAGAAAATCACTTTCCTTTGAAACTGCCTTAAGCTACTAACAAGCATTCACCAGCAACTCACATGAGTTTCTCTGAAAAAGAAACAGTCTGTTCCAACACTTCAATTCACTCTGTGAAGTGAACGGAGTGTTGCGTCACTTTCTAAATGCTGTACTTTCAGAGAAAATCACTTTCCTTTGAAACTGCCTTAAGCTACTTACAGGCATTCACCAGCAACTCACATGAGTTTCTCTGAAAGAGAAGCAGTCTGTTCCAACACTTCAATTCACTGGGCGAAGTGAATGTGTTGTTGTTTCACTTTCTAAATGCTGTACTTTCAGAGAAAATGACTCTTCTTTGAACGTGCCTTAAGCTACTTACAAGCATTCACCAACAACTCACATGCATTTCTCTGAAAGAGAAGCAGTCTGTTCCAACAGTTCAATTCACTGTTTGAAGTGAATCGAGTGTTGCTTCACTTTCAAAATGCTGTACTTTCAGGGAAAATCACGTTCCTTTGAAAGTGCCTTAAGCTACTTACAAGCATTCACCAGCAACTCACATGAGTTTCTCTGAAAGAGAAGCAGTCTGTTCCAACACTTCAATTCACTGTGCGAACTGAATGGAGTGTTGCTTCACTTTCTAAATGCTGTACTTTCAGAGAAAATCACTTTCTTTGAAAGTGCCTTAAGATAAATATAAGCATTCACAAGAAACTCACATGCATTTCTCTGAAAGAGAAGCAGTCTGTTCCAACACTTCAATTCACTGTGCGAAGTGAATGGAGGGTTGCTTCACTTTCTAAATGCTGTACTTTCAGAGAAAATCACTTTCCTTTGAAAGTGCCTTAAGCTACTTACAAGCATTCACCAGCAACTTACATGAGGTTCTCTGAAAGATTAGCAGTCTGTTCCAACACCTCAATTCCTTGTGCGAAGTGAATGGAGTGTTGCTTCACTTTCTAAATGCTGCACTTTCACAGAAAAAAACTTTCCTTTGAAACTGCCTTAAGCTACTTACAAGCATTCACCAGCAACTCACATGAGTTTCTCTGAAAGAGAAGCAGTCTGTTCCAACACTTCAATTCACTGTGCATAGTGAATGGAGTGTTGCTTCACTTTCTAAATGCTGTACTTTCAGAGAAAATCACTTTCCTTTGAAACTGCCTTAAGCTACTTACAAGCATTCACCAGCAACTCACATGAGTTTCTCTGAAAGAGAAGCAGACTGTTCCAACACTTCAATTCACTGTGCGAATTGAATGGAGTGTTCCTTCACTTTCTAAATGCTGTTCTTTCAGAGAAAATCACTTTCCTTTGAAAGTGCCTTAAGCTACTTACAAGCATTCACCAGCAACTTACATGAGTTTCTCTGAAAGAGAAGCAGTCTGTTCCAACACTTCAATTCACTGTGCGAAGTGAATGTGTTGTTGTTTCACTTTGTAAATGCTGTATTTTCAGAGAAAATCACTTTCCTTTGATACTGCCTTAAGCTACTTACAAGCATTCATAAGAAACTCACATGAGTTTCTCTGAAAGAGAAGCAGTCTGTTCCAACACTTCAATTCACTGTGCAAAGTGAATGGAGTGTTGCTTCACTTTCTAAATGCTGTACTTTCAGAGAAAATCACTTTTCTTTGAAACTGCCTTAAGCTACTTACAATCATTCACCAGCAACTCACATGAGTTTCTCTGAAAGAGAAGCAGTCTGTTCCAACACTTCAATTCACTGTGCAAAGTTAATGGAGTGTTGCGTCACTTTCTAAATGCTGTCCTTTCAGAGAAAATCACTTTCCATTGAAACTGCCTTAAGCTACTTACAAGCATTCACCAGCAACTCACATGAGTTTCTCTGAAAGAGAAGCAGTCTGTTCCAACACTTCAATTCACTGTGCGAAGTGAATGTGTTGTTGTTTCACTTTCTAAATCCTGTCCTTTCAGAGAAAATCACTTTCCTTTGAAACTACCTTAAGCTACTTACACGCATTCACCAGCAACTCACATACATTTCTCTGAAAGATTAGCAGTCTGTTCCAACACTTCAATTCACTGTGTGAAGTGAATGGAGTATTGCTTCATTTTCTAAATCCTGTACTTTCAGAGAAAATCACTTTCCTTTGAAACTGCCTTAAGCTACTTACAAGCATTCACCAGCAACTCACATGAGTTTCTCTGAAAGAGAAGCAGTCTGTTCCAACACTTCAATTCACTGTGTGAAGTGAATGGAGTGTTGCGTCACTTTCTAAATGCTGTACTTTCAGAGAAAATCACTTTCCTTTGAAACTGCCTTAAGCTACTTACAAGCATGCACCAGCAACACACATGAGTTTCTCTGAAAGAGAAGCAGTCTGTTCCAACACTTCACTTCACTGGGCGAAGTGAATGTGTTGTTGTTTCACTTTCTAAATGCTGTACTTTCAGAGAAAATGACTCTTCTTTGAAAGTGCCTTAAGCTACTTACACGCATTCACCAGCAACTCACATGCATTTCTCTGAAAGAGAAGCAGTCTGTTCCAACACTTCAATTCACTGTGCGAAGTGATTGGAGTGTTGCTTCACTTTCTAAATGCTGTACTTTCCGAGAAAATCACTTTCTTTGAAAGTTCCTTAAGATAATTATAAGCATTCACAAGAAACTCACATGAGTTTCTCTGAAAGAGAAGCAGTCTGTTCCAACACTTCAATTCACTGTTCGAAGTGAATGGAGTGTTGTTTCACTTTCAAAATGCAGTGCTTTCAGAGAAAATCACTTTCCTTTGAAACTGCCTTAAGCTACTAACAAGCATTCACCAGCAACTCACATGAGTTTCTCTGAAAAAGAAACAGTCTGTTCCAACACTTCAATTCACTGTGTGAAGTGAACGGAGTGTTGCGTCACTTTCTAAATGCTGTACTTTCAGAGAAAATCACTTTCCTTTGAAACTGCCTTAAGCTACTTACAAGCATTCACCAGCAACTCACATGCATTTCTCTGAAAGAGAAGCAGTCTGTTCCAAAAGTTCAATTCACTGTTTGAAGTGAATAGAGTGTTGCTTCACTTTCAAAATGCTGTACTTTCAGGGAAAATCACTTTCCTTTGAAACTGCATTAAGCTACTTACAAGCATTCACCAGCAACTCACATGAGTTTCTCTGAAAGAGAAGCAGTCTGTTCCAACACTTCAATTCACTGTGCATAGTGAATGGAGTGTTGCTTCACTTTCTAAATGCTGTACTTTCAGAGAAAATCACTTTCCTTTGAAACTACCTTCACCTACACACAAGCATTCACCAGCAACTCACATGAGTTTCTCTGAAAGAGAAGCAGTCTGTTCCAACACTTGAATTGACTGTGCGAATTGAATGGAGTGTTGCTTCACTTTCTAAATGCTGTACTTTCAGAGAAAATCACTGTCCTTTGAAACTGCCTTAAGCTACTTACAAGCATTAACCAGCAATTCACATGCATTTCTCTGAAAGAGAAGCAGTCTGTTCCAACACTTCAATTCACTGTTCAAAGTGAATGGAGTGTTGCTTCACTTTCAAAATGCAGTGCTTTCAGAGAAAATCACTTTCCTTTGAAACTGCCTTAAGCTACTTACAAGCATTCAACAGCAACACACATGCATTTCTCTGAAAGAGAAGCAGTATGTTCCAACACTTCAATTCACTGTGCGAACTGAATGGAGTGTTGCTTCACTTTCTAAATGCTGTACTTTCAGAGAAAATCACTTTCTTTGAAAGTGCCTTAAGATAAATATAAGCATTCACAAGAAACTCACATGCATTTCTCTGAAAGAGAAGCAGTCTGTTCCAACACTTCAATTCACTGTGCGAAGTGAATGGAGGGTTGCTTCACTTTCTAAATGCTGTACTTTCAGAGAAAATCACTTTCCTTTGAAAGTGCCTTAAGCTACTTACAAGCATTCACCAGTAACTTACATGAGGTTCTCTGAAAGATTAGCAGTCTGTTACAACACCTCAATTCACTGTGCGAAGTAAATGGAGTGTTGCTTCACTTTCTAAATGCTGCACTTTCACAGAAAAAAACTTTCCTTTGAAACTGCCTTAAGCTACTTACAAGCATTCACCAGCAACTGACATGAGTTTCTCTGAAAGAGAAGCAGACTGTTCCAACATTTCAATTCACTGGGAGAAGTGAATGTGTTGTTGTTTCACTTTCTAAATGTTGTACTTTCAGAGAAAATCACTTTCCTTTGAAACTGCCTTAAGCTACTTACAAGCATTCAACAGCAACTCACATGCATTTCTCTGAAAGAGAAGCAGTCTGTTCCAACACTTCAATTCACTGTGCGAATTGAATGGAGTGTTGCTTCACTTTCTAAATGCTGTTCTTTCAGAGAAAATCACTTTCCTTTGAAAGTGCCTTAAGCTACTTACAAGTATTCACCAGCAACTTACATGAGTTTCTCTGAAAGAGAAGCAGTCTGTTCCAACACTTCAATTCACTGTGCGAAGTGAATGTGTTGTTGTTTCACTTTGTAAATGCTGTATTTTCAGAGAAAATCACTTTCCTTTGATACTGCCTTAAGCTACTTACAAGCATTCACAAGAAACTCACATGAGTTTCTCTGAAAGAGAAGCAGTCTGTTCCAACACTTCAATTCACTGTGCAAAGTGAATGGAGTGTTGCTTCACTTTCTAAATGCTGTACTTTCAGAGAAAATCACTTTTCTTTGAAACTGCCTTAAGCTACTTACAAGCATTCACCAGCAACTCACATGAGTTTCTCTGAAAGAGAAGCAGTCTGTTCCAACACTTCAATTCACTGTGCAAAGGTAATGGAGTGTTGCGTCACTTTTAAATGCTGTCCTTTCAGAGAAAATCACTTTCCATTGAAACTGCCTTAAGCTACTTACAAGCATTCACCAGCAACTCACATGAGTTTCTCTGAAAGAGAAGCAGTCTGTTCCAACACTTCAATTCACTGTGCAAAGTGAATGGAGTGTTGCTTCACTTTCTAAATGCTGTACTTTCAGAGAAAATCACTTTTCTTTGAAACTGCCTTAAGCTACTTACAAGCATTCACCAGCAACTCACATGAGTTTCTCTGAAAGAGAAGCAGTCTGTTCCAACACTTCAATTCACTGTGTGAAGTGAATGGAGTGTTGCTTCATTTTCTAAATCCTGTACTTTCAGAGAAAATCACTTTCCTTTGAAACTGCCTTAAGCTACTTACAAGCATTCACCAGCAACTCACATGAGTTTCTCTGAAAGAGAAGCAGTCTGTTCCAACACTTCAATTCACTGTGTGAAGTGAATGGACTGTTGCGTCACTTTCTAAATGCTGTACTTTCAGAGAAAATCACTTTCCTTTGAAACTGCCTTAAGCTACTTACAAGCATGCACCAGCAACACACATGAGTTTCTCTGAAAGAGAAGTAGTCTGTTCCAACACTTCAATTCACTGGGCGAAGTGAATGTGTTGTTGTTTCACTTTCTAAATGTTGTACTTTCAGAGAAAATGACTCTTCTTTGAAAGTGCCTTAAGCTACTTACACGCATTCACCAGCAACTCACATGCATTTCTCTGAAAGAGAAGCAGTCTGTTCCAACACTTCAATTCACTGTGCGAAGTGAATGGAGTGTTGCTTCACTTTCTAAAGGCTGTACTTTCCGAGAAAATCACTTTCTTTGAAAGTTCCTTAAGATAATTATAAGCATTCACAAGAAACTCACATGAGTTTCTCTGAACGAGAGGCAGTCTGTTCCAACACTACAATTCACTGTGCGAACTGAATGGAGTGTTGCTTCACTTTCTAAATGCTGTCCTTTCAGAGAAAATCACTTTCCTTTGAAAGTGCCTTAAGCTACTTACAAGCATTTAACAGAAATTCACATGCGTTTCTCTGAAAGAGAAGCAGTCTGTTCCAACACTTCAATTCACTGTGCGAAATGAATGGAGTGTTGCTTCACTTTCTATATGCTCTCCTTTTAGAGAAAATCACTCTCTTTTGAAACTGCCTTAAGCTACTTACAAGCATTCACAAGAAAATCACATCTGTTTCTCTGAAAGAGAAGCAGTCTGTTCCAACACTTCAATTCACTGTGCGAAGTGAATGGAGTGTTGCTTCACTTTCAAAATTCTGTCCTTTCAGAGAAAATCACTTTCCTTTGAAAGTGCCTTAAGCTACTTACAAGCATTCAACAGAAATTCACATGCGTTTCTCTGAAAGAGAAGCAGTCTGTTCCAATACTTCAATTCACTGAGCGAAGTGAATTTAGTGTTGCTTCACTTTCTAAATGCTGTCCTTTCAGAGAAAATCACTTTCCTTTGAAAGTGCCTTAAGCTACTTACAAGCATTCACAAGAAACTCACATCTGTTTCTCTGAAAGAGAAGCAGTCTGTTCCAACACTTCTCTTCACTGTGCGAAGTGAATGCAGTGTTGCTTCACTTTCTAAATGCTGTCCTTTCAGAGAAAGTCACTTTCCTTTGAAAGTTCCTAAATCTACTTACAAGCATTCAACAGAAATTCACATGCGTTTCTCTTCAAGAGAAGCAGTCTGTTCCAACACTTCAATTCACTGTGCCAAGTGAATGGAGTGTTGCTTCCCTTTCTAAATGATGTCCTTTCAGAGAAAATCACTTTCCTTTGAAACTGCCTTAAGCTACTTACAAGCATTCAACAGAAATTCACATGCATTTCTCTGAAAGAGAAGCAGTCTGTTCCAACACTTCAATTCACTGTGCGAAGTGAATGGAGTGTTGCTTCACTTTCTATGTGCTCTCCTTTTAGAGAAAATCACTCTCTTTTGAAACTGCCTTAAGCGACTTACAAGCATTAACAAGAAACTCACATCTTTTTCTCTGAAAGAGAAGCAGTCTGTTCCAACACTTCAATTCACTGTGCGAGGTGAATGGAGTGTTGCTTCACTTTCTAAATGCTGTCCTTTCAGAGAAAATCGCTTTCCTTTGAAAATGCCTTAAGCTACTTACAAGCATTTAACAGAAATTCACATGCGTTTCTCTGAAAGAGAAGCAGTCTGTTCCAACACTTCAGTTCACTGTGCGAAGTGAATGGAGTGTTGCTTCACTTTCTATATGCTCTCCTTTTAGAGAATATCACTTTCTTTTGAAACTGCCTTAAGATACTTACAAGCATTCACAAGAAAATCACATCTGTTTCTCTGAAAAAGAAGCAGTCTGTTCCAACACTTCAATTCACTGTGCGAAGTGAATGGAGTGTTGCATCACTTTCTAAATGCTGTCCTTTCAGAGAAAATCACTTTCCTTTGAAAGTACCTTAAGCTACTTACAAGCATTTAACAGAAATTCACATGCGTTTCTCTGAAAGAGAAGCAGTCTGTTCCAACACTTCAATTCACTGTGCGAAGTGAATGGAGTATTGCTTCACTTTCTAAATGCTCTCCTTTTAGAGAAAATCGCTCTCTTTTGAAACTGCCTTAAGCTACTTACAAGCATTCACAAGAAACTCACATCTGTTTCTCTGAAAGAGAGGCAGTCTGTTCCAACACTTCTATTCACTGTGCGAAGTGAATGGAGTGTTGCTTCACTTTCTAAATGCTGTCCTTTCAGAGAAAATCACTTTCCTTTGAAAGTGCCTTAAGCTACTTACAAGCATTCACAAGAAACTCACATGCGTTTCTCTGAAAGAGAAGCAGTCTGTTCCAACACTTCAATTCACTGTGCCAAGTGAATGGAGTGTTGCTTCACTTTCTAAATGCTCTCCTTTCAGAGAAAATCACTTTCCTTTGAAAGTGCCTTAAGCTACTTACAAGCATTCACCAGCAACTCACATGAGTTTCTCTGAAAGAGAAGCAGTCTGTTCCAACACTTCAATTCACTGTGTGAAGTGAATGGAGTGTTGGTTCACTTTCTAAATCCTGTACTTTCAGAGAAAATCACTTTCCTTTGAAACTACTTTCACCTACATACAAGCATTCACCAGCAACTCACATGAGTTTCTCTGAAAGAGAAGCAGTCTGTTCCAACACTTCAATTCACTGTGCGAAGTGAATGGAGTGTTGCTTCACTTTCTAAATGCTGTCCTTTTACAGAAAATCACTCTCTCTTGAAACTGCCTTAAGCTACTTACAAGCATTCACAAGAAAATCACATCTGTTTCTCTGAAAGAGAAGCAGTCTGTTCCAACACTTCAATTCACTGTGCGAAGTGAATGCAGTGTTGCTTCACTTTCTAAATGCTGTCCTTTCAGACAAAATCACTTCCATTTGACAGTGCCTTAAGCTACTTACAAGCATTCAACAGAAATTCACATGCATTTCTCTGAAAGAGAAGCAGTCTGTTCCAACACTTTAATTCACTGTGCAAAGTGAATGGAGTGTTGCTTCACTTTCTAAATGCTGTCCTTTCAGAGAAAATCACTTCCCTTTGAAAGTGACTTAAGCTAATTACAAGCATTCAACAGAAATTCACATGCGTTTCTCTAAAAGGGAAGAAGTCTGTTCCAACACTTCAATTCACTGTGCAAAGTGAATGGAGTGTTGCTTCACTTTCTAAATGCTGTCCTTTCGGAGAAAATCACTTTCCTTTGAAAGTGCCTTAAGCTACTTACAAGCATTCAACAGAAATTCACATGCCTTTCTCTGAAAGAGAAGCAGTCTGTTCCAATACTTCAATTCACTGTGCGAAGTGAATGGAGTGTTGCTTCACTTTCTAAATGCTGTCCTTTCAGAGAAAATCACTTTCCTTTGAAAGTGCCTTAAGCTACTTACAAGAATTCACAAGAAACTCACGTGCATTTTTCTGAAAGAGAAGCAGTCTGTTCCAACACTTCAATTCACGGTGCGAAGTGAATGGAGTGTTGCTTCACTTTCTAAATGCTGTCCTTTCAGTGAAAATCACTTTCCTTTGAAAGTGCCTTAAGCTACTTACAAGCATTCAACAGAAATTCACATGCGTTTCTCTGAAAGAGAAGCAGTCTGTTCCAACACTTCAATTCACTCTGCGAAATGAGTGGAGTGTTGCTTCACTTTCTAAATGCTGTCATTACAGAGAAAATCACTTTCCTTTGAAACTGCCTTAAGCGACTTACAAGCATTCACAAGAAACTCACATCTTTTTCTCTGAAAGAGAGGCAGTCTGTTCCAACACTTCTATTCACTGTGCGAAGTGAATGGTGTGTTGCTTCACTTTCTAAATGCTGTCCTTTCAGAGAAAATCACTTTCCTTTGAAAGTGCCTTAAGCTACTTACAAGCATTCACAAGAAACTCACATCTTTTTCTCTGAAAGAGTAGCAGTCTGTTCCAACACTTCAATTCACTGTGCCAAGTGAATGGAGTGTTGCTTCACTTTCTAAATGCTGTCCTTTCAGAGAAAATCACTTTCCTTTGAAAGTGCCTTAAGCTCTTACAAGCATTCAACAGAAATTCACATGCATTTCTCTGAAAGAGAAGCAGTCTGTTCCAACACTTCAATTCACTGTGAGAAGTGAATGGAGTGTTGCTTCACTTTCTAAATGCTGTCCTTTCAGAGAAAATCACTTTCCTTTGAAAGTACCTTAAGCTACTTACAAGCATTTAACAGAAATTCACATGCGTTTCTCTGAAAGAGAAGCAGTCTGTTCCAACACTTCAATTCACTGTGCGAAGTGAATGGAGTATTGCTTCACTTTCTAAATGCTCTCCTTTTAGAGAAAACCGCTCTCTTTTGAAACTGCCTTAAGCTACTTACAAGCATTCACAAGAAACTCACATCTGTTTCTCTGAAAGAGAGGCAGTCTGTTCCAACACTTCTATTCACTGTGCGAAGTGAATGGAGTGTTGCTTCACTTTCTAAATGCTGTCCTTTCAGAGAAAATCACTTTCCTTTGAAAGTGCCTTAAGCTACTTACAAGCATTCACAAGAAACTCACATGCGTTTCTCTGAAAGAGAAGCAGTCTGTTCCAACACTTGAATTCACTGTGCCAAGTGAATGGAGTGTTGCTTCACTTTCTAAATGCTCTCCTTTCAGAGAAAATCACTTTCCTTTGAAAGTGCCTTAAGCTACTTACAAGCATTCACCAGCAACTCACATGAGTTTCTCTGAAAGAGAAGCAGTCTGTTCCAACACTTCAATTCACTGTGTGAAGTGAATGGAGTGTTGGTTCACTTTCTAAATCCTGTACTTTCAGAGAAAATCACTTTCCTTTGAAACTACTTTCACCTACATACAAGCATTCACCAGCAACTCACATGAGTTTCTCTGAAAGAGAAGCCGTCTGTTCCAACACTTCAATTCACTGTGCGAAGTGAATGGAGTGTTGCTTCACTTTCTAAATGCTGTCCTTACAGAGAAAATCACTTTCCTTTGAAACTGCCTTAAGCGACTTACAAGCATTCACAAGAAACTCACATCTTTTTCTCTGAAAGAGAGGCAGTCTGTTCCAACACTTCTATTCACTGTGCGAAGTGAATGGTGTGTTGCTTCACTTTCTAAATGCTGTCCTTTCAGAGAAAATCACTTTCCTTTGAAAGTGCCTTAAGCTACTTACAAGCATTCACAAGAAACTCACATCTTTTTCTCTGAAAGAGTAGCAGTCTGTTCCAACACTTCAATTCACTGTGCCAAGTGAATGGAGTGTTGCTTCACTTTCTAAATGCTGTCCTTTCAGAGAAAATCACTTTCCTTTGAAAGTGCCTTAAGCTCTTACAAGCATTCAACAGAAATTCACATGCATTTCTCTGAAAGAGAAGCAGTCTGTTCCAACACTTCAATTCACTGTGAGAAGTGAATAGAGTGTTGCTTCACTTTCTAAATGCTGTCCTTTCAGAGAAAATCACTTTCCTTTGAAAGTACCTTAAGCTACTTACAAGCATTTAACAGAAATTCACATGCGTTTGTCTGAAAGAGAAGCAGTCTGTTCCAACACTTCAATTCACTGTGCAAAATGAATGGAGTGTTGCTTCACTTTCTATATGCTCTCCTTTTAGAGTAAATCACTCTCTTTTGAAACTGCATTAAGCTACTTACAAGCATTCACAAGAAAATCACATCTGTTACTCTGAAAGAGAAGCAGTCTGTTCCAACACTTCAATTCACTTTGCGAAGTGAATGCAGTGTTGCTTCACTTTCTAAATGCTGTCCTTTCAGAGAAAATCACTTTCCTTTGAAAGTTCCTAAAGCTACTTACAAGCATTCAACAGAAATTCACATGCGTTTCTCTTCAAGAGAAGCAGTTTGTTCCAACACTTCAATTCACTGTGCCAAGTGAATGGAGTGTTGCTTCCCTTTCTAAATGATGTCCTTTCAGAGAAAATCACTTTCCTTTGAAACTGCCTTAAGCTACTTACAAGCATTCAACAGAAATTCACATGCATTTCTCTGAAAGAGAAGCAGTCTGTTCCAACACTTCAATTCACTGTGCGAAGTGAATGGAGTGTTGCTTCACTTTCTATGTGCTCTCCTTTTAGAGAAAATCACTCTCTTTTGAAACTGCCTTAAGCGACTCACAAGCATTCACAAGAAACTCACATGCATTTTTCTGAAAGAGAAGCAGTCTGTTCCAACACTTCAATTCACTGTGCGAGGTGAATGGAGTGTTGCTTCACTTTCTAAATCCTGTCCTTTCAGAGAAAATCGCTTTCCTTTGAAAGTGCCTTAAGCTACTTACAAGCATTTAACAGAAATTCACATGCGTTTCTCTGAAAGAGAAGCAGTCTGTTCCAACACTTCAGTTCACTGTGCGAAGTGAATGGAGTGTTGCTTCACTTTCTATATGCTCTCCTTTTAGAGAAAATCACTTTCTTTTGAAACTGCCTTAAGCTACTTACAAACATTCACAAGAAAATCACATCTGTTTCTCTGAAAGAGAAGCAGTCTGTTCCAACACTTCAATTCATTGTGCGAAGTGAATGGAGTGTTGCATCACTTTCTAAATGCTGTCCTTTCAGAGAAAATCACTTTCCTTTGAAAGTGCCTTAAGCTACTTACAAGCATTCAACAGAAATTCACATGCATTTCTCTGAAAGAGAAGCAGTCTGTTCCAACACTTCAATTCACTGTGCAAAGTGAATGGAGTGTTGCTTCACTTTCTAAATGGTGTCCTTTCGGAGAAAATCACTTCCCTTTGAAAGTGCCTTAAGCTACTTACAAGCATTCAACAGAAATTCACATGCGTTTCTCTGAAAGTGAAGCAGTCTGTTCCAACACTTCAATTCACTGTGCTAAGTGAATGGAGTGTTGCTTCACTTTCTAAATGCTGTCCTTTCAGAGAAAATCACTCTCCTTTGAAAGTCCCTTAAGCTACTTACAAGCATTCAACAGAATTTCACATGCGTTTCTCTGAAAGAGAAGCAGTCTGTTCCAACACTTCAATTCACTGTGCAAAGTGAATGGAGTGTTGCTTCACTTTCTAAATGCTGTCCTTTCAGAGAAAATCACTTTCCTTTGAAAGTGCCTTAAGCTACTTACAAGCATTCACAAGAAACTCACATGAATTTTTCTGAAAGAGAAGCAGTCTGTTCCATCACTTCAATTCACTGTGCGAAGTGAATGGAGTGTTGCTTCACTTTCTAAATGCTGTCCTTTCAGAGAAAATCACTTTCCTTTGAAAGTGCCTTAAGCTTCTTACAAGCATTCAACAGAAATTCACATGCGTTTCTTTGAAAGAGAAGCAGTCTGTTCCAACACTTCAATTCACTGTGCGAAGTGAATGGAGTATTGCTTCACTTTCTAAATGCTCTCCTTTTAGAGAAAATCGCTCTCTTTTGAAACTGCCTTAAGCTACTTACAAGCATTCACAAGAAACTCACATATGTTTCTCTGAAAGAGAGGCAGTCTGTTCCAACACTTCTATTCACTGTGCGAAGTGAATGGAGTGTTGCTTCACTTTCTAAATGCTGTCCTTTCAGAGAAAATCACTTTCCTTTGAAAGTGCCTTAAGCTTCTTACAAGCATTCACAAGAAACTCACATGCGTTTCTCTGAAAGAGAAGCAGTCTGCTCCAACACTTCAATTCACTGTGCCAAGTGAATGGAGTGTTGCTTCACTTTCTAAATGCTCTCCTTTCAGAGAAAATCACTTTCCTTTGAAAGTGCCTTAAGCTCTTACAAGCATTCAACAGAAATTCACATGCATTTCTCTGAAAGAGAAGCAGTCTGTTCCAACACTTCAATTCACTGTCAGAAGTGAATGGAGTGGTGCTTCACTATCTACATGCTGTCCTTTCAGAGAAAATCACTTTCCTTTGAAAGTGCCTTAAGCTACTTACAAGCATTTCACAGAAATTCACATGCGTTTCTCTGAAAGAGAAGCAGTCTGTTCCAACACTTCAATTCACTGTCCGAAGTGAATGGAGTGTTGCTTCACTTTCTATATGCTCTCCTTTTAGAGAAAATCACTCTCTTTTGAAACTGCCTTAAGCTACTTACAAGCATTCAGAAGAAAATCACATCTGTTTCTCTGAAAGAGAAGCAGTCTGTTCCAACACTTCAATTCACTGTCCGAAGTGAATGGAGTGTTGCTTCACTTTCTATATGCTCTCCTTTTAGAGAAAATCACTCTCTTTTGAAACTGCCTTAAGCGACTTAAAAGCATTCACAAGAAACTCACATCTGTTTCTCTGAAAGAGAAGCAGTCTGTTCCAACACTTCAATTCATTGTGCGAAGTGAATGGAGTGTTCCTTCACATTCTAAATGCTGTAGTTTCAGAGAAAATCACTTTCCTCTGAAAGTGCCTTAAGGTACTTACAAGCGCTTAACAGAAAATCACATGCGTTTCTCTGAAAGAGAAGCAGTCTGTTCCAACACTTCAATTCACTGTGCGAAGTGAATGGAGTGTTGCTTCACTTTCTAAATGCTGTCCTTTCAGAGAAAATCACATTTCTTTGAAAGTGCCTTAAGTGACTTACAAGCATTCACAAAACACTCACATCGGTTTCTCTGAAAGTTAAGTAGTCTGTTCCAACACTTCAATTCACTGTGCGTAGTGAATGGAATGTTGCTTCACTTTCTAAATGCTGTCCTTTTAGAGAAAATCACTCTCTTTTGAAACTGCCTTAAGCTACTTAAAAGCATTCACAAGAAACTCACATCTGTTTCTCTGAAAGAGAAGCAGTCTGTTCCAACACTTCAATTCACTGTGCTTAGTAAATGGAGTGTTGCTTCACTTTCTAAATGCTGTCCTTTCAGAGAAAATCACTTTCCTTTGAAAGTGCCTTAAGCTACTTACAAGCATTTAACAGAAATTCATATGCGTTTCTCTGAAAGTGAAGCTGTATGTTCCAACACTTCAATTCACTGTGCGAACTGAATGGAGTGTTGCTTCACTTTCTAAATGCTGTCCTTTCAGAGAAAATCACTTTCCTTTGAAAGTGCCTTAAGCTACTTACAAGCATTCAACAGAAATTCACATGCATTTCTCTGAAAGAGAAGCAGTCTGTTCCAACACTTCAATTCACTGTGCGAAGTGAATGGAGTGTTGCTTCACTTTCTAAATGCTGTCCTTTCAGAGAAAATCACTTTCTTTTGAAAGTGCCTTAAGCTACTTACAAGCATTCAACAGAAATTCACATGCATTTCTCTGAAAGAGAAGCAGTCTGTTCCAACACTTCAATTCACTGTGCGAAGTGAATGGAGTGTTGCTTCACTTTCTATATGCTCTCCTTTTAGAGAAAATCACTCTCTTTTGAAACTGCCTTAAGCGACTTACAAGCATTCACAAGAAACTCACATCTTTTTTTCTGAAAGAGAAGCAGTCTGTTCCTACACTTCAATTCATTGTACGAAGTGAATGGAGTGTTCCTTCACATTCTAAATGCTGTAGTTTCAGAGAAAATCACTTTCCTTTGAAAGTGCCTTAAGCTACTTACAAGCATTCAACAGAAATTCACATGCATTTCTCTGAAAGAGAAGCAGTCTGTTCAAACATTTCAATTCACTGTGCGTAGTGAATGGAGTGTTGCTTCACTTTCTAAATGCTGTCCTTTCAGAGAAAATCACTTTCCTTTGAAAGTGCCTTAAGCTACTTACAAGCATTCACAAAAAACTCACATCCGTTTCTCTGAGAGAAGTAGTCTGTTCCAAGACTTCAATTCACTGTGCGAAGTGAATGAAGTGTTGTTTCACTTTCTAAATGCTGTCCTTTCAGAGAAAATCACTTTCCTTTGAAAGTGCCTTAAGCTACTTACAAGCATTCACAAGAGACACACATGCATTTTTCTGAAAGAGTAGCAGTCTGTTCCAACACTTCAATTCACTGTGCGAAGTGAATGGAGTGTTGCTTCACTTTCTAAATGCTGTCCTTTCAGAGAAAATCACTTTCCTTTGAAAGTGCCTCAAGCTACTTACAAGCATTCAACAGAAATTCACATGCGTTTCTCTGAAAGAGAAGCAGTCTGTTCCAACACTTCAATTCACTGTGCGAAGTGAATGGAGTGTTGCTTCACTTTCTAAATGCTGTCCTTTCAGAGAAAATCACTTCCCTTAGAAAGTGCCTTAAGCTAATTACAAGCATTCAACAGAAATTCACATGCGTTTCTCTGAAAGAGAAGCAGTCTGTTCCAACACTTCAATTCACTGTGCGAAGTGAATGGAGTATTGCCTCACTTTCTAAATGCTCTCCTTTTAGAGAAAATCACTCTCTTTTGAAACTGCCTTAAGCTACTTACAAGCATTCACAAGAAACTCACATCTGTTTCTCTGAAAGAGAGGCAGTCTGTTCCAATACTTCTATTCCCTGTGCGAAGTGAATGGAGTGTTGCTTCACTTTCTAAATGCTGTCCTTTCAGAGAAAATCACTTTCCTTTTAAAGTGCCTTAAGCTACTTACAAGCATTCATAAGAAACTCACATGCGTTTCTCTTCAAGAGAAGCAGTCTGTTCCAACACTTCAATTCACTGTGCCAGGTGAATGGAGTGTTGCTTCACTTTCTAAATGCTGTCCTTTCAGAGAAAATCACATTCCTTTGAAAGTGCCTTAAGCTCTTACAAGCATTCAACATAAATTCACATGCATTTCTCTGAAAGAGAAGCAGTCTGTTCCAACACTTCAATTCACTGTGAGAAGTGAATGGAGTGTTGCTTCACTTTCTAAATGCTCTCCTTTTAGAGAAAATCACTCTCTTTTGAAACTGCCTTAAGCGACTTACAAGCATTCACAAGAAACTCACATCTTTTTCTCTGAAAGAGAAGCAGTCTGTTACAACACTTCAATTCACTGTGCGAAGTGAATGGAGTGTTCCTTCACATTTGAAATGCTGTCCTTTCAGAGAAAATCACTTTCCTTTGAAAGTGTCTTAAGCTACTTAGAAGCATTCACAGGAAACTCAAATGTGTTTCTGTGAAAGAGAAGCTGTCTGTTCCAACTTCAATTCACTGTGCGAAGTGAATGGAGTGTTGCTTCACTTTCTAAATGCTGTCCTTTCAGAGAAAATCACTTTCCTTTGAAAGTGCCTTAAGCTATTACAAGCATTCAACAGAAATTCACATGCGTTTCTCTGAAAGAGAAGCAGTCTGTTCCAACACTTCAACTCACTGTGCGAAGTGAATGGAGTGTTGCTTCACTTTCTATATGCTCTCCTTTTAGGGAAAATCACTCTCTTTTGAAACTGCCTTAAGCTACTTAAAAGCATTCACAAGAAACTCACATCTGTTTCTCTGATAGAGAAGCAGTCTGTTCCAACACTTCAATTCACTGTGCGAAGTGAATGGAGTGTTGCTTCTCTTTCTAAATGCTGTCCTTTCAGAGAAAATCACTTTCCTTTGAAAGTGCCTTAAGCTACTTACAAGCATTTAACAGAAATTCACATGCGTTTTCTGAAAGAGAAGCAGTGTGTTCCAACACTTCAATTCACTGTGCGAAGTGAATGGAGTGTTGCTTCACTTTCTAAATGCTGTCCTTTCCGAGAAAATCACATTCCTTTGAAAGTGCCTTAAACTACTTACAAGCATTCACAAAACACTCACATCGGTTTCTCTGAAAGTTAAGTAGTCTGTTCCAACACTTCAATTCACTGTGCGTAGTGAATGGAATGTTGCTTCACTTTCTAAATGCTGTCCTGTCAGAGAAAGTCACTTTCCTTTGAAAGTGCCTCAAGCTACTTACAAGCATTCACAAGAAACTCACATCTGTTTCTCTGAAAGAGAAGCAGTCTGTTCCAACACTTCAATTCACTGTGCGAAGTGAATGGAGTGTTGCTTCACTTTCTAAATGCTGTCCTTTCAGAGAAAATCACTTCCCTTTGAAAGTGCTTAAGCTAATTACAAGCATTCAACAGAAATTCACATGCGTTTCTCTGAAAGAGAAGCAGTCTGTTCCAACACTTCAATTCACTGTGCGAAGTGAATGGAGTGTTGCTTCACTTTCTAAATGCTGTCCTTTCAGAGAAAATCACTTCCCTTTGAAAGTGCCTTAAGCTAATTACAAGCATTCAACAGAAATTCACATGCGTTTCTCTGAAAGAGAAGCAGTCTGTTCCAATACTTCAATTCACTGTGCGAAGTGAATGGAGTGTTGCTTCACTTTCTAAATACTCTCCTTTTAGTGAAAATCACTCTCTTTTGAAACTGCCTTAAGCTACTTACAAGCATTCACAAGAAACTCACTTCTTTTTCTCTGATAGAGAAGCAGTCTGTTCCAACACTTCAATTCACTGTGCGTAGTGAATGGAGTGTTGCTTCTCTTTCTAAATGCTGTCCTTTCAGAGAAAATCACTTCCCTTTGAAAGTGCCTTAGGCTACTTACAAGCATTCACAAGAAACTCACATGCGTTTCTCTTCAAGAGAAGCAGTCTGTTCCAACACTTCAATTCCCTGTGCCAAGTGAATGGAGTGTTGCTTCACTTTCTAAATGCTGTCCTTTCAGAGAAAATCACTTTCCTTTGAAAGTGCCTTAAGCTCTTACAAGCATTCAACAGAAATTCACATGCATTTCTCTGAAAGAGAAACAGTCTGTTCCAACACTTCAATTCACTGTGAGAAGTGAATGGAGTGTTGCTTCACTTTCTAAATGCTGTCCTTTTTAGAGAAAATCACTTTACTTTGAAAGTGCCTTAAGCTACTTACAAGCATTCACAAGAAACTCACATGCATTTTTCTGAAAGAGAAGCAGTCTGTTCCAACACTTCAATTCACTGTGCAAAGTGAATGGAGTGTTGCTTCACTTTCTAAATGCTGTCCTTTCAGAGAAAATCACTTTCCTTTGAAAGTGCCTTAAGCTACTTACAAGCATTCAACAGAAATTCACATGCGTTTCTCTGAAAGAGAAGCAGTCTGTTCCAACACTTCAATTCACTGTGCGAAGTGAGTGGATTGTTGCTTCACTTTCTAAATGCTGTCTTTACAGAGAAAATCACTTTCCTTTGAAAGTGCCTTAAGCTACTTACAAGCATTCAACAGAAATTCACATGCGTTTCTCTGAAAGAGAAGCAGTCTGTTCCAACACTTCAATTCACTGTTCGAAGTGAATGGAGTGTTGCTTCACTTTCCAAATGCTCTCCTTTTAGAGAAAATCACTCTCTTTTGAAACTGCCTTAAGCGACTTACAAGCATTCACAAGAAACTCACATCTTTTTCTCTGAAAGAGAAGCAGTCTGTTCCAACACTTCAATTCACTGTGCGAAGTGAATGGAGTGTTGCTTCACTTTCTAAATGTTGTCCTTTCAGAGAAAATCACTTTCCTTTGAAAGTGCCTCAAGCTACTTACAAGCATTCACAAAAAACTCACATCCGTTTCTCTGAGAGAAGTAGTCTGTTCCAACATTTCAATTCACTGTGCAAAGTGAATGAAGTGTTGCTTCACTTTCTAAATGCTTTCCTTTCAGAGAAAATCACTTTCCTTTAAAAGTGCCTTAAGCTACTTACAAGCATTCACAAGAGACTCACATGCATTTTTCTGAAAGAGAAGCAGTCTGTTCCAACACTTCAATTCACTGTGCGAAGTGAATGGAGTGTTGCTTCACGTTCTAAATGCTGTCCTTTCAGAGAAAATCACTTTCCTTTGAAAGTGCCTCAAGCTACTTACAGGCATTCAACAGAAATTCACATGCGTTTCTCTGAAAGAGAAGCAGTCTGTTCCAACACTTCAATTCACTGTGCGAAGTGAATGGAGTGTTGCTTCACTTTCTAAATGCTGTCCTTTCAGAGAAAGTCACTTTCCTTTGAAAGTGCCTAAAGCTACTTACAAGCATTCACAAGAAACTCACATCTGTTTCTCTGAAAGAGAAGCAGTCTGTTCCAACACTTCAATTCACTGTGCGTAGTGAATGGAGTGTTGCTTCACTTTCTATATGCTCTCCTTTTAGAGAAAATCACTCTCTTTTGAAACTGCCTTAAGCGACTTACAAGCATTCACAAGAAACTCACTTCTTTTTCTCTGAAAGAGAAGCAGTCTGTTCCAACACTTCAATTCATTGTGTGAAGTGAATGGAGTGTTCCTTCACATTCTAAATGCTGTAGTTTTAGGGAAAATCACTTTCCTTTGAAAGTGCCTTAAGCTACTTACAAGCATTTAACAGAAATTCACATGCGTTTCTCTGAAATAGAAGCAGTCTGTTCCAACATTTCAATTCACTGTGCGAAGTGAATGGAGTGTTGCTTCACTTTCTAAATGCTGTCCTTTCAGAGAAAATCACATTCCTTTGAAAGTGCCTTAAGCTACTTACAAGCATTCAAAAAACACTCACATCGGTTTCTATGAAAGTTAAGTAGTCTGTTCCAACACTTCAATTCACTGTGCGTAGTGAATGGAATGTTGCTTCACTTTCTAAATGCTGTCCTTTTAGAGAAAATCACTCTCTTTTGAAACTGCCTTAAGCTACTTAAAAGCATTCACAAGAAACCCACATCTGTTTCTCTGAAAGAGAAGCAGTCTGTTCCAACACTTCAATTCACTGTGCGTAGTAAATGGAGTGTTGCTTCACTTTCTAAATGCTGTCCTTTCAGAGAAAATCACTTTCCTTTGAAAGTGCCTTAAGCTACTTACAAGCATTTAACAGAAATTCACATGCATTTCTCTGAAAGTGAAGCTGTATGTTCCAACACTTCAATTCACTGTGCGAAGTGAATGGAGTGTTGCTTAACTTTCTAAATGATGTCCTTTCAGAGAAGATCACTTTCCTTTGAAAGTGCCTTAAGCTACTTACAAGCATTCAACAGAAATTCACATGCATTTCTCTGAAAGAGAAGCAGTCTGTTCAAACACTTCAATTCATTCTGCGTAGTGAATGGAGTGTTGCTTCACTTTCTAAATGCTGTCCTTTCAGAGAAAATCACTTTCTTTTGAAAGTGCCTTAAGCTACTTACAAGCATTCACAAAAAACTCACATCCGTTTCTCTGAGAGAAGTAGTCTGTTCCAACACTTCAATTCACTGTGCAAAGTGAATGAAGTGTTGCTTCACTTTCTAAATGCTGTCCTTTCAGACAAAATCACTTTCCTTTGAAAGTGCCTTAAGCTACTTACAAGCATTCACAAGAGACTCACATGCATTTTTCTGAAAGAGAAGCAGTCTGTTCCAACACTTCAATTCACTGTGCGAAGTGAATGGAGTGTTGCTTCACTTTCTATATGCTCTCCTTTCAGAGAAAATCACTTTCTTTTGAAAGTGCCTCAAGCTACTTACAAGCATTCAACAGAAATTCACATGCGTTTCTCTGAAAGAGAAGCAGTCTGTTCCAACACTTCAATTCACTGTGCGAAGTGAATGGAGTGTTGCTTCACTTTCTAAATGCTGTCCTTTCAGAGAAAGTCACTTCCTTTGAAAGTGCCTCAAGCTACTTACAAGCATTCACAAGAAACTCACATCTGTTTCTCTGAAAGAGAAACAGTCTGTTCCAACACTTCAATTCACTGTGCGCAGTGAATGGAGTGTTGAATCACTTTCTAAATGCTGTCCTTTCAGAGAATATCACTTTCTTTTGTAAGTGCCTTAAGCTACTTACAAGCATTCAACAGAAATTCACATGCATTTCTCTGAAAGAGAAGCAGTCTGTTCCAACACTTCAGTTCACTGTGCGAAGTGAATGGAGTGTTGCTTCACTTTCTATATGCTCTCCTTTTAGAGAAAATTACTCCCTTATGAAACTGCCTTAAGCTACTTACAAGCATTCACAAGAAAATCACATGTGTTTCTCTGAAAGAGAAGCAGTCTGTTCCAACACTTCAATTCACTGTGCGAAGTGAATGGAGTGTTGCTTCACTTTCTAAATGCTGTCCTTTCAGAGAAAATCACTTCCCTTTGAAAGTGCCTTAAGCTAATTACAAGCATTCAACAGAAATTCACATGCGTTTCTCTGAAAGAGAAGCAGTCTGTTCCAGCACTTCAGTTCACTGTGCAAAGTGAATGGAGTGTTGCTTCACTTTCTAAATGCTGTCCTTTCAGAGAAAATCACTTTCATTTGAAAGTGCCTTAAGCTATGTACAAGCATTCAACAGAAATTCACATGCGTTTCTCTGAAAGAGAAGCAGTGTGTTCCAACAGTTCAATTCACTGTGCGAAGTGAATGGAGTGTTGCTTCACTTTCTAAATGTTGTCCTTTCAGAGGAAATCACTTTCCTTTGAAAGTGCCTTAAGCTACTTACAAGCATTCACAAGAAACTCACATGCATTTTTCTGAAAGAGAAGCAGTCTGTTCCAACACTTCAATTCACTGTGCGAAGTGAATGGAGTGTTGCTTTACTTTCTATGTGCTCTCCTTTTAGAGAAAATCACTCTCTTTTGAAACTGCCTTTAGCTACTTACAAGCATTCACAAGAAACTCACATCTGTTTCTCTGATAGAGAAGCAGTCTGTTCCAACACTTCAATTCACTGTGCAAAGTGAATGGAGTGTTGCTTCACTTTCTATATGCTCTCCTTTAAGAGAAAATCACTTCCCTTTGAAAGTGCCTTAAGCTAATTACAAGCATTCAACAGAAATTCACATGCGTTTCTCTGAAAGAGAAGCAGTCTGTTCCAACACTTCAATTCACTGTGCGAAGTGAATGGAGTGTTGCTTCACTTTCTATATGCTCTCCTTTAAGAGAAAATCACTTCCCTTTGAAAGTGCCTTAAGCTAATTACAAGCATTCAACAGAAATTCACATGCGTTTCTCTGAAAGAGAAGCAGTCTGTTCCAACACTTCAATTCACTGTGCAAAGTGAATGGAGTGTTGCTTCAATTTCTAAATGCTGTCCTTTCAGAGAAAATCACTTTCATTTGAAAGTGCCTTAAGCTACTTACAAGCATTCAACAGAAATTCACGTGCATTTCTCTGAAAGAGAAGCAGTCTGTTCCAACACTTCAATTCACTGTGCGAAGTGAATGGAGTGTTGCTTCACTTTCTAAATGCTGTCCTTTCAGAGAAAGTCACTTTCCTTTGAAAGTGCCTCAAGCTACTTACAAGCATTCACAAGAAACTCACATCTGTTTCTCTGAAAGAGAAGCAGTCTGTTCCAACACTTTAATTCACTGTGCGAAGTGAATGGAGTGTTGCTTCACTTTCTAAATGCTGTCCTTTCAGAGAAAATCACTTTCTTTTGAAAGTGACTTAAGCTACTTACAAGCATTCAACAGAAATTCACATGCATTTCTCTGAAAGGGAAGCAGTCTGTTCCAACACTTCAATTCACTGTGCGAAGTGAATGGAGTGTTGCTTCACTTTCTATATGCTCTCCTTTTAGAGAAAATCACTCTCTTTTGAAACTGCCTTAAGCTACTTAAGAGAATTCACAAGAAACTCACATCTGTTTCTCTGAAAGAGAAGCAGTCTGTTCCAACACTTCAATTCACTGTGCGTAGTAAATGGAGTGTTGCTTCACTTTCTAAATGCTGTCCTTTCAGAGAAAATCACTTTCCTTTGAAAGTGCCTTAAGCTACTTACAAGCATTTAACAGAAATTCACATGTGTTTCTCTGAAAGAGAAGCAGTCTGTTCCAACACTTCAATTCACTGTGCGAAGTGAATGGAGTGTTGCTTCACATTCTAAATGCTGTCCTTTCAGAGGAAATCACATTCCTTTCAAAGTGCCTTAAGCTACTTACAAGCATTCACAAAACACTCACATCGGTTTCTCTGAAAGTTAAGTAGTCTGTTCCAACACTTCAATTCACTGTGCGTAGTGAATGGAATGTTGCTTCACTTTCTAAATGCTGTCCTTTTAGAGAAAATCACTCTCTTTTGAAACTGCCTTAAGCTACTTAAAAGCATTCACAAGAAACTCACATCTGTTTCTCTGAAAGAGAAGCAGTCTTTTCCAACACTTCAATTCACTGTGCGTAGTAAATGGAGTGTTGCTTCACTTTCTAAATGCTGTCCTTTCAGAGAAAATCACTTTCCTTTGAAAGTGCCTTAAGCTACTTACAAGCATTTAACAGAAATTCACATGCGTTTCTCTGAAAGTGAAGCTGTATGTTCCAACACTTCAATTCACTGTGCGAAGTGAATGGAGTGTTGCTTCACTTTCTAAATGCTGTCCTTTCAGAGAAGATCACTTTCCTTTGAAAGTGCCTTAAGCTACTTACAAGCATTTAACAGAAATTCACATGCGTTTCTCTGAAACAGAAGCAGTCTGTTCCAACACTTCAATTCACTGTGCGAAGTGAATGGATTGTTGCTTCACTTTCTAAATGCTGTCCTTTCAGAGAAAATCACTTTCCTTTGAAAGTGCCTTAAGCTGATTACAAGCATTCAAAAAAAACTCACATCCGTTTCTCTGAGAGAAGTAGTCTGTTCCAACACTTCAATTCACTGTGCAAAGTGAATGAAGTGTTGCTTCACTTTCTAAATGCTGTCCTTTCAGAGAAAATCACTTTCCTTTGAAAGTGCCTTAAGCTACTTACAAGCATTCACAAGAGACTCACATGCATTTTTCTGAAAGAGAAGCAGTCTGTTCCAACACTTCAATTCACTGTGCAAAGTGAATGGAGTGTGGCTTCACTTTCTATATACTCTCCTTTCAGAGAAAATCACTTTCCTTTGAAAGTGCCTCAAGCAACTTACAAGCATTCAACAGAAATTCACATGCGTTTCTCTGAAAGAGAAGCAGTCTGTTCCAACACTTCAATTCACTGTGCGAAGTGAATGGAGTGTTGCTTCACTTTCTAAATGCTGTCCTTTCAGAGAGAGTCACTTTCCTTTGAAAGTGCCTCAAGCTACTTACAAGCATTCACAAGAAACTCACATCTGTTTCTCTGAAAGAGAAGCAGTCTGTTCCAACACTTCATTTCACTGTGTGAAGTGAATGGAGTGTTGCTTCACTTTCTATATGCTCTCCTTTAAGAGAAAATCACTTCCCTTTGAAAGTGCCTTAAGCTAATTACAAGCATTCAACAGAAATTCACATGCGTTTCTCTGAAAGAGAAGCAGTCTGTTCCAACACTTCAATTCACTGTGCAAAGTGAATGGAGTGTTGCTTCACTTTCTAAATGCTGTCCTTTCAGAGAAAATCACTTTCATTTGAAAGTGCCTTAAGCTACTTACAAGCATTCAACAGAAATTCACATGCATTTCTCTGAAAGAGAAGCAGTCTGCTCCAACACTTCAATTCACTGGTCGAAGTGAATGGAGTGTTGCTTCACTTTCTAAATGCTGTCCTTTCAGAGAAAGTCACTTTCCTTTGAAAGTGCCTCAAGCTACTTACAAGAATTCACAAGAAACTCACATCTGTTTCTCTGAAAGAGAAGCAGTCTGTTTCAACACTTCAGTTCACTGTGCTAAGTGAATGGAGTGTTGCTTCACTTTCTAAATGCTGTAGTTTCAGAGAAAGTCACTTTCCTTTGAAAGTGCCTTAAGCTACTTACAAGCATTTAACAGAAATTCACATGCGTTTCTCTGAAAGAGAAGCAGTCTGTTCCAACACTTCAATTCACTGTGCGAAGTGAATGGAGTGTTGCTTCACTTTCTAAATGCTGTCCTTTCAGAGAAAATCACTTTCCTTTGAAAGTGCCTCAAGCTACTTACAAGCATTCACAAGAAACTCACATCTGTTTCTCTGAAAGAGAAGCAGTCTGTTCCAACACTTCATTTCACTGTGTGAAGTGAAGGGAGTGTTGCCTCACTTTCTATATGCTCTCCTTTAAGAGAAAATCACTTCCCTTTGAAAGTGCCTTAAGCTAATTACAAGCATTCAACAGAAATTCACATGCATTTCTCTGAAAGGGAAGCAGTCTGTTCCAACACTTCAATTCACTGTGCGAAGTGAATGGAGTGTTGCTTCACTTTCTATATGCTCTCCTTTTAGAGAAAATCACTCTCTTTTGAAACTGCCTTAAGCTACTTAAGAGAATTCACAAGAAACTCACATCTGTTTCTCTGAAAGAGAAGCAGTCTGTTCCAACACTTCAATTCACTGTGCGTAGTAAATGGAGTGTTGCTTCACTTTCTAAATGCTGTCCTTTCAGAGAAAATCACTTTCCTTTGAAAGTGCCTTAAGCTACTTACAAGCATTTAACAGAAATTCACATGTGTTTCTCTGAAAGAGAAGCAGTCTGTTCCAACACTTCAATTCACTGTGCGAAGTGAATGGAGTGTTGCTTCACATTCTAAATGCTGTCCTTTCAGAGGAAATCACATTCCTTTCAAAGTGCCTTAAGCTACTTACAAGCATTCACAAAACACTCACATCGGTTTCTCTGAAAGTTAAGTAGTCTGTTCCAACACTTCAATTCACTGTGCGTAGTGAATGGAATGTTGCTTCACTTTCTAAATGCTGTCCTTTTAGAAAAAATCACTCTCTTTTGAAACTGCCTTAAGCTACTTAAAAGCATTCACAAGAAACTCACATCTGTTTCTCTGAAAGAGAAGCAGTCTTTTCCAACACTTCAATTCACTGTGCGTAGTAAATGGAGTGTTGCTTCACTTTCTAAATGCTGTCCTTTCAGAGAAAATCACTTTCCTTTGAAAGTGCCTTAAGCTACTTACAAGCATTTAACAGAAATTCACATGCGTTTCTCTGAAAGTGAAGCTGTATGTTCCAACACTTCAATTCACTGTGCGAAGTGAATGGAGTGTTGCTTCACTTTCTAAATGCTGTCCTTTCAGAGAAGATCACTTTCCTTTGAAAGTGCCTTAAGCTACTTACAAGCATTTAACAGAAATTCACATGCGTTTCTCTGAAACAGAAGCAGTCTGTTCCAACACTTCAATTCACTGTGCGAAGTGAATGGATTGTTGCTTCACTTTCTAAATGCTGTCCTTTCAGAGAAAATCACTTTCCTTTGAAAGTGCCTTAAGCTGATTACAAGCATTCAAAAAAAACTCACATCCGTTTCTCTGAGAGAAGTAGTCTGTTCCAACACTTCAATTCACTGTGCAAAGTGAATGAAGTGTTGCTTCACTTTCTAAATGCTGTCCTTTCAGAGAAAATCACTTTCCTTTGAAAGTGCCTTAAGCTACTTACAAGCATTCACAAGAGACTCACATGCATTTTTCTGAAAGAGAAGCAGTCTGTTCCAACACTTCAATTCACTGTGCAAAGTGAATGGAGTGTGGCTTCACTTTCTATATACTCTCCTTTCAGAGAAAATCACTTTCCTTTGAAAGTGCCTCAAGCAACTTACAAGCATTCAACAGAAATTCACATGCGTTTCTCTGAAAGAGAAGCAGTCTGTTCCAACACTTCAATTCACTGTGCGAAGTGAATGGAGTGTTGCTTCACTTTCTAAATGCTGTCCTTTCAGAGAGAGTCACTTTCCTTTGAAAGTGCCTCAAGCTACTTACAAGCATTCACAAGAAACTCACATCTGTTTCTCTGAAAGAGAAGCAGTCTGTTCCAACACTTCATTTCACTGTGTGAAGTGAATGGAGTGTTGCTTCACTTTCTATATGCTCTCCTTTAAGAGAAAATCACTTCCCTTTGAAAGTGCCTTAAGCTAATTACAAGCATTCAACAGAAATTCACATGCGTTTCTCTGAAAGAGAAGCAGTCTGTTCCAACACTTCAATTCACTGTGCAAAGTGAATGGAGTGTTGCTTCACTTTCTAAATGCTGTCCTTTCAGAGAAAATCACTTTCATTTGAAAGTGCCTTAAGCTACTTACAAGCATTCAACAGAAATTCACATGCATTTCTCTGAAAGAGAAGCAGTCTGTTCCAACACTTCAATTCACTGGTCGAAGTGAATGGAGTGTTGCTTCACTTTCTAAATGCTGTCCTTTCAGAGAAAGTCACTTTCCTTTGAAAGTGCCTCAAGCTACTTACAAGAATTCACAAGAAACTCACATCTGTTTCTCTGAAAGAGAAGCAGTCTGTTTCAACACTTCAGTTCACTGTGCTAAGTGAATGGAGTGTTGCTTCACTTTCTAAATGCTGTAGTTTCAGAGAAAGTCACTTTCCTTTGAAAGTGCCTTAAGCTACTTACAAGCATTTAACAGAAATTCACATGCGTTTCTCTGAAAGAGAAGCAGTCTGTTCCAACACTTCAATTCACTGTGCGAAGTGAATGGAGTGTTGCTTCACTTTCTAAATGCTGTCCTTTCAGAGAAAATCACTTTCCTTTGAAAGTGCCTCAAGCTACTTACAAGCATTCACAAGAAACTCACATCTGTTTCTCTGAAAGAGAAGCAGTCTGTTCCAACACTTCATTTCACTGTGTGAAGTGAAGGGAGTGTTGCCTCACTTTCTATATGCTCTCCTTTAAGAGAAAATCACTTCCCTTTGAAAGTGCCTTAAGCTAATTACAAGCATTCAACAGAAATTCACATGCGTTTCTCTGAAAGAGAAGCAGTCTGTTCCAACACTTCAATTCACTGTGCAAAGTGAATGGAGTGTTGCTTCACTTTCTAAATGCTGTCCTTTCAGAGAAAATCACTTTCATTTGAGTGTCTTAAGCTACTTACAAGCATTCAACAGAAATTCACATGCATTTCTCTGAAAGAGAAGCAGTCTGTTCCAACACTTCAATTCACTGGTCGAAGTGAATGGAGTGTTGCTTCACTTTCTAAATGCTGTCCTTTCAGAGAAAGTCACTTTCCTTTGAAAGTGCCTCAAGCTACTTACAAGAATTCACAAGAAACTCACATCTGTTTCTTTGAAAGAGAAGCAGTCTGTTTCAACACTTCAGTTCACTGTGCGAAGTGAATGGAGTGTTGCTTCACTTTCTAAATGCTGTAGTTTCAGAGAAAGTCACTTTCCTTTGAAAGTGCCTTAAGCTACTTACAAGCATTTAACAGAAATTCACATGCGTTTCTCTGAAAGAGAAGCAGTCTGTTCCAACACTTCAATTCACTGTGCGAAGTGAATGGAGTGTTGCTTCACTTTCTAAATGCTGTCCTTTCAGAGAAAATCACATTCCTTTGAAAGTGCCTTAAGCTACTTATAAGCATTCACAAAACACTCACATCGGTTTCTCTGAAATTTAAGTAGTCTGTTCCAACACTTCAATTCACTTTGCGTAGTGAATGGAATGTTGCTTCACTTTCTAAATGCTGTCCTATTAGAGAAAATCACTCTCTTTTGAAACTGCCTTAAGCTACTTAAAAGAATTCACAAGAAACTCACATCTGTTTCTCTGAAAGAGAAGCAGTCTGTTCCAACACTTCAATTCACTGTGTGTAGTAAATGGAGTGTTGCTTCACTTTCTAAATGCTGTCCTTTCAGAGAAAATCACTTTCCTTTGAAAGTGCCTTAAGCTACTTACAAGCATTTAACAGAAATTCACATGCGTTTCTCTGAAAGAGAAGCAGTCTGTTCCAACACTTCAATTCACTGTGCTAAGTGAATGGAGTGTTCCTTCACTTTCTAAATGCTGTCCTTTCAGAGAAAATCACATTCCTTTGAAAGTGCCTTAAGCTACTTACAAGCATTCACAAAACACTCACATCGGTTTCTCTGAAAGTTAAGTAGTCTGTTCCAACACTTCAATTCACTGTGCATAGTGAATGGGATGTTGCTTCACTTTCTAAATGCTGTCCTTTTAGAGAAAATCACTCTCTTTTGAAACTGCCTTAAGCTACTTAAAAGCATTCACAAGAAACTCACATCTGTTTCTCTGAAAGAGAAGCAGTCTGTTCCAACACTTCAATTCACTGTGCATAGTAAATGGAGTGTTGCTTCACTTTCTAAATGCTGTCCTTTCAGAGAAAATCACTTTCCTTTGAAAGTGCCTTAAGCTACTTACAAGCATTTAACAGACATTCACATGCGTTTCTCTGAAAGTGAAGCTGTATGTTCCAACACTTCAATTCACTGTGCGAAGTGAATGGAGTGTTGCTTCACTTTCTAAATGCTGTCCTTTCAGAGAAGATCACTTTCCTTTGAAAGTGCCTTAAGCTACTTACAAGCATTCAACAGAAATTCACATGCAATTCTCTGAAAAAGAAGCAGTCTGTTCAAACACTTCAATTCACTGTGCGTAGTGAATGGAGTGTTGCTTCACTTTCTAAATGCTGTCCTTTAAGATAAAATCACTTTCCTTTGAAAGTGCCTTAAGATAATTACAAGCATTCACAAAAAACTCACATCCGTTTCTCTGAGAGAAGTAGTCTGTTCCAACACTTCAATTCACTGTGCAAAGTGAATGAAGTGTTACTTCACTTTCTAAATGCTGTCCTTTTAGAGAAAATCACTCTCTTCTGAAACTGCCTTAAGCTACTTAAAAGAATTCACAAGAAACTCACATGTGTTTCTCTGAAAGAAAAGCAGTCTGTTCCAACACTTCCTTTCACTGTGCGTAGTAAATGGAGTGTTGCTTCACTTTCTAAATGCTGTCCTTTCAGAGAAAATCACTTTCCTTTGAAAGTGCCTTAAGCTACTTACAAGCGTTTAACAGAAATTCACATGCGTTTCTCTGAAAGAGAAGCAGTCTGTTCCAACACTTCAATTCACTGTGCGAAGTGAATGGAGTGTTGCTTCACTTTCTAAATGCTGTCCTTTCAGAGAAAATCACTTCCCTTAGAAAGTGCCTTAAGCTAATTACAAGCATTCAACAGAAATTCACATGCGTTTCTCTGAAAGAGAAGCAGTCTGTTCCAACACTTCAATTCACTGTGCGAAGTGAATGGAGTATTGCCTCACTTTCTAAATGCTCTCCTTTTAGAGAAAATCACTCTCTTTTGAAACTGCCTTAAGCTACTTACAAGCATTCACAAGAAACTCACATCTGTTTCTCTGAAAGAGAGGCAGTCTGTTCCAATACTTCTATTCCCTGTGCGAAGTGAATGGAGTGTTGCTTCACTTTCTAAATGCTGTCCTTTCAGAGAAAATCACTTTCCTTTTAAAGTGCCTTAAGCTACTTACAAGCATTCATAAGAAACTCACATGCGTTTCTCTTCAAGAGAAGCAGTCTGTTCCAACACTTCAATTCACTGTGCCAGGTGAATGGAGTGTTGCTTCACTTTCTAAATGCTGTCCTTTCAGAGAAAATCACATTCCTTTGAAAGTGCCTTAAGCTCTTACAAGCATTCAACATAAATTCACATGCATTTCTCTGAAAGAGAAGCAGTCTGTTCCAACACTTCAATTCACTGTGAGAAGTGAATGGAGTGTTGCTTCACTTTCTAAATGCTCTCCTTTTAGAGAAAATCACTCTCTTTTGAAACTGCCTTAAGCGACTTACAAGCATTCACAAGAAACTCACATCTTTTTCTCTGAAAGAGAAGCAGTCTGTTCCAACACTTCAATTCACTGTGCGAAGTGAATGGAGTGTTCCTTCACATTTGAAATGCTGTCCTTTCAGAGAAAATCACTTTCCTTTGAAAGTGTCTTAAGCTACTTAGAAGCATTCACAGGAAACTCAAATGTGTTTCTGTGAAAGAGAAGCTGTCTGTTCCAACTTCAATTCACTGTGCGAAGTGAATGGAGTGTTGCTTCACTTTCTAAATGCTGTCCTTTCAGAGAAAATCACTTTCCTTTGAAAGTGCCTTAAGCTATTACAAGCATTCAACAGAAATTCACATGCGTTTCTCTGAAAGAGGAGCAGTCTGTTCCAACACTTCAACTCACTGTGCGAAGTGAATGGAGTGTTGCTTCACTTTCTATATGCTCTCCTTTTAGGGAAAATCACTCTCTTTTGAAACTGCCTTAAGCAACTTACAAGCATTCACAAGAAACTCACATCTGTTTCTCTGATAGAGAAGCAGTCTGTTCCAACACTTCAATTCACTGTGCGTAGTGAATGGAGTGTTGCTTCTCTTTCTAAATGCTGTCCTTTCAGAGAAAATCACTTTCCTTTGAAAGTGCCTTAAGCTACTTACAAGCATTTAACAGAAATTCACATGCGTTTTCTGAAAGAGAAGCAGTGTGTTCCAACACTTCAATTCACTGTGCGAAGTGAATGGAGTGTTGCTTCACTTTCTAAATGCTGTCCTTTCCGAGAAAATCACATTCCTTTGAAAGTGCCTTAAACTACTTACAAGCATTCACAAAACACTCACATCGGTTTCTCTGAAAGTTAAGTAGTCTGTTCCAACACTTCAATTCACTGTGCGTAGTGAATGGAATGTTGCTTCACTTTCTAAATGCTGTCCTGTCAGAGAAAGTCACTTTCCTTTGAAAGTGCCTCAAGCTACTTACAAGCATTCACAAGAAACTCACATCTGTTTCTCTGAAAGAGAAGCAGTCTGTTCCAACACTTCAATTCACTGTGCGAAGTGAATGGAGTGTTGCTTCACTTTCTAAATGCTGTCCTTTCAGAGAAAATCACTTCCCTTTGAAAGTGCTTAAGCTAATTACAAGCATTCAACAGAAATTCACATGCGTTTCTCTGAAAGAGAAGCAGTCTGTTCCAACACTTCAATTCACTGTGCGAAGTGAATGGAGTGTTGCTTCACTTTCTAAATGCTGTCCTTTCAGAGAAAATCACTTCCCTTTGAAAGTGCCTTAAGCTAATTACAAGCATTCAACAGAAATTCACATGCGTTTCTCTGAAAGAGAAGCAGTCTGTTCCAATACTTCAATTCACTGTGCGAAGTGAATGGAGTGTTGCTTCACTTTCTAAATACTCTCCTTTTAGTGAAAATCACTCTCTTTTGAAACTGCCTTAAGCTACTTACAAGCATTCACAAGAAACTCACTTCTTTTTCTCTGATAGAGAAGCAGTCTGTTCCAACACTTCAATTCACTGTGCGTAGTGAATGGAGTGTTGCTTCTCTTTCTAAATGCTGTCCTTTCAGAGAAAATCACTTCCCTTTGAAAGTGCCTTAGGCTACTTACAAGCATTCACAAGAAACTCACATGCGTTTCTCTTCAAGAGAAGCAGTCTGTTCCAACACTTCAATTCCCTGTGCCAAGTGAATGGAGTGTTGCTTCACTTTCTAAATGCTGTCCTTTCAGAGAAAATCACTTTCCTTTGAAAGTGCCTTAAGCTCTTACAAGCATTCAACAGAAATTCACATGCATTTCTCTGAAAGAGAAACAGTCTGTTCCAACACTTCAATTCACTGTGAGAAGTGAATGGAGTGTTGCTTCACTTTCTAAATGCTGTCCTTTTTAGAGAAAATCACTTTACTTTGAAAGTGCCTTAAGCTACTTACAAGCATTCACAAGAAACTCACATGCATTTTTCTGAAAGAGAAGCAGTCTGTTCCAACACTTCAATTCACTGTGCAAAGTGAATGGAGTGTTGCTTCACTTTCTAAATGCTGTCCTTTCAGAGAAAATCACTTTGCTTTGAAAGTGCCTTAAGCTACTTACAAGCATTCAACAGAAATTCACATGCGTTTCTCTGAAAGAGAAGCAGTCTGTTCCAACACTTCAATTCACTGTGCGAAGTGAGTGGATTGTTGCTTCACTTTCTAAATGCTGTCTTTACAGAGAAAATCACTTTCCTTTGAAAGTGCCTTAAGCTACTTACAAGCATTCAACAGAAATTCACATGCGTTTCTCTGAAAGAGAAGCAGTCTGTTCCAACACTTCAATTCACTGTTCGAAGTGAATGGAGTGTTGCTTCACTTTCCAAATGCTCTCCTTTTAGAGAAAATCACTCTCTTTTGAAACAGCCTTAAGCGACTTACAAGCATTCACAAGAAACTCACATCTTTTTCTCTGAAAGAGAAGCAGTCTGTTCCAACACTTCAATTCACTGTGCGAAGTGAATGGAGTGTTGCTTCACTTTCTAAATGTTGTCCTTTCAGAGAAAATCACTTTCCTTTGAAAGTGCCTCAAGCTACTTACAAGCATTCACAAAAAACTCACATCCGTTTCTCTGAGAGAAGTAGTCTGTTCCAACATTTCAATTCACTGTGCAAAGTGAATGAAGTGTTGCTTCACTTTCTAAATGCTTTCCTTTCAGAGAAAATCACTTTCCTTTAAAAGTGCCTTAAGCTACTTACAAGCATTCACAAGAGACTCACATGCATTTTTCTGAAAGAGAAGCAGTCTGTTCCAACACTTCAATTCACTGTGCGAAGTGAATGGAGTGTTGCTTCACGTTCTAAATGCTGTCCTTTCAGAGAAAATCACTTTCCTTTGAAAGTGCCTCAAGCTACTTACAGGCATTCAACAGAAATTCACATGCGTTTCTCTGAAAGAGAAGCAGTCTGTTCCAACACTTCAATTCACTGTGCGAAGTGAATGGAGTGTTGCTTCACTTTCTAAATGCTGTCCTTTCAGAGAAAGTCACTTTCCTTTGAAAGTGCCTAAAGCTACTTACAAGCATTCACAAGAAACTCACATCTGTTTCTCTGAAAGAGAAGCAGTCTGTTCCAACACTTCAATTCACTGTGCGTAGTGAATGGAGTGTTGCTTCACTTTCTATATGCTCTCCTTTTAGAGAAAATCACTCTCTTTTGAAACTGCCTTAAGCGACTTACAAGCATTCACAAGAAACTCACTTCTTTTTCTCTGAAAGAGAAGCAGTCTGTTCCAACACTTCAATTCATTGTGTGAAGTGAATGGAGTGTTCCTTCACATTCTAAATGCTGTAGTTTTAGGGAAAATCACTTTCCTTTGAAAGTGCCTTAAGCTACTTACAAGCATTTAACAGAAATTAACATGCGTTTCTCTGAAATAGAAGCAGTCTGTTCCAACATTTCAATTCACTGTGCGAAGTGAATGGAGTGTTGCTTCACTTTCTAAATGCTGTCATTTCAGAGAAAATCACATTCCTTTGAAAGTGCCTTAAGCTACTTACAAGCATTCACAAAACACTCACATCGGTTTCTATGAAAGTTAAGTAGTCTGTTCCAACACTTCAATTCACTGTGCGTAGTGAATGGAATGTTGCTTCACTTTCTAAATGCTGTCCTTTTAGAGAAAATCACTCTCTTTTGAAACTGCCTTAAGCTACTTAAAAGCATTCACAAGAAACCCACATCTGTTTCTCTGAAAGAGAAGCAGTCTGTTCCAACACTTCAATTCACTGTGCGTAGTAAATGGAGTGTTGCTTCACTTTCTAAATGCTGTCCTTTCAGAGAAAATCACTTTCCTTTGAAAGTGCCTTAAGCTACTTACAAGCATTTAACAGAAATTCACATGCATTTCTCTGAAAGTGAAGCTGTATGTTCCAACACTTCAATTCACTGTGCGAAGTGAATGGAGTGTTGCTTAACTTTCTAAATGATGTCCTTTCAGAGAAGATCACTTTCCTTTGAAAGTGCCTTAAGCTACTTACAAGCATTCAACAGAAATTCACATGCATTTCTCTGAAAGAGAAGCAGTCTGTTCAAACACTTCAATTCATTCTGCGTAGTGAATGGAGTGTTGCTTCACTTTCTAAATGCTGTCCTTTCAGAGAAAATCACTTTCTTTTGAAAGTGCCTTAAGCTACTTACAAGCATTCACAAAAAACTCACATCCGTTTCTCTGAGAGAAGTAGTCTGTTCCAACACTTCAATTCACTGTGCAAAGTGAATGAAGTGTTGCTTCACTTTCTAAATGCTGTCCTTTCAGACAAAATCACTTTCCTTTGAAAGTGCCTTAAGCTACTTACAAGCATTCACAAGAGACTCACATGCATTTTTCTGAAAGAGAAGCAGTCTGTTCCAACACTTCAATTCACTGTGCGAAGTGAATGGAGTGTTGCTTCACTTTCTATATGCTCTACTTTCAGAGAAAATCACTTTCTTTTGAAAGTGCCTCAAGCTACTTACAAGCATTCAACAGAAATTCACATGCGTTTCTCTGAAAGAGAAGCAGTCTGTTCCAACACTTCAATTCACTGTGCGAAGTGAATGGAGTGTTGCTTCACTTTCTAAATGCTGTCCTTTCAGAGAAAGTCACTTCCTTTGAAAGTGCCTCAAGCTACTTACAAGCATTCACAAGAAACTCACATCTGTTTCTCTGAAAGAGAAACAGTCTGTTCCAACACTTCAATTCACTGTGCGCAGTGAATGGAGTGTTGAATCACTTTCTAAATGCTGTCCTTTCAGAGAATATCACTTTCTTTTGTAAGTGCCTTAAGCTACTTACAAGCATTCAACAGAAATTCACATGCATTTCTCTGAAAGAGAAGCAGTCTGTTCCAACACTTCAGTTCACTGTGCGAAGTGAATGGAGTGTTGCTTCACTTTCTATATGCTCTCCTTTTAGAGAAAATTACTCCCTTATGAAACTGCCTTAAGCTACTTACAAGCATTCACAAGAAAATCACATGTGTTTCTCTGAAAGAGAAGCAGTCTGTTCCAACACTTCAATTCACTGTGCGAAGTGAATGGAGTGTTGCTTCACTTTCTAAATGCTGTCCTTTCAGAGAAAATCACTTCCCTTTGAAAGTGCCTTAAGCTAATTACAAGCATTCAACAGAAATTCACATGCGTTTCTCTGAAAGAGAAGCAGTCTGTTCCAGCACTTCAGTTCACTGTGCAAAGTGAATGGAGTGTTGCTTCACTTTCTAAATGCTGTCCTTTCAGAGAAAATCACTTTCATTTGAAAGTGCCTTAAGCTATGTACAAGCATTCAACAGAAATTCACATGCGTTTCTCTGAAAGAGAAGCAGTGTGTTCCAACAGTTCAATTCACTGTGCGAAGTGAATGGAGTGTTGCTTCACTTTCTAAATGCTGTCCTTTCAGAGGAAATCACTTTCCTTTGAAAGTGCCTTAAGCTACTTACAAGCATTCACAAGAAACTCACATGCATTTTTCTGAAAGAGAAGCAGTCTGTTCCAACACTTCAATTCACTGTGCGAAGTGAATGGAGTGTTGCTTTACTTTCTATGTGCTCTCCTTTTAGAGAAAATCACTCTCTTTTGAAACTGCCTTTAGCTACTTACAAGCATTCACAAGAAACTCACATCTGTTTCTCTGATAGAGAAGCAGTCTGTTCCAACACTTCAATTCACTGTGCAAAGTGAATGGAGTGTTGCTTCACTTTCTATATGCTCTCCTTTAAGAGAAAATCACTTCCCTTTGAAAGTGCCTTAAGCTAATTACAAGCATTCAACAGAAATTCACATGCGTTTCTCTGAAAGAGAAGCAGTCTGTTCCAACACTTCAATTCACTGTGCGAAGTGAATGGAGTGTTGCTTCACTTTCTATATGCTCTCCTTTAAGAGAAAATCACTTCCCTTTGAAAGTGCCTTAAGCTAATTACAAGCATTCAACAGAAATTCACATGCGTTTCTCTGAAAGAGAAGCAGTCTGTTCCAACACTTCAATTCACTGTGCAAAGTGAATGGAGTGTTGCTTCAATTTCTAAATGCTGTCCTTTCAGAGAAAATCACTTTCATTTGAAAGTGCCTTAAGCTACTTACAAGCATTCAACAGAAATTCACGTGCATTTCTCTGAAAGAGAAGCAGTCTGTTCCAACACTTCAATTCACTGTGCGAAGTGAATGGAGTGTTGCTTCACTTTCTAAATGCTGTCCTTTCAGAGAAAGTCACTTTCCTTTGAAAGTGCCTCAAGCTACTTACAAGCATTCACAAGAAACTCACATCTGTTTCTCTGAAAGAGAAGCAGTCTGTTCCAACACTTTAATTCACTGTGCGAAGTGAATGGAGTGTTGCTTCACTTTCTAAATGCTGTCCTTTCAGAGAAAATCACTTTCTTTTGAAAGTGACTTAAGCTACTTACAAGCATTCAACAGAAATTCACATGCATTTCTCTGAAAGGGAAGCAGTCTGTTCCAACACTTCAATTCACTGTGCGAAGTGAATGGAGTGTTGCTTCACTTTCTATATGCTCTCCTTTTAGAGAAAATCACTCTCTTTTGAAACTGCCTTAAGCTACTTAAGAGAATTCACAAGAAACTCACATCTGTTTCTCTGAAAGAGAAGCAGTCTGTTCCAACACTTCAATTCACTGTGCGTAGTAAATGGAGTGTTGCTTCACTTTCTAAATGCTGTCCTTTCAGAGAAAATCACTTTCCTTTGAAAGTGCCTTAAGCTACTTACAAGCATTTAACAGAAATTCACATGTGTTTCTCTGAAAGAGAAGCAGTCTGTTCCAACACTTCAATTCACTGTGCGAAGTGAATGGAGTGTTGCTTCACATTCTAAATGCTGTCCTTTCAGAGGAAATCACATTCCTTTCAAAGTGCCTTAAGCTACTTACAAGCATTCACAAAACACTCACATCGGTTTCTCTGAAAGTTAAGTAGTCTGTTCCAACACTTCAATTCACTGTGCGTAGTGAATGGAATGTTGCTTCACTTTCTAAATGCTGTCCTTTTAGAGAAAATCACTCTCTTTTGAAACTGCCTTAAGCTACTTAAAAGCATTCACAAGAAACTCACATCTGTTTCTCTGAAAGAGAAGCAGTCTTTTCCAACACTTCAATTCACTGTGCGTAGTAAATGGAGTGTTGCTTCACTTTCTAAATGCTGTCCTTTCAGAGAAAATCACTTTCCTTTGAAAGTGCCTTAAGCTACTTACAAGCATTTAACAGAAATTCACATGCGTTTCTCTGAAAGTGAAGCTGTATGTTCCAACACTTCAATTCACTGTGCGAAGTGAATGGAGTGTTGCTTCACTTTCTAAATGCTGTCCTTTCAGAGAAGATCACTTTCCTTTGAAAGTGCCTTAAGCTACTTACAAGCATTTAACAGAAATTCACATGCGTTTCTCTGAAACAGAAGCAGTCTGTTCCAACACTTCAATTCACTGTGCGAAGTGAATGGATTGTTGCTTCACTTTCTAAATGCTGTCCTTTCAGAGAAAATCACTTTCCTTTGAAAGTGCCTTAAGCTGATTACAAGCATTCAAAAAAAACTCACATCCGTTTCTCTGAGAGAAGTAGTCTGTTCCAACACTTCAATTCACTGTGCAAAGTGAATGAAGTGTTGCTTCTCTTTCTAAATGCTGTCCTTTCAGAGAAAATCACTTTCCTTTGAAAGTGCCTTAAGCTACTTACAAGCATTCACAAGAGACTCACATGCATTTTTCTGAAAGAGAAGCAGTCTGTTCCAACACTTCAATTCACTGTGCAAAGTGAATGGAGTGTGGCTTCACTTTCTATATACTCTCCTTTCAGAGAAAATCACTTTCCTTTGAAAGTGCCTCAAGCAACTTACAAGCATTCAACAGAAATTCACATGCGTTTCTCTGAAAGAGAAGCAGTCTGTTCCAACACTTCAATTCACTGTGCGAAGTGAATGGAGTGTTGCTTCACTTTCTAAATGCTGTCCTTTCAGAGAGAGTCACTTTCCTTTGAAAGTGCCTCAAGCTACTTACAAGCATTCACAAGAAACTCACATCTGTTTCTCTGAAAGAGAAGCAGTCTGTTCCAACACTTCATTTCACTGTGTGAAGTGAATGGAGTGTTGCTTCACTTTCTATATGCTCTCCTTTAAGAGAAAATCACTTCCCTTTGAAAGTGCCTTAAGCTACTTACAAGCATTTAACAGAAATTCACATGCGTTTCTCTGAAAGAGAAGCAGTCTGTTCCAACACTTCAATTCACTGTGCGAAGTGAATGGAGTGTTGCTTCACTTTCTAAATGCTGTCCTTTCAGATAAAATCACTTTCCTTTGAAAGTGCCTTAAGCTAATTACAAGCATTCACAAAAAACTCACATCCGTTTCTCTGAGAGAAGTAGTCTGTTCCAACACTTCAATTCACTGTGCAAAGTGAATGAAGTGTTGCTTCACTTTCTAAATGCTGTCCTTTTAGAGAAAATCACTCTCTTCTGAAACTGCCTTAAGCTACTTAAAAGAATTCACAAGAAACTCACATGTGTTTCTCTGAAAGAAAAGCAGTCTGTTCCAACACTTCCTTTCACTGTGCGTAGTAAATGGAGTGTTGCTTCACTTTCTAAATGCTGTCCTTTCAGAGAAAATCACTTTCCTTTGAAAGTGCCTTAAGCTACTTACAAGCGTTTAACAGAAATTCACATGCGTTTCTCTGAAAGAGAAGCAGTCTGTTCCAACACTTCAATTCACTGTGCGAAGTGAATGGAGTGTTGCTTCACTTTCTAAATGCTGTCCTTTCAGAGAAAATCACATTCCTTTGAAAGTGCCTTAAGCTACTAGCAAGCATTCAACAGAAATTCACATGCGTTTCTCTGAAAGAGAAGCAGTCTGTTCTAACACTCAATTCACTGTGCAAAGTGAGTGGAGTGTTGCTTCACTTTCTAAATGCTGTCCTTACAGAGAAAATCACTTTCCTTTGAGAGTGCCTTAAGCTACTTAGAGGCATTCAACAGAAATTCTCATGCGTTTCTCTGAAAGAGAAGCAGTCTGTTCCAACACTTCAATTCACTGTGCGAAGTGAATGGAGTGTTGCTTCACTTTCTAAATGCTGTCCTTTCAGAGAAAATCACTTCCCTTAGAAAGTGCCTTAAGCTAATTACAAGCATTCAACAGAAATTCACATGCGTTTCTCTGAAAGAGAAGCAGTCTGTTCCAACACTTCAATTCACTGTGCGAAGTGAATGGAGTGTTGCTTCACTTTCTAAATACTCTCCTTTTAGTGAAAATCACTCTCTTTTGAAACTGCCTTAAGCTACTTACAAGCATTCACAAGAAACTCACTTCTTTTTCTCTGATAGAGAAGCAGTCTGTTCCAACACTTCAATTCACTGTGCGTAGTGAATGGAGTGTTGCTTCTCTTTCTAAATGCTGTCCTTTCAGAGAAAATCACTTCCCTTTGAAAGTGCCTTAAGCTACTTACAAGCATTCACAAGAAACTCACATGCGTTTCTCTTCAAGAGAAGCAATCTGTTCCAACACTTCAATTCCCTGTGCCAAGTGAATGGAGTGTTGCTTCACTTTCTAAATGCTGTCCTTTCAGAGAAAATCACTTTCCTTTGAAAGTGCCTTAAGCTCTTACAAGCACTCAACAGAAATTCACATGCATTTCTCTGAAAGAGAAGCAGTCTGTTCCAACACTTCAATTCACTGTGAGAAGTGAATGGAGTGTTGCTTCACTTTCTAAATGCTGTCCTTTCAGAGAAAATCACTTTACTTTGAAAGTGCCTTAAGCTACTTACAAGCATTCACAAGAAACTTACATGTATTTTTCTGAAAGAGAAGCAGTCTGTTCCAACACTTCAATTCACTGTGCGAAGTGAATGAATTGTTGCTTCACTTTCTAAATGCTGTCCTTTCAGAGAAAATCACTTTCCTTTGAAAGTGCCTTAAGCTACTTACAAGCATTCAACAGAAATTCACATGCGTTTCTCTGAAAGAGAAGCAGTCTGTTCCAACACATCAATTCACTGTGCGAAGTGAGTGGAGTGTTGCTTCACTTTCTAAATGCTGTCCTTACAGAGAAAATCACTTTCCTTTGAAAGTGCCTTAAGCTACTTACAAGCATTCAACAGAAATTCACATGCGTTTCTCTGAAAGAGAAGCAGTCTGTTCCAACACTTCAATTCACTGTGCGAAGTGAATGGAGTGTTGCTTCACCTTCTAAATGCTCTCCTTTTAGAGAAAATCACTCTCTTTTGAATCTGCCTTAAGCGACTTACAAGCATTCACAAGAAACTCACATCTTTTTCTCTGAAAGAGAAGCAGTCTGTTCCAACACTTCAATTCACTGTGCGAAGTGAATGGAGTGTTGCTTCACTTTCTAAATGCTGTCCTTTCAGAGAAAATCACATTCCTTTGAAAGTGCCTTAAGCTACTTACAAGCATTCACAAAACACTCACATCGGTTTCTCTGAAAGTTAAGTAGTCTGTTCCAACACTTCAATTCACTGTGCGTAGTGAATGGAATGTTGCTTCACTTTCTAAATTCTGTCCTTTTAGAGAAAATCACTCTCTTTTGAAACTGCCTTAAGCTACTTAAAAGCATTCACAAGAAACTCACATCTGTTTCTCTGAAAGAGAAGCAGTCTGTTCCAACACTTCAATTCACTGTGTGTAGTAAATGGAGTGTTGCTTCACTTTCTAAATGCTGTCCTTTCAGAGAAAATTACTTTCCTTTGAAAGTGCCTTAAGCTACTTACAAGCATTTAACAGAAATTCACATGCGTTTCTCTGAAATTGAAGCTGTATGTTCCAACACTTCAATTCACTGTGCGAAGTGAATGGAGTGTTGCTTCACTTTCTAAATGCTGTCCTTTCAGAGAAGATCACTTTCCTTTGAAGGTGCCTTAAGCTACTTACAAGCATTTAACAGAAATTCATATGCATTTCTCTGAAAGAGAAGCAGTCTCTTCAAACACTTTAATTCACTGTGCGTAGTGAATGGAGTGTTGCTTCACTTTCTAAATGCTGTCCTTTCAGAGAAAATCACTTTCCTTTGAAAGTGCCTTAAGCTAATTACAAGCATTCACAAAAAACTCACATCCGTTTCTCTGAGAGAAGTAGTCTGTTCCAACACTTCAATTCACTGTGCAAAGTGAATGAAGTGTTGATTCACTTTCTAAATGCTGTCCTTTCAGAGAAAATCACTTTCCTTTGAAAGTGCCTTAAGCTACTTACAAGCATTCACAAGAGACTCACATGCATTTTTCTGAAAGAGAAGCAGTCTGTTCCAACACTTCAATTCATTGTGCGAAGTGAATGGAGTGTTGCTTCACGTTCTAAATGCTGTCCTTTCAGAGAAAATCACTTTCTTTTGGAAGTGCCTTAAGCTACTTACAAGCATTCAACAGAAATTCTCATGCGTTTCTCTGAAAGAGAAGCAGTCTGTTCCAACACTTCAATTCACTGTGCGAAGTGAATGGAGTGTTGCTTCACTTTCTAAATGCTGTCCTTTCAGAGAAAATCACTTCCCTTTGAAAATGCCTTAAGCTAATTACAAGCATTCAACAGAAATTCACATGCGTTTCTCTGAAAGAGAAGCAGTCTGTTCCAACACTTCAATTCACTGTGCGAAGTGAATGGAGTGTTGCTTCACTTTCTAAATACTCTCCTTTTAGTGAAAATCACTCTCTTTTGAAACTGCCTTAAGCTACTTACAAGCATTCACAAGAAACACACTTCTTTTTCTCTGATAGAGAAGCAGTCTGTTCCAACACTTCAATTCACTGTGCGTAGAGAATGGAGTGTTGCTTCTCTTTCTAAATGCTGTCCTTTCAGAGAAAATCACTTCCCTTTGAAAGTGCCTTAAACGACTTACAAGCATTCACAAGAAACTCACATGCGTTTCTCTTCAAGAGAAGCAATCTGTTCCAACACTTCAATTCCCTGTGACAAGTGAATGGAGTGTTGCTTCACTTTCTAAATGCTGTCCTTTCAGAGAAAATCACTTTCCTTCGAAAGTGCCTTAAGCTCTTATAAGCATTCAACAGAAATTCACATGCATTTCTCTGAAAGAGAAGCAGTCTGTTCCAACACTTCAATTCACTGTGAGAAGTGAATGGAGTGTTGCTTCACTTTCTAAATGCTGTCCTTTCAGAGAAAATCACTTTACTTTGAAAGTGCCTTAAGCTACTTACAAGCATTCACAAGAAACTTACATGTATTTTTCTGAAAGAGAGGCAGTCTGTTCCAACACTTCAATTCACTGTGCGAAGTGAATGAATTTTTGCTTCACTTTCTAAATGCTGTCCTTTCAGAGAAAATCACTTTCCTTTGAAAGTGCCTTAAGCTTCTTACAAGCATTCAAGAGAAATTCACATGCGTTTCTCTGAAAGAGAAGCAGTCTGTTCCAACACATCAATTCACTGTGCGAAGTGAGTGGAGTGTTGCTTCACTTTCTAAATGCTGTCCTTACAGAGAAAATCACTTTTTTTTGAAAGTGCCTTAAGCTACTTACAAGCATTCAACAGAAATTCACATGCGTTTCTCTGAAAGAGAAGCAGTCTGTTCCAACACTTCAATTCACTGTGCGAAGTGAATGGAGTGTTGCTTCACTTTCTAAATGCTCTCCTTTTAGAGAAAATCACTCTCTTTTGAAACTGCCTTAAGCGACTTACAAGCATTCACAAGAAACTCACATCTTTTTCTCTGAAAGAGAAACAGTCTGTTCCAACACTTCAATTCACTGTGCGAAGTGAATGGAGTGTTCCTTCACATTCGAAATGCTGTAGTTTCAGAGAAAATCACTTTCCTTTGAAAGTGCCTTAAGCTACTTACAAGCATTCACAAAAAACTCACATCCGTTTCTCTGAGAGAAGTAGTCTGTTCCAACATTTCAATTCACTGTGCAAAGTGAATGAAGTGTTGCTTCACTTTCTAAATGCTTTCCTTTCAGAGAAAATCACTTTCCTTTAAAAGTGCCTTAAGCTACTTACAAGCATTCACAAGAGACTCACATGCATTTTTCTGAAAGAGAAGCAGTCTGTTCCAACACTTCAATTCACTGTGCGAAGTGAATGGAGTGTTGCTTCACGTTCTAAATGCTGTCCTTTCAGAGAAAATCACTTTCCTTTGAAAGTGCCTCAAGCTACTTACAGGCATTCAACAGAAATTCACATGCGTTTCTCTGAAAGAGAAGCAGTCTGTTCCAACACTTCAATTCACTGTGCGAAGTGAATGGAGTGTTGCTTCACTTTCTAAATGCTGTCCTTTCAGAGAAAGTCACTTTCCTTTGAAAGTGCCTCAAGCTACTTACAAGCATTCACAAGAAACTCACATCTGTTTCTCTGAAAGAGAAGCAGTCTGTTCCAACACTTCAATTCACTGTGCGAAGTGAATGGAGTGTTGCTTCACTTTCTAAATGCTGTCCTTTCAGAGAAAATCACATTCCTTTGAAAGTGCCTTAAGCTACTTACAAGCATTCACAAAACACTCACATCGGTTTCTCTGAAAGTTAAGTAGTCTGTTCCAACATTTCAATTCACTGTGCGTAGTGAATGGAATGTTGCTTCACTTTCTAAATGCTGTCCTTTTAGAGAAAATCACTCTCTTTTGAAACTGCCTTAAGCTACTTAAAAGCATTCACAAGAAACTCACATCTGTTTCTCTGAAAGAGAAGCAGTCTGTTCCAACACTTCAATTCACTGTGTGTAGTAAATGGAGTGTTGCTTCACTTTCTAAATGCTGTCCTTTCAGAGAAAATCACTTTCCTTTGAAAGTGCCTTAAGCTACCTACAAGCATTTAACAGAAATTCACATGCGTTTCTCTGAAATTGAAGCTGTATGTTCCAACACTTCAATTCACTGTGCGAAGTGAATGGAGTGTTGCTTCACTTTCTAAATGCTGTCCTTTCAGAGAAGATCACTTTCCTTTGAAGGTGCCTTAAGCTACTTACAAGCATTTAACAGAAATTCATATGCATTTCTCTGAAAGAGAAGCAGTCTGTTCAAACACTTTAATTCACTGTGCGTAGTGAATGGAGTGTTGCTTCACTTTCTAAATGCTGTCCTTTCAGAGAAAATCACTTTCCTTTGAAAGTGCCTTAAGCTAATTACAAGCATTCACAAAAAACTCACATCCGTTTCTCTGAGAGAAGTAGTCTGTTCCAACACTTCAATTCACTGTGCAAAGTGAATGAAGTGTTGATTCACTTTCTAAATGCTGTCCTTTCAGAGAAAATCACTTTCCTTTGAAAGTGCCTTAAGCTACTTACAAGCATTCACAAGAGACTCACATGCATTTTTCTGAAAGAGAAGCAGTCTGTTCCAACACTTCAATTTTTGTGCGAAGTGAATGGAGTGTTGCTTCACGTTCTAAATGCTGTCCTTTCAGAGAAAATCACTTTCTTTTGGAAGTGCCTTAAGCTACTTACAAGCATTCAACAGAAATTCACATGCATTTCTCTGAAAGAGAAGCAGTCTGTTCCAACACTTCAATTCACTGTGCGAAGTGAATGGAGTGTTGCTTCACTTTCTATTTGCTCTCCTTTTAGAGAAAATCACTCTCTTTTGAAACTGCCTTAAGCGACTTACAAGCATTCACAAGAAACTCACATCTTTTTCTCTGAAAGAGAAGCAGTCTGTTCCAACACTTCAATTCATTGTGCGAAGTGAATGGAGTGTTTCTTCACATTCTAAATGCTGTAGTTTCAGAGAAAATCACTTTCCTTTGAAAGTGCCTTAAGCTACTTACAAGTATTTAACAGAAATTCACATGCGTTTCTCTGAAAGAGAAGCAGTCTGTTCCAACACTTCAATTCACTGTGCGAAGTGAATGGAGTGTTGCTTCACTTTCTAAATGCTGTCCTTTCAGAGAAAATCACATTCCTTTGAAAGTGCCTTAAGCTACTTACAAGCATTCACAAAACACTCACATCGGTTTCTCTGAAAGTTAATTAGTCTATTCCAACACTTCAATTCACTGTGCGTAGTGAATGGAATGTTGCTTCACTTTCTAAATGCTGTCCTTTTAGAGAAAATCACTCTCTTTTGAAACTGCCTTAAGCTACTTAAAAGCATTCACAAGAAACTCACATCTGTTTCTCTGAAAGAGAAGCAGTCTGTTCCAACACTTCAATTCACTGTGCGTAGTAAATGGAGTGTTGCTTCACTTTCTAAATGCTGTCCTTTCAGAGAAAATCACTTTCCTTTGAAAGTGCCTTAAGCTACTTACAAGCATTTAACAGAAATTCACATGCGTTTCTCTGAAAGAGAAGCAGTCTGTTCCAACACTTCAATTCACTGTGCGAAGTGAATGGAGTGTTGCTTCACTTTCTATATGCTCTCCTTTTAGAGAAAATCACACTCTTTTGAAACTGCCTTAAGCGACTTACAAGCATTCACAAGAAACTCAGTTCTATTTCTCTGAAAGAGAAGCAGTCTGTTCCAACACTTCAATTCATTGTGCGAAGTGAATGGAGTGTTCCTTCACATTCTAAATGCTGTAGTTTCAGGGAAAATCACTTTCCTTTGAAAGTGCCTTAAGCTACTTACAAGCATTTAACAGAAATTCACATGCGTTTCTCTGAAAGAGAAGCAGTCTGTTCCAACACTTCAATTCACTGTGCGAAGTGAATGGAGTGTTGCTTCACTTTCTAAATGCTGTCCTTTCAGAGAAAATCACATTCCTTTGAAAGTGCCTTAAGCTACTTACAAGCATTCACAAAACACTCACATCGGTTTCTCTGAAAGTTAAGTAGTCTGTTCCAACATTTCAATTCACTGTGCGTAGTGAATGGAATGTTGCTTCACTTTCTAAATTCTGTCCTTTTAGAGAAAATCACTCTCTTTTGAAACTGCCTTAAGCTACTTAAAAGCATTCACAAGAAACTCACATCTGTTTCTCTGAAAGAGAAGCAGTCTGTTCCAACACTTCAATTCACTGTGTGTAGTAAATGGAGTGTTGCTTCACTTTCTAAATGCTGTCCTTTCAGAGAAAATTACTTTCCTTTGAAAGTGCCTTAAGCTACTTACAAGCATTTAACAGAAATTCACATGCGTTTCTCTGAAATTGAAGCTGTATGTTCCAACACTTCAATTCACTGTGCGAAGTGAATGGAGTGTTGCTTCACTTTCTAAATGCTGTCCTTTCAGAGAAGATCACTTTCCTTTGAAGGTGCCTTAAGCTACTTACAAGCATTTAACAGAAATTCATATGCATTTCTCTGAAAGAGAAGCAGTCTCTTCAAACACTTTAATTCACTGTGCGTAGTGAATGGAGTGTTGCTTCACTTTCTAAATGCTGTCCTTTCAGAGAAAATCACTTTCCTTTGAAAGTGCCTTAAGCTAATTACAAGCATTCACAAAAAACTCACATCCGTTTCTCTGAGAGAAGTAGTCTGTTCCAACACTTCAATTCACTGTGCAAAGTGAATGAAGTGTTGATTCACTTTCTAAATGCTGTCCTTTCAGAGAAAATCACTTTCCTTTGAAAGTGCCTTAAGCTACTTACAAGCATTCACAAGAGACTCACATGCATTTTTCTGAAAGAGAAGCAGTCTGTTCCAACACTTCAATTCATTGTGCGAAGTGAATGGAGTGTTGCTTCACGTTCTAAATGCTGTCCTTTCAGAGAAAATCACTTTCTTTTGGAAGTGCCTTAAGCTACTTACAAGCATTCAACAGAAATTCTCATGCGTTTCTCTGAAAGAGAAGCAGTCTGTTCCAACACTTCAATTCACTGTGCGAAGTGAATGGAGTGTTGCTTCACTTTCTAAATGCTGTCCTTTCAGAGAAAATCACTTCCCTTTGAAAATGCCTTAAGCTAATTACAAGCATTCAACAGAAATTCACATGCGTTTCTCTGAAAGAGAAGCAGTCTGTTCCAACACTTCAATTCACTGTGCGAAGTGAATGGAGTGTTGCTTCACTTTCTAAATACTCTCCTTTTAGTGAAAATCACTCTCTTTTGAAACTGCCTTAAGCTACTTACAAGCATTCACAAGAAACACACTTCTTTTTCTCTGATAGAGAAGCAGTCTGTTCCAACACTTCAATTCACTGTGCGTAGAGAATGGAGTGTTGCTTCTCTTTCTAAATGCTGTCCTTTCAGAGAAAATCACTTCCCTTTGAAAGTGCCTTAAACTACTTACAAGCATTCACAAGAAACTCACATGCGTTTCTCTTCAAGAGAAGCAATCTGTTCCAACACTTCAATTCCCTGTGACAAGTGAATGGAGTGTTGCTTCACTTTCAAAATGCTGTCCTTTCAGAGAAAATCACTTTCCTTCGAAAGTGCCTTAAGCTCTTATAAGCATTCAACAGAAATTCACATGCATTTCTCTGAAAGAGAAGCAGTCTGTTCCAACACTTCAATTCACTGTGAGAAGTGAATGGAGTGTTGCTTCACTTTCTAAATGCTGTCCTTTCAGAGAAAATCACTTTACTTTGAAAGTGCCTTAAGCTACTTACAAGCATTCACAAGAAACTTACATGTATTTTTCTGAAAGAGAGGCAGTCTGTTCCAACACTTCAATTCACTGTGCGAAGTGAATGAATTTTTGCTTCACTTTCTAAATGCTGTCCTTTCAGAGAAAATCACTTTCCTTTGAAAGTGCCTTAAGCTTCTTACAAGCATTCAAGAGAAATTCACATGCGTTTCTCTGAAAGAGAAGCAGTCTGTTCCAACACATCAATTCACTGTGCGAAGTGAGTGGAGTGTTGCTTCACTTTCTAAATGCTGTCCTTACAGAGAAAATCACTTTTTTTTGAAAGTGCCTTAAGCTACTTACAAGCATTCAACAGAAATTCACATGCGTTTCTCTGAAAGAGAAGCAGTCTGTTCCAACACTTCAATTCACTGTGCGAAGTGAATGGAGTGTTGCTTCACTTTCTAAATGCTCTCCTTTTAGAGAAAATCACTCTCTTTTGAAACTGCCTTAAGCGACTTACAAGCATTCACAAGAAACTCACATCTTTTTCTCTGAAAGAGAAACAGTCTGTTCCAACACTTCAATTCACTGTGCGAAGTGAATGGAGTGTTCCTTCACATTCGAAATGCTGTAGTTTCAGAGAAAATCACTTTCCTTTGAAAGTGCCTTAAGCTACTTACAAGCATTCACAAAAAACTCACATCCGTTTCTCTGAGAGAAGTAGTCTGTTCCAACATTTCAATTCACTGTGCAAAGTGAATGAAGTGTTGCTTCACTTTCTAAATGCTTTCCTTTCAGAGAAAATCACTTTCCTTTAAAAGTGCCTTAAGCTACTTACAAGCATTCACAAGAGACTCACATGCATTTTTCTGAAAGAGAAGCAGTCTGTTCCAACACTTCAATTCACTGTGCGAAGTGAATGGAGTGTTGCTTCACGTTCTAAATGCTGTCCTTTCAGAGAAAATCACTTTCCTTTGAAAGTGCCTCAAGCTACTTACAGGCATTCAACAGAAATTCACATGCGTTTCTCTGAAAGAGAAGCAGTCTGTTCCAACACTTCAATTCACTGTGCGAAGTGAATGGAGTGTTGCTTCACTTTCTAAATGCTGTCCTTTCAGAGAAAGTCACTTTCCTTTGAAAGTGCCTCAAGCTACTTACAAGCATTCACAAGAAACTCACATCTGTTTCTCTGAAAGAGAAGCAGTCTGTTCCAACACTTCAATTCACTGTGCGAAGTGAATGGAGTGTTGCTTCACTTTCTAAATGCTGTCCTTTCAGAGAAAATCACATTCCTTTGAAAGTGCCTTAAGCTACTTACAAGCATTCACAAAACACTCACATCGGTTTCTCTGAAAGTTAAGTAGTCTGTTCCAACATTTCAATTCACTGTGCGTAGTGAATGGAATGTTGCTTCACTTTCTAAATGCTGTCCTTTTAGAGAAAATCACTCTCTTTTGAAACTGCCTTAAGCTACTTAAAAGCATTCACAAGAAACTCACATCTGTTTCTCTGAAAGAGAAGCAGTCTGTTCCAACACTTCAATTCACTGTGTGTAGTAAATGGAGTGTTGCTTCACTTTCTAAATGCTGTCCTTTCAGAGAAAATCACTTTCCTTTGAAAGTGCCTTAAGCTACCTACAAGCATTTAACAGAAATTCACATGCGTTTCTCTGAAATTGAAGCTGTATGTTCCAACACTTCAATTCACTGTGCGAAGTGAATGGAGTGTTGCTTCACTTTCTAAATGCTGTCCTTTCAGAGAAGATCACTTTCCTTTGAAGGTGCCTTAAGCTACTTACAAGCATTTAACAGAAATTCATATGCATTTCTCTGAAAGAGAAGCAGTCTGTTCAAACACTTTAATTCACTGTGCGTAGTGAATGGAGTGTTGCTTCACTTTCTAAATGCTGTCCTTTCAGAGAAAATCACTTTCCTTTGAAAGTGCCTTAAGCTAATTACAAGCATTCACAAAAAACTCACATCCGTTTCTCTGAGAGAAGTAGTCTGTTCCAACACTTCAATTCACTGTGCAAAGTGAATGAAGTGTTGATTCACTTTCTAAATGCTGTCCTTTCAGAGAAAATCACTTTCCTTTGAAAGTGCCTTAAGCTACTTACAAGCATTCACAAGAGACTCACATGCATTTTTCTGAAAGAGAAGCAGTCTGTTCCAACACTTCAATTCATTGTGCGAAGTGAATGGAGTGTTGCTTCACGTTCTAAATGCTGTCCTTTCAGAGAAAATCACTTTCTTTTGGAAGTGCCTTAAGCTACTTACAAGCATTCAACAGAAATTCACATGCATTTCTCTGAAAGAGAAGCAGTCTGTTCCAACACTTCAATTCACTGTGCGAAGTGAATGGAGTGTTGCTTCACTTTCTATTTGCTCTCCTTTTAGAGAAAATCACTCTCTTTTGAAACTGCCTTAAGCGACTTACAAGCATTCACAAGAAACTCACATCTTTTTCTCTGAAAGAGAAGCAGTCTGTTCCAACACTTCAATTCATTGTGCGAAGTGAATGGAGTGTTTCTTCACATTCTAAATGCTGTAGTTTCAGAGAAAATCACTTTCCTTTGAAAGTGCCTTAAGCTACTTACAAGTATTTAACAGAAATTCACATGCGTTTCTCTGAAAGAGAAGCAGTCTGTTCCAACACTTCAATTCACTGTGCGAAGTGAATGGAGTGTTGCTTCACTTTCTAAATGCTGTCCTTTCAGAGAAAATCACATTCCTTTGAAAGTGCCTTAAGCTACTTACAAGCATTCACAAAACACTCACATCGGTTTCTCTGAAAGTTAATTAGTCTATTCCAACACTTCAATTCACTGTGCGTAGTGAATGGAATGTTGCTTCACTTTCTAAATGCTGTCCTTTTAGAGAAAATCACTCTCTTTTGAAACTGCCTTAAGCTACTTAAAAGCATTCACAAGAAACTCACATCTGTTTCTCTGAAAGAGAAGCAGTCTGTTCCAACACTTCAATTCACTGTGCGTAGTAAATGGAGTGTTGCTTCACTTTCTAAATGCTGTCCTTTCAGAGAAAATCACTTTCCTTTGAAAGTGCCTTAAGCTACTTACAAGCATTTAACAGAAATTCACATGCGTTTCTCTGAAAGAGAAGCAGTCTGTTCCAACACTTCAATTCACTGTGCGAAGTGAATGGAGTGTTGCTTCACTTTCTATATGCTCTCCTTTTAGAGAAAATCACACTCTTTTGAAACTGCCTTAAGCGACTTACAAGCATTCACAAGAAACTCACTTCTATTTCTCTGAAAGAGAAGCAGTCTGTTCCAACACTTCAATTCATTGTGCGAAGTGAATGGAGTGTTCCTTCACATTCTAAATGCTGTAGTTTCAGGGAAAATCACTTTCCTTTGAAAGTGCCTTAAGCTACTTACAAGCATTTAACAGAAATTCACATGCGTTTCTCTGAAAGAGAAGCAGTCTGTTCCAACACTTCAATTCACTGTGCGAAGTGAATGGAGTGTTGCTTCACTTTCTAAATGCTGTCCTTTCAGAGAAAATCACATTCCTTTGAAAGTGCCTTAAGCTACTTACAAGCATTCACAAAACACTCACATCGGTTTCTCTGAAAGTTAAGTAGTCTGTTCCAACATTTCAATTCACTGTGCGTAGTGAATGGAATGTTGCTTCACTTTCTAAATGCTGTCCTTTTAGAGAAAATCACTCTCTTTTGAAACTGCCTTAAGCTACTTAAAAGCATTCACAAGAAACTCACATCTGTTTCTCTGAAAGAGAAGCAGTCTGTTCCAACACTTCAATTCACTGTGTGTAGTAAATGGAGTGTTGCTTCACTTTCTAAATGCTGTCCTTTCAGAGAAAATCACTTTCCTTTGAAAGTGCCTTAAGCTACCTACAAGCATTTAACAGAAATTCACATGCGTTTCTCTGAAATTGAAGCTGTATGTTCCAACACTTCAATTCACTGTGCGAAGTGAATGGAGTGTTGCTTCACTTTCTAAATGCTGTCCTTTCAGAGAAGATCACTTTCCTTTGAAGGTGCCTTAAGCTACTTACAAGCATTTAACAGAAATTCATATGCATTTCTCTGAAAGAGAAGCAGTCTGTTCAAACACTTTAATTCACTGTGCGTAGTGAATGGAGTGTTGCTTCACTTTCTAAATGCTGTCCTTTCAGAGAAAATCACTTTCCTTTGAAAGTGCCTTAAGCTAATTACAAGCATTCACAAAAAACTCACATCCGTTTCTCTGAGAGAAGTAGTCTGTTCCAACACTTCAATTCACTGTGCAAAGTGAATGAAGTGTTGATTCACTTTCTAAATGCTGTCCTTTCAGAGAAAATCACTTTCCTTTGAAAGTGCCTTAAGCTACTTACAAGCATTCACAAGAGACTCACATGCATTTTTCTGAAAGAGAAGCAGTCTGTTCCAACACTTCAATTCATTGTGCGAAGTGAATGGAGTGTTGCTTCACGTTCTAAATGCTGTCCTTTCAGAGAAAATCACTTTCTTTTGGAAGTGCCTTAAGCTACTTACAAGCATTCAACAGAAATTCACATGCATTTCTCTGAAAGAGAAGCAGTCTGTTCCAACACTTCAATTCACTGTGCGAAGTGAATGGAGTGTTGCTTCACTTTCTATATGCTCTCCTTTTAGAGAAAATCACTCTCTTTTGAAACTGCCTTAAGCGACTTACAAGCATTCACAAGAAACTCACATCTTTTTCTCTGAAAGAGAAGCAGTCTGTTCCAACACTTCAATTCATTGTGCGAAGTGAATGGAGTGTTTCTTCACATTCTAAATGCTGTAGTTTCAGAGAAAATCACTTTCCTTTGAAAGTGCCTTAAGCTACTTACAAGTATTTAACAGAAATTCACATGCGTTTCTCTGAAAGAGAAGCAGTCTGTTCCAACACTTCAATTCACTGTGCGAAGTGAATGGAGTGTTGCTTCACTTTCTAAATGCTGTCCTTTCAGAGAAAATCACATTCCTTTGAAAGTGCCTTAAGCTACTTAGAAGCATTCACAAAACACTCACATCGGTTTCTCTGAAAGTTAATTAGTCTATTCCAACACTTCAATTCACTGTGCGTAGTGAATGGAATGTTGCTTCACTTTCTAAATGCTGTCCTTTTAGAGAAAATCACTCTCTTTTGAAACTGCCTTAAGCTACTTAAAAGCATTCACAAGAAACTCACATCTGTTTCTCTGAAAGAGAAGCAGTCTGTTCCAACACTTCAATTCACTGTGCGTAGTAAATGGAGTGTTGCTTCACTTTCTAAATGCTGTCCTTTCAGAGAAAATCACTTTCCTTTGAAAGTGCCTTAAGCTACTTACAAGCATTTAACAGAAATTCACATGCGTTTCTCTGAAAGAGAAGCAGTCTGTTCCAACACTTCAATTCACTGTGCGAAGTGAATGGAGTGTTGCTTCACTTTCTATATGCTCTCCTTTTAGAGAAAATCACACTCTTTTGAAACTGCCTTAAGCGACTTACAAGCATTCACAAGAAACTCACTTCTATTTCTCTGAAAGAGAAGCAGTCTGTTCCAACACTTCAATTCATTGTGCGAAGTGAATGGAGTGTTCCTTCACATTCTAAATGCTGTAGTTTCAGGGAAAATCACTTTCCTTTGAAAGTGCCTTAAGCTACTTACAAGCATTTAACAGAAATTCACATGCGTTTCTCTGAAAGAGAAGCAGTCTGTTCCAACACTTCAATTCACTGTGCGAAGTGAATGGAGTGTTGCTTCACTTTCTAAATGCTGTCCTTTCAGAGAAAATCACATTCCTTTGAAAGTGCCTTAAGCTACTTACAAGCATTCACAAAACACTCACATCGGTTTCTCTGAAAGTTAAGTAGTCTGTTCCAACATTTCAATTCACTGTGCGTAGTGAATGGAATGTTGCTTCACTTTCTAAATGCTGTCCTTTTAGAGAAAATCACTCTCTTTTGAAACTGCCTTAAGCTACTTAAAAGCATTCACAAGAAACTCACATCTGTTTCTCTGAAAGAGAAGCAGTCTGTTCCAACACTTCAATTCACTGTGTGTAGTAAATGGAGTGTTGCTTCACTTTCTAAATGCTGTCCTTTCAGAGAAAATCACTTTCCTTTGAAAGTGCCTTAAGCTACCTACAAGCATTTAACAGAAATTCACATGCGTTTCTCTGAAATTGAAGCTGTATGTTCCAACACTTCAATTCACTGTGCGAAGTGAATGGAGTGTTGCTTCACTTTCTAAATGCTGTCCTTTCAGAGAAGATCACTTTCCTTTGAAGGTGCCTTAAGCTACTTACAAGCATTTAACAGAAATTCATATGCATTTCTCTGAAAGAGAAGCAGTCTGTTCAAACACTTTAATTCACTGTGCGTAGTGAATGGAGTGTTGCTTCACTTTCTAAATGCTGTCCTTTCAGAGAAAATCACTTTCCTTTGAAAGTGCCTTAAGCTAATTACAAGCATTCACAAAAAACTCACATCCGTTTCTCTGAGAGAAGTAGTCTGTTCCAACACTTCAATTCACTGTGCAAAGTGAATGAAGTGTTGATTCACTTTCTAAATGCTGTCCTTTCAGAGAAAATCACTTTCCTTTGAAAGTGCCTTAAGCTACTTACAAGCATTCACAAGAGACTCACATGCATTTTTCTGAAAGAGAAGCAGTCTGTTCCAACACTTCAATTCATTGTGCGAAGTGAATGGAGTGTTGCTTCACGTTCTAAATGCTGTCCTTTCAGAGAAAATCACTTTCTTTTGGAAGTGCCTTAAGCTACTTACAAGCATTCAACAGAAATTCACATGCATTTCTCTGAAAGAGAAGCAGTCTGTTCCAACACTTCAATTCACTGTGCGAAGTGAATGGAGTGTTGCTTCACTTTCTATATGCTCTCCTTTTAGAGAAAATCACTCTCTTTTGAAACTGCCTTAAGCGACTTACAAGCATTCACAAGAAACTCACATCTTTTTCTCTGAAAGAGAAGCAGTCTGTTCCAACACTTCAATTCATTGTGCGAAGTGAATGGAGTGTTTCTTCACATTCTAAATGCTGTAGTTTCAGAGAAAATCACTTTCCTTTGAAAGTGCCTTAAGCTACTTACAAGTATTTAACAGAAATTCACATGCGTTTCTCTGAAAGAGAAGCAGTCTGTTCCAACACTTCAATTCACTGTGCGAAGTGAATGGAGTGTTGCTTCACTTTCTAAATGCTGTCCTTTCAGAGAAAATCACATTCCTTTGAAAGTGCCTTAAGCTACTTACAAGCATTCACAAAACACTCACATCGGTTTCTCTGAAAGTTAATTAGTCTATTCCAACACTTCAATTCACTGTGCGTAGTGAATGGAATGTTGCTTCACTTTCTAAATGCTGTCCTTTTAGAGAAAATCACTCTCTTTTGAAACTGCCTTAAGCTACTTAAAAGCATTCACAAGAAACTCACATCTGTTTCTCTGAAAGAGAAGCAGTCTGTTCCAACACTTCAATTCACTGTGCGTAGTAAATGGAGTGTTGCTTCACTTTCTAAATGCTGTCCTTTCAGAGAAAATCACTTTCCTTTGAAAGTGCCTTAAGCTACTTACAAGCATTTAACAGAAATTCACATGCGTTTCTCTGAAAGAGAAGCAGTCTGTTCCAACACTTCAATTCACTGTGCGAAGTGAATGGAGTGTTGCTTCACTTTCTAAATGCTGTCCTTTCAGAGAGAATCACATTCCTTTGAAAGTGCCTTAAGCTACTGACAAGCATTCACAAAACACTCACATCGGTTTCTCTGAAAGTTAAGTAGTCTGTTCCAACACTTCAATTCACTGTGCGTAGTGAACGGAATGTTGCTTCACTTTCTAAATGCTGTCCTTTTAGAGAAAATCACTCTCTTTTGAAACTGCCTTAAGCTATTTAAAAGCATTCACAAGAAACTCACATCTGTTTCTCTGAAAGAGAAGCAGTCTGTTCCAACACTTCAATTCACTGTGCGAAGTGAATGGAGTGTTGAATCACTTTCTAAATGCTGTCCTTTCAGAGAATATCACTTTCTTTTGTAAGTGCCTTAAGCTACTTACAAGCATTCAACAGAAATTCACATGCATTTCTCTGAAAGAGAAGCAGTCTGTTCCAACACTTCAGTTCACTGTGCGAAGTGAATGGAGTGTTGCTTCACTTTCTAAATGCTGTCCTTTCAGAGAAGATCACTTTCCTTTGAAAGTGCCTTAAGCTACTTACAAGCATTCAACAGAAATTCACATGCATTTCTCTGAAAGAGAAGCAGTCTGTTCAAACACTTCTATTCACTGTGCGTAGTGAATGGAGTGTTGCTTCACTTTCTAAATGCTGTCCTTTCAGAGAAAATCACTTCCCTTTGAAAGTGCCTTAAGCTAATTACAAGCATTCAACAGAAATTCACATGCGTTTCTCTGAAAGAGAAGCAGTCTGTTCCAGCACTTCAGTTCACTGTGCAAAGTGAATGGAGTGTTGCTTCACTTTCTAAATGCTGTCCTTTCAGAGAAAATCACTTTCATTTGAAAGTGCCTTAAGCTACTTACAAGCATTCAACAGAAATTCACATGCGTTTCTCTGAAAGAGAAGCAGTGTGTTGCAACACTTCAATTCACTGTGCTAAGTGAATGGAGTGTTGCTTCACTTTCTAAATGCTGTCCTTTCTGAGGAAATCACTTTCCTTTGAAAGTGCCTTAAGCTACTTACAAGCATTCACAAGAAACTTACATGCATTTTTCTGAAAGAGAAGCTGTCTGTTCCAACACTTCAATTCACTGTGCGAAGTGAATGGAGTGTTGCTTTACTTTCTATATGCTCTCCTTTTAGAGAAAATCACTCTCTTTTGAAACTGCCTTAAGCTACTTACAAGCATTCACAAGAAACTCACATCTGTTTCTCTGATAGAGAAGCAGTCTGTTCCAACACTTCAATTCACTGTGCGAAGTGAATGGAGTGTTGAATCACTTTCTAAATGCTGTCCTTTCAGAGAAAGTCACTTTCCTTTGAAAGTGCCTCAAGCTACTTACAAGCATTCACAAGAAACTCACATCTGTTTCTCTGAAAGAGAAGCAGTCTGTTCCAACACTTTAATTCACTGTGCGAAGTGAATGGAGTGTTGCTTCACTTTCTAAATGCTGTCCTTTCAGAGAAAATCACTTTCTTTTGAAAGTGCCTTAAGCTACTTACAAGCATTCAACAGAAATTCACATGCATTTCTCTGAAAGGGAAGCAGTCTGTTCCAACACTTCAATTCACTGTGCGAAGTGAATGGAGTGTTGCTTCACTTTCTATATGCTCTCCTTTTAGAGAAAATCACTCTCTTTTGAAACTGCCTTAAGCGACTTACAAGCATTCACAAGAAACTCACATCTTTTTCTCTGAAAGAGAAGCAGTCTGTTCCAACACTTCAATTCACTGTGTGTAGTAAATGGAGTGTTGCTTCACTTTCTAAATGCTGTCCTTTCAGAGAAAATCACTTTCCTTTGAAAGTGCCTTAAGCTACCTACAAGCATTTAACAGAAATTCACATGCGTTTCTCTGAAATTGAAGCTGTATGTTCCAATACTTCAATTCACTGTGCGAAGTGAATGGAGTGTTGCTTCACTTTCTAAATGCTGTCCTTTCAGAGAAGATCACTTTCCTTTGAAGGTGCCTTAAGCTACTTACAAGCATTTAACAGAAATTCATATGCATTTCTCTGAAAGAGAAGCAGTCTGTTCAAACACTTCAATTCACTGTGCGTAGTGAATGGAGTGTTGCTTCACTTTCTAAATGCTGTCCTTTCAGAGAAAATCACTTTCCTTTGAAAGTGCCTTAAGCTAATTACAAGCATTCACAAAAAACTCACATCCGTTTCTCTGAGAGAAGTAGTCTGTTCCAACACTTCAATTCACTCTGCAAAGTGAATGAAGTGTTGATTCACTTTCTAAATGCTGTCCTTTCAGAGAAAATCACTTTCCTTTGAAAGTGCCTTAAGCTACTTACAAGCATTCACAAGAGACTCACATGCATTTTTCTGAAAGAGAAGCAGTCTGTTCCAACACTTCAATTCATTGTGCGAAGTGAATGGAGTGTTGCTTCACGTTCTAAATGTTGTCCTTTCAGAGAAAATCACTTTCTTTTGGAAGTGCCTTAAGCTACTAAGAAGCATTCAACAGAAATTCACATGCATTTCTCTGAAAGAGAAGCAGTCTGTTCCAACACTTCAATTCACTGTGCGAAGTGAATGGAGTGTTGCTTCACTTTCTATATGCTCTCCTTTTAGAGAAAATCACTCTCTTTTGAAACTGCCTTAAGCGACTTACAAGCATTCACAAGAAACTCACATCTTTTTCTCTGAAAGAGAAGCAGTCTGTTCCAACACTTCAATTCATTGTGCGAAGTGAATGGAGTGTTTCTTCACATTCTAAATGCTGTAGTTTCAGAGAAAATCACTTTCCTTTGAAAGTGCCTTAAGCTACTTACAAGTATTTAACAGAAATTCACATGCGTTTCTCTGAAAGAGAAGCAGTCTGTTCCAACACTTCAATTCACTGTGCGAAGTGAATGGAGTGTTGCTTCACTTTCTAAATGCTGTCCTTTCAGAGAAAATCACATTCCTTTGAAAGTGCCTTAAGCTACTTACAAGCATTCACAAAACACTCACATCGGTTTCTCTGAAAGTTAATTAGTCTGTTCCAACACTTCAATTCACTGTGCGTAGTGAATGGAATGTTGCTTCACTTTCTAAATGCTGTCCTTTTAGAGAAAATCACTCTCTTTTGAAACTGCCTTAAGCTACTTAAAAGCATTCACAAGAAACTCACATCTGTTTCTCTGAAAGAGAAGCAGTCTGTTCCAACACTTCAATTCACTGTGCGTAGTAAATGGAGTGTTGCTTCACTTTCTAAATGCTGTCCTTTCAGAGAAAATCACTTTCCTTTGAAAGTGCCTTAAGCTACTTACAAGCATTTAACAGAAATTCACATGCGTTTCTCTGAAAGAGAAGCAGTCTGTTCCAACACTTCAATTCACTGTGCGAAGTGAATGGAGTGTTGCTTCACTTTCTAAATGCTGTCCTTTCAGAGAGAATCACATTCCTTTGAAAGTGCCTTAAGCTACTGACAAGCATTCACAAAACACTCACATCGGTTTCTCTGAAAGGTAAGTAGTCTGTTCCAACACTTCAATTCACTGTGCGTAGTGAATGGAATGTTGCTTCACTTTCTAAATGCTGTCCTTTTAGAGAAAATCACTCTCTTTTGAAACTGCCTTAAGCTATTTAAAAGCATTCACAAGAAACTCACATCTGTTTCTCTGAAAGAGAAGCAGTCTGTTCCAACACTTCAATTCACTGTGCGAAGTGAATGGAGTGTTGAATCACTTTCTAAATGCTGTCCTTTCAGAGAATATCACTTTCTTTTGTAAGTGCCTTAAGCTACTTACAAGCATTCAACAGAAATTCACATGCATTTCTCTGAAAGAGAAGCAGTCTGTTCCAACACTTCAGTTCACTGTGCGAAGTGAATGGAGTGTTGCTTCACTTTCTAAATGCTGTCCTTTCAGAGAAGATCACTTTCCTTTGAAAGTGCCTTAAGCTACTTACAAGCATTCAACAGAAATTCACATGCATTTCTCTGAAAGAGAAGCAGTCTGTTCAAACACTTCAATTCACTGTGCGTAGTGAATGGAGTGTTGCTTCACTTTCTAAATGCTGTCCTTTCAGAGAAAATCACTTCCCTTTGAAAGTGCCTTAAGCTAATTACAAGCATTCAACAGAAATTCACATGCGTTTCTCTGAAAGAGAAGCAGTCTGTTCCAGCACTTCAGTTCACTGTGCAAAGTGAATGGAGTGTTGCTTCACTTTCTAAATGCTGTCCTTTCAGAGAAAATCACTTTCATTTGAAAGTGCCTTAAGCTACTTACAAGCATTCAACAGAAATTCACATGCGTTTCTCTGAAAGAGAAGCAGTGTGTTGCAACACTTCAATTCACTGTGCGAAGTGAATGGAGTGTTGCTTCACTTTCTAAATGCTGTCCTTTCAGAGGAAATCACTTTCCTTTGAAAGTGCCTTAAGCTACTTACAAGCATTCACAAGAAACTTACATGCATTTTTCTGAAAGAGAAGCAGTCTGTTCCAACACTTCAATTCACTGTGCGAAGTGAAGGGAGTGTTGCTTTACTTTCTATATGCTCTCCTTTTAGAGAAAATCACTCTCTTTTGAAACTGCCTTAAGCTACTTACAAGCATTCACAAGAAACTCACATCTGTTTCTCTGATAGAGAAGCAGTCTGTTCCAACACTTCAATTCACTGTGCGTAGTGAATGGAGTGTTGCTTCACTTTCTAAATGCTGTCCTTTCAGAGAAAATCACTTTCCTTTGAAAGTGCCTTAAGCTACTTACAAGCATTTAACAGAAATTCACATGCGTTTCTCTGAAAGAGAAGCAGTCTGTTCCAACACTTCAATTCACTGTGCGAAGTTAATGGAGTGTTGCTTCACTTTCTATATGCTCTCCTTTAAGAGAAAATCACTTCCCTTTGAAAGTGCCTTAAGCTAATTACAAGCATTCAACAGAAATTCACATGCGTTTCTCTGAAAGAGAAGCAGTCTGTTCCGACACTTCAATTCACTGTGCCAAGTGAATGGAGTGTTGCTTCACTTTCTAAATGCTGTCCTTTCAGAGAAAGTCACTTTCCTTTGAAAGTGCCTCAAGCTACTTACAAGCATTCACAAGAAACTCACATCTGTTTCTCTGAAAGAGAAGCAGTCTGTTCCAACACTTTAATTCACTGTGCGAAGTGAATGGAGTGTTGCTTCACTTTCTAAATGCTGTCCTTTCAGAGAAAATCACTTTCTTTTGAAAGTGCCTTAAGCTACTTACAAGCATTCAACAGAAATTCACATGCATTTCTCTGAAAGGGAAGCAGTCTGTTCCAACACTTCAATTCACTGTGCGAAGTGAATGGAGTGTTGCTTCACTTTCTATATGCTCTCCTTTTAGAGAAAATCACTCTCTTTTGAAACTGCCTTAAGCGACTTACAAGCATTCACAAGAAAATCACATCTTTTTCTCTGAAAGAGAAGCAGTCTGTTCCAACACTTCAATTCATTGTGCGAAGTGAATGGAGTGTTCCTTCACATTCTAAATGCTGTAATTTCAGAGAAAGTCACTTTCCTTTGAAAGTGCCTTAAGCTACTTACAAGCATTTAACAGAAATTCACATGCGTTTCTCTGAAAGAGAAGCAGTCTGTTCCAACACTTCAATTCACTGTGCGAAGTGAATGGAGTGTTGCTTCACTTTCTAAATGCTGTCCTTTCAGAGAAAATCACATTCCTTTGAAAGTGCCTTAAGCTACTTACAAGCATTCACAAAACACTCACATCGGTTTCTCTGAAAGTTAAGTAGTCTGTTCCAACACTTCAATTCACTGTGCGTAGTGAATGGAATGTTGCTTCACTTTCTAAATGCTGTCCTTTTAGAGAAAATCTCTCTCTTTTGAAACGGCCTTAAGCTACTTAAGAGAATTCACAAGAAACTCACATCTGTTTCTCTGAAAGAGAAGCAGTCTGTTCCAACACTTCAATTCACTGTGCGTAGTAAATGGAGTGTTGCTTCACTTTCTAAATGCTGTCCTTTCAGAGAAAATCACTTTCCTTTGAAAGTGCCTTAAGCTACTTACAAGCATTTAACAGAAATTCACATGCGTTTCTCTGAAAGAGAAGCAGTCTGTTCCAACACTTCAATTCACTGTGCGAAGTGAATGGAGTGTTGCTTCACATTCTAAATGCTGTCCTTTCAGAGAAAATCACATTCCTTTCAAAGTGCCTTAAGCTACTTACAAGCATTCACAAAACACTCACATCGGTTTCTCTGAAAGTTAAGTAGTCTGTTCCAACACTTCAATTCACTGTGCGTAGTGAATGGAATGTTGCTTCACTTTCTAAATGCTGTCCTTTTAGAGAAAATCACTCTCTTTTGAAACTGCCTTAAGCTACTTAAAAGCATTCACAAGAAACTCACATCTGTTTCTCTGAAAGAGAAGCAGTCTTTTCCAACACTTCAATTCACTGTGCGTAGTAAATGGAGTGTTGCTTCACTTTGTAAATGCTGTCCTTTCAGAGAAAATCACTTTCCTTTGAAAGTGCCTTAAGCTACTTACAAGCATTTAACAGAAATTCACATGCGTTTCTCTGAAAGTGAAGCTGTATGTTCCAACACTTCAATTCACTGTGCGAAGTGAATGGAGTGTTGCTTCACTTTCTAAATGCTGTCATTTCAGAGAAGATCACTTTCCTTTGAAAGTGCCTTAAGCTACTTACAAGCATTTAACAGAAATTCACATGCGTTTCGCTGAAAGAGAAGCAGTCTGTTCCAATACTTCAATTCACTGTGCGAAGTGAATGGAGTGTTGCTTCACTTTCTATATGTCTCCTTTAAGAGAAAATCACTTCCCTTTGAAAGTGCCTTAAGCTAATTACAAGCATTCAACAGAAATTCACATGCGTTTCTCTGAAAGAGAAGCAGTCTGTTCCAACACTTCAATTCACTGTGCCAAGTGAATGGAGTGTTGCTTCACTTTCTAAAGGCTGTCCTTTCACAGAAAATCACTTTCATTTGAAAGTGCCTTAAGCTACTTACAAGCATTCAACTGAAATTCACGTGCATTTCTCTGAAAGAGAAGCAGTCTGTTCCAACACTTCAATTCACTGTGCGAAGTGAATGGAGAGTTGAATCACTTTCTAAATGCTGTCCTTTCAGAGAAAGTCACTTTCCTTTGAAAGTGCCTTAAGCTAATTACAAGCATTCACAAAAAACTCACATCCGTTTCTCTGAGAGAAGTAGTCTGTTCCAACACTTCAATTCACTCTGCAAAGTGAATGAAGTGTTGATTCACTTTCTAAATGCTGTCCTTTCAGAGAAAATCACTTTCCTTTGAAAGTGCCTTAAGCTACTTACAAGCATTTAACAGAAATTCACATGCGTTTCTCTGAAAGTGAAGCTGTATGTTCCAACACTTCAATTCACTGTGCGAAGTGAATGGAGTGTTGCTTCACTTTCTAAATGCTGTCCTTTCAGAGAAGATCACTTTCCTTTGAAAGTGCCTTAAGCTACTTACAAGCATTTAACAGAAATTCACATGCGTTTCTCTGAAAGAGAAGCAGTCTGTTCCAACACTTCAATTCACTGTGCGAAGTGAATGGAGTGTTGCTTCACTTTCTATATGCTCTCCTTTAAGAGAAAATCACTTCCCTTTGAAAGTGCCTTAAGCCTATTACAAGCATTCAACAGAAATTCACATGCGTTTCTCTGAAAGAGAAGCAGTCTGTTCCAACACTTCAATTCACTGTGCCAAGTGAATGGAGTGTTGCTTCACTTTCTAAATGCTGTCCTTTCACAGAAAATCACTTTCATTTGAAAGTGCCTTAAGCTACTTACAAGCATTCAATAGAAATTCACGTGCATTTCTCTGAAAGAGAAGCAGTCTGTTCCAACACTTCAATTCACTGTGCGAAGTGAATGGAGTGTTGAATCACTTTCTAAATGCTGTCCTTTCAGAGAAAGTCACTTTCCTTTGAAAGTGCCTCAAGCTACTAACAAGCATTCACAAGAAACTCACATCTGTTTCTCTGAAAGAGAAGCAGTCTGTTCCAACATTTTAATTCACTGTGCGAAGTGAATGGAGTGTTGCTTCACTTTCTAAATGCTGTCCTTTCAGAGAAAATCACTTTCTTTTGAAAGTGCCTTATGCTACTTACAAGCATTCAACAGAAATTCACATGCATTTCTCTGAAAGGGAAGCAGTCTGTTCCAACACTTCAATTCACTATGCGAAGTGAATGGAGTGTTGCTTCACTTTCTATATGCTCTCCTTTTAGAGAAAATCACTCTCTTTTGATACTGCCTTAAGCGACTCACAAGCATTCACAAGAAACTCACATCTTTTTCTCTGAAATAGAAGCAGTCTGTTCCAACACTTCAATTCATTGTGCGAAGTGAATGGAGTGTTCCTTCACATTCTAAATGCTGTAGTTTCAGAGAAAGTCACTTTCCTTTGTAAGTGCCTTAAGCTACTTACAAGCATTTAACAGAAATTCACATGCGTTTCTCTGAAAGAGAAGCAGTCTGTTCCAACACTTCAATTCACTGTGTGAAGTGAATGGAGTGTTGCTTCACTTTCTAAATGCTGTCCTTTCAGAGAAAATCACATTCCTTTGAAAGTGCCTTAAGCTACTTACAAGCATTCACAAAACACTCACATCGGTTTCTCTGAAAGTTAAGTAGTCTGTTCCAACACTTCAATTCACTATGCGTAGTGAATGGAATGTTGCTTCACTTTCTAAATGCTGTCCTTTTAGAGAAAATCACTCTCTTTTGAAACTGCCTTAAGCTACTTAAGAGAATTCACAAGAAACTCACATCTGTTTCTCTGAAAGAGAAGCAGTCTGTTCCAACACTTCAATTCACTGTGCGTAGTAAATGGAGTGTTGCTTCACTTTCTAAATGCTGTCCTTTCAGAGAAAATCACTTTCCTTTGAAAGTGCCTTAAGCTACTTACAAGCATTTAACAGAAATTCACATGCGTTTCTCTGAAAGCGAAGCTGTATGTTCCAACACTTCAATTCACTGTGCGAAGTGAATGGAGTGTTGCTTCACTTTCTAAATGCTGTCATTTCAGAGAAGATCACTTTCCTTTGAAGGTGCCTTAAGCTACTTACAAGCATTTAACAGAAATTCATATGCATTTCTCTGAGAGAGAAGCAGTCTGTTCAAACACTTCAATTCACTGTGCGTAGTGAATGGAGTGTTGCTTCACTTTCTAAATGCTGTCCTTTCAGAGAAAATCACTTTCCTTTGAAAGTGCCTTAAGCTAATTACAAGCATTCACAAGAGACTCACATGCATTTTTCTGAAAGAGAAGCAGTCTGTTCCAACACTTCAATTCATTGTGCGAAGTGAATGGAGTGTTGCTTCACGTTCTAAATGCTATCCTTTCAGAGAAAATCACTTTCTTTTGGAAGTGCCTTAAGCTACTTACAAGCATTCAACAGAAATTCACATGCATTTCTCTGAAAGAGAAGCAGTCTGTTCCAACACTTCAATTCACTGTGCGAAGTGAATGGAGTGTGGCTTCACTTTCTATATGCTCTCCTTTTAGAGAAAATCACTCTCTTTTGAAACTGCCTTAAGCGACTTACAAGCATTCACAAGAAACTCACATCTTTTTCTCTGAAAGAGAAGCAGTCTGTTCCAACACTTCAATTCATTGTGCGAAGTGAATGGAGTGTTTCTTCACATTCTAAATGCTGTAGTTTCAGAGAAAATCACTTTCCTTTGAAAGTGCCTTAAGCTACTGACAAGTATTTAACAGAAATTCACATGTGTTTCTCTGAAAGAGAAGCAGTCTGTTCCAACACTTCAATTCACTGTGCGAACTGAATGGAGTGTTGCTTCACTTTCTAAATGCTGTCCTTTCAGAGAAAATCACATTCCTTTGAAAGTGCCTTAAGCTACTTACAAGCATTCACAAAACACTCACATCGGTTTCTCTGAAAGTTAATTAGTCTGTTCCAACACTTCAATTCACAGTGCGTAGTGAATGGAATGTTGCTTCACTTTCTAAATGCTGTCCTTTTAGAGAAAATCACTCTCTTTTGAAACTGCCTTAAGCTACTTAAAAGCATTCACAAGAAACTCACATCTGTTTCTCTGAAAGAGAAGCAGTCTGTTTCAACACTTCAATTCCCTGTGCGTAGTAAATGGAGTGTTGCTTCACTTTCTAAATGCTGTCCTTTCAGAGAAAATCACTTTCCTTTGAAAGTGCCTTAAGCTACTTACAAGCATTTAACAGAAATTCACATGCGTTTCTCTGAAAGAGAAGCAGTCTGTTCCAACACTTCAATTCACTGTGCGAAGTGAATGGAGTGTTGCTTCACTTTCTAAATGCTGTCCTTTCAGAGAGAATCACATTCCTTTGAAAGTGCCTTAAGCTACTGACAAGCATTCACAAAACACTCACATCGGTTTCTCTGAAAGTTAAGTATTCTGTTCCAACACTTCAATTCACTGTGCGTAGTGAATGGAATGTTGCTTCACTTTCTAAATGCTGTCCTTTTAGAGAAAATCACTCTCTTTTGAATCTGCCTTAAGCTATTTAAAAGCATTCACAAGAAACTCACATCTGTTTCTCTGAAAGAGAAGCAGTCTGTTCCAACACTTCAATTCACTGTGCGAAGTGAATGGAGTGTTGAATCACTTTCTAAATGCTGTCCTTTCAGAGAATATCACTTTCTTTTGTAAGTGCCTTAAGCTACTTACAAGCATTCAACAGAAATTCACATGCATTTCTCTGAAAGAGAAGCAGTCTGTTCCAACACTTCAGTTCACTGTGCGAAGTGAATGGAGTGTTGCTTCACTTTCTAAATGCTGTCCTTTCAGAGAAGATCACTTTCATTTGAAAGTGCCTTAAGCTACTTACAAGCATTCAACAGAAATTCACATGCATTTCTCTGAAAGAGAAGCAGTCTGTTCAAACACTTCAATTCACTGTGCGTAGTGAATGGAGTGTTGCTTCACTTTCTAAATGCTGTCCTTTCAGAGAAAATCACTTCCCTTTGAAAGTGCCTTAAGCTAATTACAAGCATTCAACAGAAATTCACATGCGTTTTTCTGAAAGAGAAGCAGTCTGTTCCAGCACTTCAGTTCACTGTGCAAAGTGAATGGAGTGTTGCTTCACTTTCTAAATGCTGTCCTTTCAGAGAAAATCACTTTCATTTGAAAGTGCCTTAAGCTACTTACAAGCATTCAACAGAAATTCACATGCGTTTCTCTGAAAGAGAAGCAGTGTGTTCCAACACTTCAATTCACTGTGCAAAGTGAATGGAGTTTTGCTTCACTTTCTAAATGCTGTCCTTTCAGAGGAAATCACTTTCCTTTGAAAGTGCCTTAAGCTACTTACAAGCATTCACAAGAAACTCACACGCATTTTTCTGAAAGAAAAGCAGTCTGTTCCAACACTTCAATTCACTGTGCGAAGTGAATGGAGTGTTGCTTTACTTTCTATATGCTCTCCTTTTAGAGAAAATCACTCTCTTTTGAAACTGCCTTAAGCTACTTACAAGCATTCACAAGAAACTCACATCTGTTTCTCTGATAGAGAAGCAGTCTGTTCCAACACTTCAATTCACTGTGCGTAGTGAATGGAATGTTGCTTCACTTTCTAAATGCTGTCCTTTTAGAGAAAATCACTCTCTTTTGAAACTGTCTTAAGCTACTTAAGAGAATTCACAAGAAACTCACATCTGTTTCTCTGAAAGTGAAGCAGTCTGTTCCAACACTTCAATTCACTGTTCGTAGTAAATGGAGTGTTGCTTCACTTTCTAAATGCTGTCCTTTCAGAGAAAATCACTTTCCTTTGAAAGTGCCTTAAGCTACTTACAAGCATTTAACAGAAATTCACATGCGTTTCTCTGAAAGAGAAGCAGTCTGTTCCAACACTTCAATTCACTGTGCGAAGTGAATGGAGTGTTGCTTCACATTCTAAATGCTGTCCTTTTAGAGAAAATCACATTCCTTTCAAAGTGCCTTAAGCTACTTACAAGCATTCACAAAACACTCACATCGGTTTCTCTGAAAGTTAAGTAGTCTGTTCCAACACTTCAATTCACTGTGCGTAGTGAATGTAATGTTGCTTCACTTTCTAAATGCTGTCCTTTTAGAGAAAATCACTCTCTTTTGAAACTGCCTTAAGCTACTTAAAAGCATTCACAAGAAACTCACATCTGTTTCTCTGAAAGAGAAGCAGTCTTTTCCAACACTTCAATTCACTGTGCGTAGTAAATGGAGTGTTGCTTCACTTTCTAAATGCTGTCCTTTCAGAGAAAATCACTTTCCTTTGAAAGTGCCTTAAGCTACTTACAAGCATTTAACAGAAATTCACATGCGTTTCTCTGAAAGTGAAGCTGTATGTTCCAACACTTCAATTCACTGTGCGAAGTGAATGGAGTGTTGCTTCACTTTCCAAATGCTGTCCTTTCAGAGAAGATCACTTTCCTTTGAAAGTGCCTTAAGCTACTTACAAGCATTTAACAGAAATTCACATGCGTTTCTCTGAAAGAGAAGCAGTCTGTTCCAATACTTCAATTCACTGTGCGAAGTGAATGGAGTGTTGCTTCACTTTCTATATGCTCTCCTTTAAGAGAAAATCACTTCCCTTTGAAAGTGCCTTAAGCCTATTACAAGCATTCAACAGAAATTCACATGCGTTTCTCTGAAAGAGAAGCAGTCTGTTCCAACATTTCAATTCACTGTGCCAAGTGAATGGAGTGTTGCTTCACTTTCTAAATGCTGTCCTTTCACAGAAAATCACTTTCATTTGAAAGTGCCTTAAGCTACTTACAAGCATTCAATAGAAATTCACGTGCATTTCTCTGAAAGAGAAGCAGTCTGTTCCAACACTTCAATTCACTGTGCGAAGTGAATGGAGTGTTGAATCACTTTCTAAATGCTGTCCTTTCAGAGAAAGTCACTTTCCTTTGAAAGTGCCTCAAGCTACTTACAAGCATTCACAAAACACTCACATCGGTTTCTCTGAAATTTAAGTAGTCTGTTCCAACACTTCAATTCACTGTGCGTAGTGAATGGAATGTTGCGTCACTTTCTAAATGCTGTCCTTTTAGAGAAAATCACTCTCTTTTGAAACTGCCTTAAGCTACTTAAAAGAATTCACAAGAAACTCACATCTGTTTCTCTGAAAGAGAAGCAGTCTGTTCCAACACTTCAATTCACTGTGTGTAGTAAATGGAGTGTTGCTTCACTTTCTAAATGCTGTCCTTTTAGAGAAAATCACTCTCTTTTGAAACTGCCTTAAGCTACTTAAAAGCATTCACAAGAAACTCACATCTGTTTCTCTGAAAGAGATGCAGTCTGTTCCAACACTTCAAATCACTGTGCATAGTAAATGGAGTGTTGCTTCACTTTCTAAATGCTGTCCTTTCAGAGAAAATCACTTTCCTTTGAAAGTGCCTTAAGCTACTTACAAGCATTTAACAGACATTCACATGCGTTTCTCTGAAAGTGAAGCTGTATGTTCCAACACTTCAATTCACTGTGCGAAGTGAATGGAGTGTTGCTTCACTTTCTAAATGCTGTCCTTTCAGAGAAGATCACTTTCCTTTGAAAGTGCCTTAAGCTACTTACAAGCATTCAACAGAAATTCACATGCAATTCTCTGAAAAAGAAGCAGTCTGTTCAAACACTTCAATTCACTGTGCGTAGTGAATGGAGTGTTGCTTCACTTTCTAAATGCTGTCCTTTCAGATAAAATCACTTTCCTTTGAAAGTGCCTTAAGCTAATTACAAGCATTCACAAAAAACTCACATCCGTTTCTCTGAGAGAAGTAGTCTGTTCCAACACTTCAATTCACTGTGCAAAGTGAATGAAGTGTTGCTTCACTTTCTAAATGCTGTCCTTTTAGAGAAAATCACTCTCTTCTGAAACTGCCTTAAGCTACTTAAAAGAATTCACAAGAAACTCACATCTGTTTCTCTGAAAGAGAAGCAGTCTGTTCCAACACTTCATTTCACTGTGCGTAGTAAATGGAGTGTTGCTTCACTTTCTAAATGCTGTCCTTTCAGAGGAAATCACTTTCCTTTGAAAGTGCCTTAAGCTACTTACAAGCATTCACAAGAAACTCACATGCATTTTTCTGAAAGAGAAGCAGTCTGTTCCCACACTTCAATTCACTGTGCGAAGTGAATGGAGTTTTGCTTTACTTTCTATATGCTCTCCTTTTAGAGAAAATCACTCTCTTTTGAAACTGCCTTAAGCTACTTACAAGCATTCACAAGAAACTCACATCTGTTTCTCTGAAAGAGAAGCAGTCTTTTCCAACACTTCAATTCACTGTTTGTAGTAAATGGAGTGTTGCTTCACTTTCTAAATGCTGTCCTTTCAGAGAAAATCACTTTCCTTTGAAAGTGCCTTAAGCTACTTACAAGCATTTAACAGAAATTCACATGCGTTTCTCTGAAAGCGAAGCTGTATGTTCCAACACTTCAATTCACTGTGCGAAGTGAATGGACTGTTGCTTCACTTTCTAAATGCTGTCCTTTCAGAGAAGATCACTTTCCTTTGAAAGTGCCTTAAGCTACTTACAAGCATTCAACAGAAATTCACATGCATTTCTCTGAAAGAGAAGCAGTCTGTTCAAACACTTCAATTCACTGTGCGTAGTGAATGGAGTGTTGCTTCACTTTCTAAATGCTGTCCTTTCAGAGAAAATCACTTTCCTTTGAAAGTGCCTTAAGCTAATTACAAGCATTCACAAAAAACTCACATCCATTTCTCTGAGAGAAGTAGTCTGTTCCAACACTTCAATTCACTGTGCAAAGTGAATGAAGTGTTGCTTCACTTTCTAAATGCTGTCCTTTCAGAGAAAATCACTTTCCTTTGAAAGTGCCTTAAGCTACTTACAAGCATTCACGAGAGACTCACATGCATTTTTCTGAAAGAGAAGCAGTCTGTTCCAACACTTCAATTCACTGTGCAAAGTGAATGGAGTGTTGCTTCACTTTCTATATGCTCTCCTTTCAGAGAAAATCACTTTCCTTTGAAAGTGCCTCAAGCTACTTACAAGCATTCAACAGAAATTCACATGCGTTTCTCTGAAAGAGAAGCAGTCTGTTCCAACACTTCAATTCACTATGCGAAGTGAATGGAGTGTTGCTTCACTTTCTAAATGCTGTCCTTTCAGAGAAAGTCACTTTCCTTTGAAAGTGCCTCAAGCTACTTAAAAGCATTCACAAGAAACTCACATCTGTTTCTCTGAAAGAGAAGCAGTCTGTTCCAACACTTCATTTCACTGTGTGAAGTGAATGGAGTGTTGCTTCACTTTCTATATGCTCTCCTTTAAGAGAAAATCAATTCCCTTTGAAAGTGCCTTAAGCTAATTACAAGCATTCAACAGAAATTCACATGCGTTTCTCTGAAAGAGAAGCAGTCTGTTCCAACATTTCAATTCACTGTGCAAAGTGAATGGAGTGTTGCTTCACTTTCTAAATGCTGTCCTTTCAGAGAAAATCACTTTCATTTGAAAGTGCCTTAAGCTACTTACAAGCATTCAACAGAAATTCACATGCATTTCTCTGAAAGAGAAGCAGTCTGTTCCAACACTTCAATTCACTGGTCGAAGTGAATGGAGTGTTGCTTCACTTTCTAAATGCTGTCCTTTCAGAGAAAGTCACTTTCCTTTGAAAGTGCCTTAAGCTACTTACAAGCATTCAACAGAAATTCACATGCGTTTCTCTGAAAGAGAAGCAGTCTGTTCCAACACTTCAATTCACTGTGCGAAGTGAATGGAGTGTTGCTTCACTTTCTAAATGCTGTCCTTTCAGAGAAAATCACATTCCTTTGATAGTGCCTTAAGCTACTTACAAGCATTCACAAAATACTCACATCGGTTTCTCTGAAATTTAAGTAGTCTGTTCCAACACTTCAATTCACTGTGCGTAGTGAATGGAATGTTGCGTCACTTTCTAAATGCTGTCCTTTTAGAGAAAATCACTCTCTTTTGAAACTGCCTTAAGCTACTTAAAAGAATTCACAAGAAACTCACATCTGTTTCTCTGAAAGAAAAGCAGTCTGTTCCAACACTTCAATTCACTGTGTGTAGTAAATGGAGTGTTGCTTCACTTTCTAAATGCTGTCCTTTCAGAGAAAATCACTTTCCTTTGAAAGTGCCTTAAGCTACTTACAAGCATTTAACAGAAATTCACATGCGTTTCTCTGAAAGAGAAGCAGTCTGTTCCAACACTTCAATTCACTGTGCGAAGTGAATGGAGTGTTGCTTCACTTTCTAAATGCTGTCCTTTCAGAGAAAATCACATTCCTTTGAAAGTGCCTTAAGCTACTTACAAGCATTCATAAAACACTCACATCGGTTTCTCTGAAAGTTAAGTAGTCTGTTCCAACACTTCAATTCACTGTGCGTAGTGAATGGGATGTTGCTTCACTTTCTAAATGCTGTCCTTTTAGAGAAAATCACTCTCTTTTGAAACTGCCTTAAGCTACTTAAAAGCATTCACAAGAAACTCACATCTGTTTCTCTGAAAGAGATGCAGTCTGTTCCAACACTTCAAATCACTGTGCATAGTAAATGGAGTGTTGCTTCACTTTCTAAATGCTGTCCTTTCAGAGAAAATCACTTTCCTTTGAAAGTGCCTTAAGCTACTTACAAGCATTTAACAGACATTCACATGCGTTTCTCTGAAAGTGAAGCTGTATGTTCCAACACTTCAATTCACTGTGCGAAGTGAATGGAGTGTTGCTTCACTTTCTAAATGCTGTCCTTTCAGAGAAGATCACTTTCCTTTGAAAGTGCCTTAAGCTACTTACAAGCATTCAACAGAAATTCACATGCAATTCTCTGAAAAAGAAGCAGTCTGTTCAAACACTTCAATTCACTGTGCGTAGTGAATGGAGTGTTGCTTCACTTTCTAAATGCTGTCCTTTCAGATAAAATCACTTTCCTTTGAAAGTGCCTTAAGCTAATTACAAGCATTCACAAAAAACTCACATCTGTTTCTCTGAGAGAAGTAGTCTGTTCCAACACTTCAATTCACTGTGCAAAGTGAATGAAGTGTTGCTTCACTTTCTAAATGCTGTCCTTTTAGAGAAAATCACTCTCTTCTGAAACTGCCTTAAGCTACTTAAAAGAATTCACAAGAAACTCACATCTGTTTCTCTGAAAGAGAAGCAGTCTGTTCCAACACTTCATTTCACTGTGCGTAGTAAATGGAGTGTTGCTTCACTTTCTAAATGCTGTCCTTTCAGAGGAAATCACTTTCCTTTGAAAGTGCCTTAAGCTACTTACAAGCATTCACAAGAAACTCACATCTATTTTTCTGAAAGAGAAGCAGTCTGTTCCAACACTTCAATTCACTGTGCGAAGTGAATGGAGTGTTGCTTTACTTTCTATATGCTCTCCTTTTAGAGAAAATCACTCTCTTTTGAAACTGCCTTAAGCTACTTACAAGCATTCACAAGAAACTCACATCTGTTTCTCTGATAGAGAAGCAGTCTGTTCCAACACTTCAATTCACTGTGCGTAGTGAATGGAGTGTTGCTTCACTTTCTAAATGCTGTCCTTTCAGAGAAAATCACTTTCCTTTGAAAGTGCCTTAAGCTACTTACAAGCATTTAACAGAAATTCACATGCGTTTCTCTGAAAGAGAAGCAGTCTGTTCCAACACTTCAATTCACTGTGCGAAGTGAATGGAGTGTTGCTTCACTTTCTATATGCTCTCCTTTAAGAGAAAATCACTTCCCTTTGAAAGTGCCTTAAGCTAATTACAAGCATTCAACAGAAATTCACATGCGTTTCTCTGAAAGAGAAGCAGTCTGTTCCAACACTTCAATTCACTGTGCCAAGTGAATGGAGTGTTGCTTCACTTTCTAAATGCTGTCCTTTCAGAGAAAATCACTTTCATTTGAAAGTGCCTTAAGCTCCTAACAAGCATTCAACAGAAATTCACGTGCATTTCTCTGAAAGAGAAGCAGTCTGTTCCAACACTTCAATTCACTGTGCGAAGTGAATGGAGTGTTGAATCACTTTCTAAATGCTGTCCTTTCAGAGAAAGTCACTTTCCTTTGAAAGTGCCTCAAGCTACTTACAAGCATTCACAAGAAACTCACATCTGTTTCTCTGAAAGAGAAGCAGTCTGTTCCAACACTTTAATTCACTGTGCGAAGTGAATGGAGTGTTGCTTCACTCTCTAAATGCTGTCCTTTCAGAGAAAATCACTTTCTTTTGAAAGTGCCTTAAGCTACTTACAAGCATTCAACAGAAATTCACATGCATTTCTCTGAAAGGGAAGCAGTCTGTTCCAACACTTCAATTCACTGTGCGAAGTGAATGGAGTGTTGCTTCACTTTCTATATGCTCTCCTTTTAGAGAAAATCACTCTCTTTTGAAACTGCCTTAAGCGACTTACAAGCATTCACAAGAAACTCACATCTTTTTTTCTGAAAGAGAAGCAGTCTGTTCCAACACTTCAATTCATTGTGCGAAGTGAATGGAGTGTTCCTTCACATTCTAAATGCTGTAGTTTCAGAGAAAGTCACTTTCCTTTGAAAGTGCCTTAAGCTACTTACAAGCATTTAACAGAAATTCACATGCGTTTCTCTGAAAGAGAAGCAGTCTGTTCCAACACTTCAATTCACTGTGCGAAGTGAATGGAGTGTTGCTTCACTTTCTAAATGCTGTCCTTTCAGAGAAAATCACATTCCTTTGAAAATGCCTTAAGCTACTTACAAGCATTCACAAAACACTCACATCGGTTTCTCTGAAAGTTAAGTAGTCTGTTCCAACACTTCAATTCACTGTGCGTAGTGAATGGAATGTTGCTTCACTTTCTAAATGCTGTCCTTTTAGAGAAAATCACTCTCTTTTGAAACTGCCTTAAGCTACTTAAGAGAATTCACAAGAAACTCACATCTGTTTCTCTGAAAGAGAAGCAGTCTGTTCCAACACTTCAATTCACTGTGCGAAGTGAATGGAGTGTTGCTTCACTTTCTAAATGCTGTCCTTTCAGAGAAAATCACTTTCCGTTGAAAGTGCCTTAAGCTACTTACAAGCATTTAACAGAAATTCACATGCGTTTCTCTGAAAGTGAAGCTGTATGTTCCAACACTTCAGTTCACTGTGCGAAGTGAATGGAGTGTTGCTTCACTTTCTAAATGCTGTCCTTTCAGAGAAGATCACTTTCCTTTGAAAGTGCCTTAAGCTACTTACAAGCATTTAACAGAAATTCACATGCGTTTCTCTGAAAGAGAAGCAGTCTGTTCCAACACTTCAATTCACTGTGCGAAGTGAATGGAGTGTTGCTTCACTTTCTATATGCTCTCCTTTAAGAGAAAATCACTTCCCTTTGAAAGTGCATTAAGCCTATTACAAGCATTCAACAGAAATTCACATGCGTTTCTCTGAAAGAGAAGCAGTCTGTTCCAACACTTCAATTCACTGTGCCAAGTGAATGGAGTGTTGCTTCACTTTCTAAATGCTGTCCTTTCACAGAAAATCACTTTCATTTGAAAGTGCCTTAAGCTACTTACAAGCATTCAACAGAAATTCACGTGCATTTCTCTGAAAGAGAAGCAGTCTGTTCCAACACTTCAATGCACTGTGCGAAGTGAATGGAGTGTTGAATCACTTTCTAAATGCTGTCCTTTCAGAGAAAGTCACTTTCCTTTGAAAGTGCCTCAAGCTACTTACAAGCATTCACAAGAAACTCACATCTGTTTCTCTGAAAGAGAAGCAGTCTGTTCCAACACTTTAATTCACTGTGCGAAGTGAATGGAGTGTTGCTTCACTTTCTAAATGCTGTCCTTTCAGAGAAAATCACTTTCTTTTGAAAGTGCCTTAAGCTACTTACAAGCATTCAACAGAAATTCACATGCATTTCTCTGAAAGGGAAGCCGTCTGTTCCAACACTTCAATTCACTGTGCGAAGTGAATGGAGTGTTGCTTCACTTTCTAAATGCTGTCCTTTTAGAGAAAATCACTCTCTTTTGAAACTGCCTTAAGCTACTTAAAAGCATTCACAAGGAACTCACATCTGTTTCTCTGAATGAGAAGCAGTCTGTTCCAACACTTCAATTCACTGTTCGTAGTAAATGGAGTGTTGCTTCACTTTCTAATGCTGTCCTTTCAGAGAAAATCACTTTCCTTTGAAAGTGCATTAAGCTACTTACAAGCATTTAACAGAAACTCACATGCGTTTCTCAGAAAGTGAAGCTGTATGTTCCAACACTTTAATTCACTGTGCGAAGTGAATGGAGTGTTGCTTCACTTTCTAAATGCTGTCCTTTCAGAGAAGATCACTTTCCTTTGAAAGTGCCTTAAGCTACTTACAAGCATTCAACAGAAATTCACATGCATTTCTCTGAAAGAGAAGCAGTCTGTTCAAACACTTCAATTCACTGTGCGTAGTCAATGGAGTGTTGCTTCACTTTCTAAATGCTGTCCTTTCAGAGAAAATCACTTTCTTTTGAAAGTGCCTTAAGCTACTTACAAGCATTCACAAGAGACTCACATGCATTTTTCTGAAAGAGCAGCAGTCTGTTCCAACGCTTCAATTCACTGTGCAAAGTGAATGGAGTGTTGCTTCACTTTCTATATGCTCTCCTTTCAGAGAAAATCACTTTCCTTTGAAAGTGCCTCAAGCTACTTACAAGCATTCAACAGAAATTCACATGAATTTCTCTGAAAGAGAAGCAGTCTGTTCCAACACTTCAATTCACTGTGCGAAGTGAATGGAGTGTTGCTTCACTTTCTAAATGCTGTCCTTTCAGAGAAAGTCACTTTCCTTTGAAAGTGCCTCAAGCTACTTACAAGCATTCACAAAAAACTCACATCTGTTTCTCTGAAAGAGAAGCAGTCTGTTCCAACACTTCAATTCACTGTGCGAAGTGAATGGAGTGTTGCTTCACTTTCTAAATGCTGTCCTTTCAGAGAATATCACTTTCTTTTGAAAGTGCCTTAAGCTAATTACAAGCATTCAACAGAAATTCACATGCATTTCTCTGAAAGAGAAGCAGTCTGTTGCAACACTTCAATTCACTGTGCGAAGTGAATGGAGTGTTCCTTCACATTCTAAATGCTGTAGTTTCAGAGAAAATCGCTTTCCTTTGAAAGTGCCTTAAGCTACTTACAAGCATTTAACAGAAAATCACATGCGTTTCTCTGAAAGAGAAGCAGTCTGTTCCAACACTTCAATTCACTGTGCGAAGTGAATGGAGTGTTGCTTCACTTGCTATATACTCTCCTTTTAGAGAAAATCACTCCCTTATGAAACTGCCTTAAGCTACTTACAAGCATTCACAAGAAAATCACATCTGTTTCTCTGATAGAGAAGCAGTCTGTTCCAACACTTCAATTCACTGTGCGAAGTGAATGGAGTGTTGCTTCACTTTCTAAATGCTGTCCTTTCAGAGAAAATCACTTCCCTTTGAAAGTGCCTTAAGCTAATTACAAGCATTCAACAGAAATTCACATGCGTTTCTCTGAAAGAGAAGCAGTCTGTTCCAACACTTCAGTTCACTGTGCAAAGTGAATGGAGTGTTGCTTCACTTTCTAAATGCTGTCCTTTCAGAGAAAATCACTTTCATTTGAAAGTGCCTCAAGCTACTTACAAGCATTCACAAGAAACTCAAATCTGTTTCTCTGAAAGAGAAGCAGTCTCTTCCAACACTTCAATTCACTGTGCGAAGTGAATGGAGTGTTGCTTCACTTTCTAAATGCTGTCCTTTCAGAGAATATCACTTTCTTTTGAAAGTGCCTTAAGCTACTTACAAGCATTCAACAGAAATTCACATGCATTTCTCTGAAAGAGAAGCAGTCTGTTGCAACACTTCAATTCACTGTGCGAAGTGAATGGAGTGTTCTTTCACATTCTAAATGCTGTAGTTTCAGAGAAAATCACTTTCCTTTGAAAGTGCCTTAAGCTACTTACAAGCATTTAACAGAAAATCACATGCGTTTCTCTGAAAGAGAAGCAGTCTGTTCCAACACTTCAATTCACTGTGCGAAGTGAATGGAGTGTTGCTTCACTTGCTATATGCTCTCCTTTTAGAGAAAATCACTCCCTTATGAAACTGCCTTAAGCTACTTACAAGCATTCACAAGAAAATCACATCTGTTTCTTTGAAAGAGAAGCAGTCTGTTCTAACACTTCAATTCACTGTGCGAAGTTAATGGAGTGTTGCTTCACTTTCTAAATGCTGTCCTTTCAGAGAAAATCACATTCCTTTGAAAGTACCTTAAGCTACTTACAAGCATTCACAAAACAATCACATCGGTTTCTCTGAAAGTGAAGTAGTCTGTTCCAACACTTCAATTCACTGTGCGAAGTGAATGGAGTATTGCTTTACTTTCTATATGCTCTCATTTTAGAGAAAATCACTCTCTTTTGAAACTGCCTTAAGCGACATACAAGCATTCACAAGAAATTCACATGCATTTCTCTGAAAGAGAAGCAGTCTGTTCCAACACTTCAATTCACTGTGCGAAGTGAATGGAGTGTTGCTTCACTTTCTATATGCTCTCCTTTTAGAGAAAATCACTCTCTTTTGAAACTGCCTTAAGCTACTTACAAGCATTCACAAGAAAATCACATCTGTTTCTCTGAAAGAGAAGCAGTCTGTTCCAACAATTCAATTCACTGTGCGAAGTGAATGGAGTGTTGCTTCACTTTCTAAATGCTGTCCTTTCAGAGAAAATCACTTTCCTTTGAACGTGCCTTAAGCTACTTACAAGCATTCAACAGAAATTCACATGCATTTCTCTGAAAGAGAAGCAGTCCGTTCCAACACTTCAATTCACTGTGCGTAGTGAATGGAGTGTTGCTTCACTTTCTACATGCTGTCCTTTCAGAGAAAATCACTTTCCTTTGAAAGTGCCTTAAGCTACTTACAAGCATTTAACAGAAATTCACATGCGTTTCTCTGAAAGAGAAGCAGTCTGTTCCAACACTTCAATTCACTGTGCGAAGTGAATGGAGTGTTGCTTCACTTTCTAAATGCTGTCCTTTCAGAGAAAATCACATTCCTTTGAAAGTACCTTAAGCTACTTACAAGCATTCACAAAACAATCACATCGGTTTCTCTGAAAGTGAAGTAGTCTGTTCCAACACTTCAATTCACTGTGCGTAGTGAATGGAATGTTGCTTCACTTTCTAAATGCTGTCCTTTTAGAGAAAATCACTCTCTTTTGAAACTGCCTTAAGCTACTTACAAGCATTCACAAGAAAATCACATCTGTTTCTCTGAAAGAGAAGCAGTCTGTTCCAACACTTCAATTCACTGTGCGAAGTGCATGGAGTGTTGCTTCACTTTCTAAATGCTGTCCTTTCAGAGAAAATCACTTTCATTTGAAAGTGCCTTAAGCTAATTACAAGCATTCAACAGAAATTCACATGCGTTTCTCTGAAAGAGAAGCAGTCTGTTCCAACACTTCAATTCACTGTGCGAAGTGAATGGAGTGTTGCTTCACTTTCTAAATGCTGTCCTTTCAGAGAATATCACTTTCTTTTGAAAGTGCCTTAAGCTACTTACAAGCATTCAACAGAAATTCACATGCATTTCTCTGAAAGAGAAGCAGTCTGTTGCAACACTTCAATTCACTGTGCGAAGTGAATGGAGTGTTGCTTCACTTTCTAAATGCTGTCCTTTCAGAGAAAATCACTTTCCTTTGAACGTGCCTTAAGCTACTTACAAGCATTCAACAGAAATTCACATGCATTTCTCTGAAAGAGAAGCAGTCCGTTCCAACACTTCAATTCACTGTGCGTAGTGAATGGAGTGTTGCTTCACTTTCTACATGCTGTCCTTTCAGAGAAAATCACTTTCCTTTGAAAGTGCCTTAAGCTACTTACAAGCATTTAACAGAAATTCACATGCGTTTCTCTGAAAGAGAAGCAGTCTGTTCCAACACTTCAATTCACTGTGCGAAGTGAATGGAGTGTTGCTTCACTTTCTAAATGCTGTCCTTTCAGAGAAAATCACATTCCTTTGAAAGTACCTTAAGCTACTTACAAGCATTCACAAAACAATCACATCGGTTTCTCTGAAAGTGAAGTAGTCTGTTCCAACACTTCAATTCACTGTGCGTAGTGAATGGAATGTTGCTTCACTTTCTAAATGCTGTCCTTTTAGAGAAAATCACTCTCTTTTGAAACTGCCTTAAGCTACTTACAAGCATTCACAAGAAAATCACATCTGTTTCTCTGAAAGAGAAGCAGTCTGTTCCAACACTTCAATTCACTGTGCGAAGTGCATGGAGTGTTGCTTCACTTTCTAAATGCTGTCCTTTCAGAGAAAATCACTTTCATTTGAAAGTGCCTTAAGCTAATTACAAGCATTCAACAGAAATTCACATGCGTTTCTCTGAAAGAGAAGCAGTCTGTTCCAACACTTCAATTCACTGTGCGAAGTGAATGGAGTGTTGCTTCACTTTCTAAATGCTGTCCTTTCAGAGAATATCACTTTCTTTTGAAAGTGCCTTAAGCTACTTACAAGCATTCAACAGAAATTCACATGCATTTCTCTGAAAGAGAAGCAGTCTGTTGCAACACTTCAATTCACTGTGCGAAGTGAATGGAGTGTTCCTTCACATTCTAAATGCTGTAGTTTCAGAGAAAATCACTTTCCTTTGAAAGTGCCTTAAGCTACTTACAGGCATTTAACAGAAAATCACATGCGTTTCTCTGAAAGAGAAGCAGTCTGTTCCAACACTTCAATTCACTGTGCGAAGTGAATGGAGTGTTGCTTCACTTGCTATATACTCTCCTTTTAGAGAAAATCACTCCCTTATGAAACTGCCTTAAGCTACTTACAAGCATTCACAAGAAAATCACATCTGTTTCTCTGAAAGAGAAGCAGTCTGTTCCAACACTTCAATTCACTGTGCGAAGTGAATGGAGTGTTGCTTCACTTGCTATATACTCTCCTTTTAGAGAAAATCACTCTCTTTTGAAACTGCCTTAAGCTACTTACAAGCATTCACAAGAAACTCACATCTGTTTCTCTGAAAGAGAAGCAGTCTGTTCCAACACTTCAATTCACTGTGCGAAGTGAATGGAGTATTGCTTCACTTTCTAAATGCTCTTATTTTAGAGAAAATCACTCTCTTTTGCAACTGCTTTAAGCTACTTACAAGCATTCACAAGAAACTCACATCTGTTTCTCTGAAAGAGAAGCAGTCTGTTCCAACACTTCAATTCACTCTGCGAAGTGAATGGAGTGTTGCTTCACTTTCTAAATGCTGTGCTTTCAGAGAAAGTCACTTTCCTTTGAAAGTGCCTCAAGTTACTTACAAGCATTCACAAGAAACTCACATCTGTTTCTCTGAAAGAGAAGCAGTCTGTTCCAACACTTCAATTCACTGTGCGAAGTGAATGGAGTGTTGCTTCACTTTCTAAATGCTGTCCTTTCATAGAAAATCACTTTCTTTTGAAAGTGCCTTAAGCTTCTTACAAGCATTCAACCGAAATTCACATACATTTCTCTGAAAGAGAAGCAGTCTGTTCCAAGACTTCAATTCACTGTGCGAAGTGAATGGAGTGTTGCTTCACTTTCTATATGCTCTCCTTTTAGAGAAAATCACTCTCTTTTGAAACTGCCTTAAGCGACTTACAAGCATTCACAAGAAACTCACATCTTTTTCTCTGAAAGAGAAGCAGTCTGTTCCAACACTTCAATTCATTGTGCGAAGTGAATGGAGTGTTCCCTCACATTCTAAATGCTGTAGTTTCAGAGAAAATCACTTTCCTTTGAAAGTGCCTTAAGCTACTTACAAACATTTAACAGAAATTCACATGCGTGTCTCTGAAAGAGAAGCAGTCCGTTCCAACACTTCAATTCACTGTGCGTAGTGAATGGAGTGTTGCTTCACTTTCTAAATGCTGTCCTTTCAGAGAAAATCACGTTCCTTTGAAAGTGCCTTAAGCTACTTACAAGCATTTAACAGAAATTCACATGTGTTTCTCTGAAAGAGAAGCAGTCTGTTCCAACACTTTAATTCACTGTGCAAAGTGAATGGAGTGTTGCTTCACTTTCTAAATGCTGTCCTTTCAGAGAAAATCACATTCCTTTGAAAGTACCTTAAGCTACTTACAAGCATTCACAAAACAATCACATCTGTTTCTCTGAAAGTGAAGTAGTCTGTTCCAACACTTCAATTCACTGTGCGTAGTGAATGGAATGTTGCTTCACTTTCTAAATGCTCTCCTTTTAGAGAAAATCACTCTCTTTTGAAGCTGCCTTAAGCTACTTAAAAGCATTCACAAGAAACTCACATATGTTTCTCTGAAAGAGAAGCAGTCTGTTCCAACACTTCAATTCACTCTGCGAAGTGAAAGGAGTGTTGCTTCACTTTCTAAATGCTGTCCTTTCAGAGAAAATCACTTTCCTTTGAAAGTGCCTTAAGCTACTTACAAGCATTTAACAGAAATTCACATGCGTTTCTCTGAAAGAGAAGCAGTTTGTTCCAACACTTCAATTCACTGTGCGAAGTGAATGGAGTGTTGCTTCACTTTCTAAATGCTCTACTTTTAGATAAAATCACTCTCTTTTGAAACTGCCTTAAGCTACTTACAAGCATTCACAAGAAACTCACATGCATTTTTCTGAAAGAGAAGCAGTCTGTTCCAACACTTCAATTCACTGTGTGAAGTGAATGGAGTGTTGATTCACTTTCTATATGCTCTCCTTTTAGAGAAAATCACTCTCTTTTGAAACTGCCTTAAGCGACTTACAAGTATTCACAAGAAACTCACATCTGTTTCTCTGATAGAGAAGCAGTCTGTTCCTACACTTCAATTCACTGTGCGTAGTGAATGGAGTGTTACTTCACTTTCTAATTGCTATCCTTTCAGAGAAAATCACTTTCCTTTGAAAGTGCCTTAAGCTACTTACAAGCATTTAACAGAAATTCACATGCGTTTCTCTGAAAGAGAAGCAGTCTGTTCCAACACTTCAATTCACTGTGCAAAGTGAATGGAGTGTTGCTTCCCTTTCTAAATGCTGTCCTTTCAGAGAAAATCACTTTCCTGTGAAAGTGCCTTAAGCTACTTGCAAGCATTCACAACAAACACTAATGCGTTTATTTGAAAGAGAAGCACTCTGTTCCAAAACTTCAATTCACTGCACGAAGGGAATGGAGTGTTGCTTCACTTTATAAATCCTGTCCTTTCAGAGAAAATCACTTTCCTTTGAAAGTGCCTTAAGCTACTTACAAGCATTCACCAGAAACTCACATGCGTTTCTCTGAAAGAGAAGCAGTCTGTTCCAACACTTCAATTCACTGTGCGAAGTGAATGGAGTGTTGCTTCACTTTCTAAATGCTGTCCTTTCAGAGAAAATCACTTTCCTTTGAAAGTGCCTTAAGCTTCTTGCAAGCATTAGGAAGAAACTCACATGCGTTTCTCTGAAAGAGAAGCAGTCTGTTCCAACACTTCAATTCACTGTGCAAAGTGAATGGAGTGTTGCTTCACTTTCTATATGCTCTCCTTTTAGAGAAAATCACTCTCTTTTGAAACTGCCTTAAGCTACTTACAAGCATTCACAAGAAACTCATATCTGTTTCTCTGAAAGAGAAGCACTCTGTTCCAACACTTCAATTCACTGTGCGAAGTGAATGGAGTATTGCTTCACTTTCTAAATGCTCTTATTTTAGAGAAAATCACTCTCTTTTGCAACTGCTTTAAGCTACTTACAAGCATTCACAAGAAACTCACATCTGTTTCTCTGAAAGAGAAGCAGTCTGTTCCAACACTTCAATTCACTGTGCGAAGTGAATGGAGTGTTGCCTCACTTTCTAAATGCTGTCCTTTCAGAGAAAATCACTTTCCATTGAAAGTGCCTTAAACTACTTTCAAGCATTCACAAAAAACTCACATGCATTTCTCTGAAAGAGGAGCAGTCTGTTCCAACACTTCAATTCACTGTGCGAAGTGAATGGAGTGTTACTTCACTTTCTAAATGCTGTCCTTTCAGAGAAAATCCCTTTCCTCTGAATGTGCCTTAAGCTACTTACAAGCATTCAACAGAAACTCACATGCATTTCTCTGAAAGAGAAGCAGTCTGTTCCAACACTTCAATTCTCTGGGCGAAGTGAATGGAGTGTTGCTTCACTTTCTAAATGCTGTCCTTTCAGAGAAAATCACTTTCCTTTGAAAGTGCCTTAAGCTACTTGCAAGCATTAGGAAGAAACTCACATGCGTTTCTCTGAAAGAGAAGCAGTCTGTTCCAACACTTCAATTCACTGTGCGAAGTGAATGGAGTGTTGCCTCACTTTCTAAATGCTGTCCTTTCAGAGAAAATCACTTTCCATTGAAAGTGCCTTAAACTACTTTCAAGCATTCACAAAAAACTCACATGCGTTTCTCTGAAAGAGTAGCAGTCTGTTCCAACACTTCAATTCACTGTGCGAAGTGAATGGAATGTTGCTTCACTTTCTAAATGCTGTCCTTTCAGAGAAAATCACTTTCCTTTGAAAGTGCCTTAAGCTACTTACAAGCATTCACCAGAAACTCACATGCGTTTCTCTGAAAGAGAAGCAGTCTGTTCCAACACTTCAATTCACTGTGCGAAGTGAATGGAGTGTTGCCTCACTTTCTAAATGCTGTCCTTTCAGAGAAAATCACTTTCCATTGAAAGTGCCTTAAGCTACTTACAAGCATTCAACAGTAATTCACATGCGTTTCTCTGAAAGAGAAGCAGTCTGTTCCAACACTTCAATTCACTGTGCGACTTGAGTGGAGTGTTCCTTCACATTCTAAATGCTGTAGTTTCAGAGAAAATCACTTTCCTTTGAAAGTGTCTTAAGCTACTTACAAGCATTCACAGGAAACTCAAATGTGTTTCTATGAAAGAGAAGCTGTCTGTTCCAACACTTCAATTCACTGTGCGAAGTGAATGGATAGTTGCTTCACTTTCTAAATGCTGTCCTTTCAGAAAATCACTTTCCTTTGAAAGTGCCTTAAGCTACTTACAAGCATTCAACAGAAATTCACATGCGTTTCTCTGAAAGAGAAGCAGTCGGTTCCAACACTTCAATTCACTGTGCGAAGTGAATGGAGTGCTGCTTCACTTTCTGTATGCTCTCCTTTTAGAGAAAATCACTCTCTTTTGAAACTGCCTTAAGCTACTTACAAGCATTCACAAGAAACTCACATCTGTTTCTCTGAAAGAGAAGCAGTCTGTTCCAACACTTCAATTCACTGTGCGAAGTGAATGGAGTATTGCTTCACTTTCTAAATGCTCTCCTTTTAGAGAAAATCACTCTCTTTTGAAACTGCCTTAAGCTACTTAAAAGCATTCACAAGAAACTCACATCTGTTTCTCTGAAAGAGAAACAGTCTGTTCCAACACTTCAATTCACTCTGCGAAGTGAATGGAGTGTTGCTTCACTTTCTAAATGCTGTCCTTTCAGAGAAAATCACTTTCCTTTGAAAGTGCCTTAAGCTACTTACAAGCATTTAACTGAAATTCACATGCGTTTCTCTGAAAGAGAAGCAGTTTGTTCCAACACTTCAATTCACTGTGCGAAGTGAATGGAGTGTTGCTTCACTTTCTATATGCTCTCCTTTTAGAGAAAATCACTCTCTTTTGAAACTGCCTTAAGCTACTTACAAGCATTCACAAGAAACTCACATCTGTTTCTCTGAAAGAGAAGCACTCTGTTCCAACACTTCAATTCACTGTGCGAAGTGAATGGAGTATTGCTTCACTTTCTAAATGCTCTTATTTTAGAGAAAATCACTCTCTTTTGCAACTGCTTTAAGCTACTTACAAGCATTCACAAGAATCTCACATCTGTTTCTCTGAAAGAGAAGCAGTCTGTTCCAACACTTCAATTCACTCTGCGAAGTGAATGGAGTGTTGCTTCACTTTCTAAATGCTGTGCTTTCAGAGAAAATCACTTCCCTTTGAAAGTGCCTTAAGCTAATTACAAGCATTCAACAGAAATTCACATGCGTTTCTCTGAAAGAGAAGCAGTCTGTTCCAACACTTCAATTCACTGTGCGAAGTGAATGGAGTGTTGCTTCACTTTCTAAATGCTGTCCTTTCAGATAAAGTCACTTTCCTTTGAAAGTGCCTCAAGCTACTTACAAGCATTCACAAGAAACTCACATCTGTTTCTCTGAAAGAGAAGCAGTCTGTTCCAACACTTCAATTCACTGTGCGAAGTGAATGGAGTGTTGCTTCACTTTCTAAATGCTGTCCTTTCATAGAAAATCACTTTCTTTTGAAAGTGCCTTAAGCTTCTTACAAGAATTCAACAGAAATTCACATGCATTTCTCTGAAAGAGAAGCAGTCTGTTCCAACACTTCAATTCACTGTGCGAAGTGAATGGAGTGTTGCTTCACTGTCTATATGCTCTCCTTTTAGAGAAAATCACTCTCTTTTGAAACTGCCCTAAGCGACTTACAAGCATTCACAAGAAACTCACATCTTTTTCTCTGAAAGAGAAGTAGTCTGTTCCAACACTTCAATTCATTGTGCGAAGTGAATGGAGTGTTCCCTCACATTCTAAATGCTGTAGTTTCAGAGAAAATCACTTTCCTTTGAAAGTGCCTTAAGCTACTTACAAGCATTTAACAGAAATTCACATGCGTGTCTCTGAAAGAGAAGCAGTCCGTTCCAACACTTCAATTCACTGTGCGTAGTGAATGGAGTGTTGCTTCACTTTCTAAATGCTGTCCTTTCAGAGAAAATCACGTTCCTTTGAAAGTGCCTTAAGCTACTTACAAGCATTTAACAGAAATTCACTTGCGTTTCTCTGAAAGAGAAGCAGTCTGTTCCAACACTTCAATTCACTGTGCGAAGTGAATGGAGTGTTGCTTCACTTTCTAAATGCTGTCCTTTCAGAGAAAATCACATTCCTTTGAAAGTACCTTAAGCTACTTACAAGCATTCACAAAACAATCACATCTGTTTCTCTGAAAGTGAAGTAGTCTGTTCCAACACTTCAATTCACTGTGCGTAGTGAATGGAATGTTGCTTCACTTTCTAAATGCTGTCCTTTTAGAGAAAATCACTCTCTTTTGAAACTGCCTTAAGCTACTTACAAGCATTCACAAGAAAATCACATCTGTTTCTCTGAAAGAGAAGCAGTCTGTTCCAACACTTCAATTCACTGTGCGTAGTGAATGGAATGTTGCTTCACTTTCTAAATGCTGTCTTTTCAGAGAAAATCACCTTCTTTGAAAGTGCCTTAAGCTACTTACAAGCATTCACAAGAAACTCACATCTGTTTCTCTGAAAGAGAAGCAGTCTGTTCCAACACTTCAATTCACTGTGCCAAGTGAATGGAGTGTTGCTTCACTTTCTAAATGCTCTCCTTTTAGAGAAAATCACTCTCTTTTGAAACTGCCTTAAGCTACTTAAAAGCATTCACAAGAAACTCACATATGTTTCTCTGAAAGAGAAGCAGTCTGTTCCAACACTTCAATTCACTCTGCGAAGTGAAAGGAGTGTTGCTTCACTTTCTAAATGCTGTCTTTTCAGAGAAAATCACTTTCCTTTGAAAGTGCCTTAAGCTACTTACAAGCATTTAACAGAAATTCACATGCGTTTCTCTGAAAGAGAAGCAGTTTGTTCCAACACTTCAATTCATTGTGCGAAGTGAATGGAGTGTTGCGTCACTTTCTAAATGCTCTACTTTTAGATAAAATCACTCTCTTTTGAAACTGCCTTAAGCTACTTACAAGCATTCACAAGAAACTCACATGCATTTTTCTGAAAGAGAAGCAGTCTGTTCCAACACTTCAATTCACTGTGTGGAGTGAATGGAGTGTTGCTTCACTTTCTATATGCTCTCCTTTTAGAGAAAATCACTCTCTTTTGAAACTGCCTTAAGCGACTTACAAGCATTCACAAGAAACTCACATCTGTTTCTCTGATAGAGAAGCAGTCTGTTCCTACACTTCAATTCACTGTGCGAAGTGAATGGAGTGTTGCCTCACTTTCTAAATGCTGTCCTTTCAGAGAAAATCACTTTCCATTGAAAGTGCCTTAAACTACTTTCAAGCATTCACAAAAAACTCACATGCGTTTCTCTGAAAGAGAAGCTGTCTGTTCCAACACTTCAATTCACTGTGCGAAGTGAATGGAGTGTTGCTTCACTTTCTAAATGCTGTCCGTTCAGAGAAAATCCCTTTCCTCTGAATGTGCCTTAAGCTACTTACAAGCATTCAACAGAAACTCACATGCGTTTCTCTGAAAGAGAAGCAGTCTGCTCCAACACTTCAATTCACTGTGCAAAGTGAATGGAGTGTTGCTTCACTTTCTAAATGCTGTCCTTTCAGAGAAAATCACTTTCCTTTGAAAGTGCCTTAAGCTACTTGCAAGCATTCACAAGAAACACTAATGCGTTTCTATGAAAGAGAAGCAGTCTGTTCCAACACTTCAATTCATTGCACGAAGGGAATGGAGTGTTGCTTCACTTTCTAAATGCTGTCCTTTCAGACAAAATCACTTTCCTTTGAAAGTGCCTTAAGCTACTTTCAAGCATTCACAGGAAACACACATGCGTTTCTCTGAAATAGAAGCAGTCTGTTCCAACACTTCAATTCACTGTGCGAAGTGAATGGAGCGTTGCTTCACTTTCTAAATCCTGTCCTTTCAGAGAAAATCACTTTTGTTTGAAAGTGCCTTAAGCAACTTTCAAGCATTCACAAGAAATTCACATGCATTTCTCTGAAAGAGAAGCCTTCTCTTCCAACACTTCAATTCACTGTGCGAAGTGAATGGAGTGTTGCTTCACTTTCTAAATGCTGTCCTTTCAGAGAAAATCACTTTCCTTTGAAAGTGCCTTAAGCTACTTGCAAGCATTAGGAAGAAACTCACATGCGTTTCTCTGAAAGAGAAGCAGTCTGTTCCAACACTTCAATTCACTGTGTGAAGTGAATGGAGTGTTGCCTCACTTTCTAAATGCTGTCCTCTCAGAGAAAATCACTTTCCTTTGAAAGTGCCTTAAGCTACTTACAAGCATTCAACAGAAACTCACATGCGTTTCTCTGAAAGAGAAGCAGTCTGTTCCAACACTTCAATTCAATGTGCGAAGTGAATGGAGTGTTGCTTCACTTTCTAAACGCTGTCCTTTCAGAGAAAATCACTTTCCTTTGAAAGTGCCTTAAGCTACTTACAAGCATTCACCAGAAACTCACATGCGTTTCTCTGAAAGAGAAGCAGTCTGTTCCAACACTTCAATTCACTGTGCGAAGTGAATGGAGTGTTGCTTCACTTTCTAAATGCTGTCCTTTCAGAGAAAATCACTTTCCTTTGAAAGTGTCTTAAGCTACTTGCAAGCATTAGGAAGAAACTCACTTGCGTTTCTCTGAAAGAGAAGCAGTCTGTTCGAACACTTCAATTCACTGTGCGAAGTGAATGGAGTGTTGCCTCACTTTCTAAATGCTGTCCTTTCATAGAAAATCACTTTCCATTGAAAGTGCCTTAAACTACTTTCAAGCATTCACAAAAAACTCACATGCGTTTCTCTGAAAGAGAAGCAGTCTGTTCCAACATTTCAATTCACTGTGCGAAGTGAATGGAGTGTTGCTTCACTTTCGAAATGCTGTCCTTTCAGAGAAAATCCCTTTCCTCTGAATGTGCCTTAAGCTACTTACAAGCATTCACCAGAAACTCACATGCATTTCTCTGAAAGAGAAGCAATTTGTTCCAACACTTCAATTCTCTGTGCGAAGTGAATGGAGTGTTGCTTCACTTTCTAAATGCTGTCCTTTCAGAGAAAATCACTTTCCTTTGAAAGTGCCTTAAGCTACTTGCAAGCATTCACAAGAAACACTAATGTGTTTATATGAAAGAGAAGCACTCTGTTCCAACAGTTCAATTCACTGCACGAAGGGAATGGAGTGTTGCTTCACTTTCTAAATGCTGTCCTTTCAGAGAAAATCACTTTCCTTTGAACGTGCCTTAAGCTACTTACAAGCATTCACCAGAAACTCACATGCGTTTCTCTGAAAGAGAAGCAGTCTGTTCCAACACTTCAATTCACTGTGCGAAGTGAATGGAGTGTTGCTTCACTTTCTAAATGCTGTCCTTTCAGAGAAAATCACTTTCCTTTGAAAGTGCCTTAAGCTACTTGCAAGCATTAGGAAGAAACTCACATGCGTTTCTCTGAAAGAGAAGCAGTCTGTTCCAACACTTCAATTCACTGTGCAAAGTGAATGGAGTTTTGCTTCACTTTCTAAATGCTGTCCTTTCAGAGAAAATCACTTTCCTTTGAAAGTGCCTTAAGCTACTTGCAAGCATTCACAAGAAACACTAATGCGTTTCTATGAAAGAGAAGCAGTCTGTTCCAACACTTCAATTCATTGCACGAAGGGAATGGAGTGTTACTTTACTTTCCAAATGCTGTCCTTTCAGAATAAATCACTTTCCTTTGAAAGAGCCTTGAGCTACTTACAAACATTCAACAGAAACTCATATGCATTTCTCTGAAAGAGAAGCAATCTGTTCCAACACTTCAATTCACTGTGCGAAGGGAATGGAATGTTACTTCACTTTCTAAATGCTGTCCTTTCAGAGAAAATCACTTTCCTTTGAAAGTGCCTTAAGCTACTTTCAAGCATTCACAGGAAACACACATGCGTTTCTCTGAAATAGAAGCAGTCTGTTCCAACACTTCAATTCACTGTGCGAAGTGAATGGAGTGTTGCTTCACTTTCTAAATCCTGTCCTTTCAGAGAAAATCACTTTTGTTTGAAAGTGCCTTAAGCAACTTTCAAGCATTCACAAGAAATTCACATGCATTTCTCTGAAAGAGAAGCCTTCTCTTCCAACACTTCAATTCACTGTGCGAAGTGAATGGAGTGTTGCCTCACTTTCTAAATGCTGTCCTTTCAGAGAAAATCACTTTCCATTGAAAGTGCCTTAAACTACTTTCAAGCATTCACAAAAAACTCACATGCGTTTCTCTGAAAGAGAAGCTGTCTGTTCCAACACTTCAATTCACTGTGCGAAGTGAATGGAGTGTTGCTTCACTTTCTAAATGCTGTCCTTTCAGAGAAAATCCCTTTCCTCTGAATGTGCCTTAAGCTACTTACAAGCATTCAACAGAAACTCACATGCGTTTCTCTGAAAGAGAAGCAGTCTGCTCCAACACTTCAATTCACTGTGCAAAGTGAATGGAGTGTTGCTTCACTTTCTAAATGCTGTCCTTTCAGAGAAAATCACTTTCCTTTGAAAGTGCCTTAAGCTACTTGCAAGCATTCACAAGAAACACTAATGCGTTTCTATGAAAGAGAAGCAGTCTGTTCCAACACTTCAATTCATTGCACGAAGGGAATGGAGTGTTGCTTTACTTTCTAAATGCTGTCCTTTCAGAGAAAATCTCTTTCCTTTGAAAGAGCCTTGAGCTACTTACAAGCATTCAACAGAAACTCATATGCATTTGTCTGAAAGAGAAGCAGTCTGTTCCAACACTTCAATTCACTGTGCGAAGTGAATGGAATATTACTTCACTTTCTAAATGCTGTCCTTTCAGACAAAATCACTTTCCTTTGAAAGTGCCTTAAGCTACTTTCAAGCATTCACAGGAAACACACATGCGTTTCTCTGAAATAGAAGCAGTCTGTTCCAACACTTCAATTCACTGTGCGAAGTGAATGGAGCGTTGCTTCACTTTCTAAATCCTGTCCTTTCAGAGAAATTCACTTTTGTTTGAAAGTGCCTTAAGCAACTTTCAAGCATTCACAAGAAATTCACATGCATTTCTCTGAAAGAGAAGCCTTCTCTTCCAACACTTCAATTCACTGTGCGAAGTGAATGGAGTGTTGCTTCACTTTCTAAATGCTGTCCTTTCAGAGAAAATCACTTTCCTTTGAAAGTGCCTTAAGCTACTTGCAAGCATTAGGAAGAAACTCACATGCGTTTCTCTGAAAGAGAAGCAGTCTGTTCCAACACTTCAATTCACTGTGTGAAGTGAATGGAGTGTTGCCTCACTTTCTAAATGCTGTCCTCTCAGAGAAAATCACTTTCCTTTGAAAGTGCCTTAAGCTACTTACAAGCATTCAACAGAAACTCACATGCGTTTCTCTGAAAGAGAAGCAGTCTGTTCCAACACTTCAATTCAATGTGCGAAGTGAATGGAGTGTTGCTTCACTTTCTAAATGCTGTCCTTTCAGAGAAAATCACTTTCCTTTGAAAGTGCCTTAAGCTACTTACAAGCATTCACCAGAAACTCACATGCGTTTCTCTGAAAGAGAAGCAGTCTGTTCCAACACTTCAATTCACTGTGCGAAGTGAATGGAGTGTTGCTTCACTTTCTAAATGCTGTCCTTTCAGAGAAAATCACTTTCCTTTGAAAGTGTCTTAAGCTACTTGCAAGCATTAGGAAGAAACTCACTTGCGTTTCTCTGAAAGAGAAGCAGTCTGTTCCAACACTTCAATTCACTGTGCGAAGTGAATGGAGTGTTGCCTCACTTTCTAAATGCTGTCCTTTCAGAGAAAATCACTTTCCATTGAAAGTGCCTTAAACTACTTTCAAGCATTCACAAAAAACTCACATGCGTTTCTCTGAAAGAGAAGCAGTCTGTTCCAACATTTCAATTCACTGTGCGAAGTGAATGGAGTGTTGCTTCACTTTCGAAATGCTGTCCTTTCAGAGAAAATCCCTTTCCTCTGAATGTGCCTTAAGCTACTTACAAGCATTCACCAGAAACTCACATGCATTTCTCTGAAAGAGAAGCAATCTGTTCCAACACTTCAATTCTCTGTGCGAAGTGAATGGAGTGTTGCTTCACTTTCTAAATGCTGTCCTTTCAGAGAAAATCACTTTCCTTTGAAAGTGCCTTAAGCTACTTGCAAGCATTCACAAGAAACACTAATGTGTTTATATGAAAGAGAAGCACTCTGTTCCAACAGTTCAATTCACTGCACGAAGGGAATGGAGTGTTGCTTCACTTTCTAAATGCTGTCCTTTCAGAGAAAATCACTTTCCTTTGAAAGTGCCTTAAGCTACTTACAAGCATTCACCAGAAACTCACATGCGTTTCTCTGAAAGAGAAGCAGTCTGTTCCAACACTTCAATTCACTGTGCGAAGTGAATGGAGTGTTGCTTCACTTTCTAAATGCTGTCCTTTCAGAGAAAATCACTTTCCTTTGAAAGTGCCTTAAGCTACTTGCAAGCATTAGGAAGAAACTCACATGCGTTTCTCTGAAAGAGAAGCAGTCTGTTCCAACACTTCAATTCACTGTGCAAAGTGAATGGAGTTTTGCTTCACTTTCTAAATGCTGTCCTTTCAGAGAAAATCACTTTCCTTTGAAAGTGCCTTAAGCTACTTGCAAGCATTCACAAGAAACACTAATGCGTTTCTATGAAAGAGAAGCAGTCTGTTCCAACACTTCAATTCATTGCACGAAGGGAATGGAGTGTTACTTTACTTTCCAAATGCTGTCCTTTCAGAATAAATCACTTTCCTTTGAAAGAGCCTTGAGCTACTTACAAACATTCAACAGAAACTCATATGCATTTCTCTGAAAGAGAAGCAATCTGTTCCAACACTTCAATTCACTGTGCGAAGGGAATGGAATGATACTTCACTTTCTAAATGCTGTCCTTTCCGAGAAAATCACTTTCCTTTGAAAGTGCCTTAAGCTACTTTCAAGCATTCACAGGAAACACACATGCGTTTCTCTGAAATAGAAGCAGTCTGTTCCAACACTTCAATTCACTGTGCGAAGTGAATGGAGTGTTGCTTCACTTTCTAAATCCTGTCCTTTCAGAGAAAATCACTTTTGTTTGAAAGTGCCTTAAGCAACTTTCAAGCATTCACAAGAAATTCACATGCATTTCTCTGAAAGAGAAGCCTTCTCTTCCAACACTTCAATTCACTGTGCGAAGTGAATGGAGTGTTGCTTCACTTTCTAAATGCTTTCCTTTCAGAGAAAATCACTTTCCTTTGAAAGTGCCTTAAGCTACTTGCAAGCATTAGGAAGAAACTCACATGCGTTTCTCTGAAAGAGATGCAGTCTGTTCCAACACTTCAATTCACTGTGTGAAGTGAATGGAGTGTTGCCTCACTTTCTAAATGCTGTCCTCTCAGAGAAAATCACTTTCCTTTGAAAGTGCCTTAAGCTACTTACAAGCATTCAACAGAAACTCACATGCGTTTCTCTGAAAGAGAAGCAGTCTGTTCCAACACTTCAATTCAATGTGCGAAGTGAATGGAGTGTTGCTTCACTTTCTAAACGCTGTCCTTTCAGAGAAAATCACTTTCCGTTGAAAGTGCCTTAAGCTACTTACAAGCATTCACAAGAAACACTAATGCGTTTCTATGAAAGAGAAGCAGTCTGTTCCAACACTTCAATTCATCGCACGAAGGGAATGGAGTGTTACTTTACTTTCTAAATGCTGTCCTTTCAGAATAAATCACTTTCCTTTGAAAGAGCCTTGAGCTACTTACAAGCATTCAACAGAAACTCACATGCATTTCTCTGAAAAAGAAGCAGTCTGTTCCAACATTTCAATTCACTGTGCGAAGTGAATGGAGTGTTGCTTCACTTTCTAAATGGTGTCCTTTCAGAGAAAATCACTTTCCTTTGAAAGTGCCTTAAGCTCCTTGCAAGCATTAGGAAGAAACTCACATACGTTTCTCTGAAAGAGAAGCAGTCTGTTCCAAAACTTCAATTCACTGTGTGAAGTGAATGGAGTGTTGCCTCACTTTCTAAATGCTGTCCTTTCAGAGAAAATCACTTTCCTTTGAAAGTGCCTTAAACTACTTTCAAGCATTCATAAAAAACTCACATGCGTTTCTCTGAAAGAGAAGCAGTCTGTTCCAACACTTCAATTCTTTGTGCGAAGTGAATGGAGTGCTGCTTCACTTTCTAAATGCTGTCCTTTCAGAGAAAATCACTTTCCTTTGAAAGTGCCTTAAGCTACTTGCAAGCATTAGGAAGAAACTCACATGCGTTTCTCTGAAAGAGAAGCAGTCTGTTCCAACACTTCAATTCACTGTGCGAAGTGAATGGAGTGTTGCTTCACGTACTAAATGCTGTCCTTTCAGAGAAAATCACTTTCCTTTGAAAGTGCCTTAAGCTACTTACAAGCATTCACCAGAAACTCACATGCATTTCTCTGAAAGAGAAGCAGTCTGTTCCAACACTTCAATTCACTGTGCGAAGTGAATGGAGTGTTGCTTCACTTTCTAAATGCTGTCCTTTCAGAGAAAATCCCTTTCCTCTGAATGTGCCTTAAGCTACTTACAAGCATTCAACAGAAACTCACATGCATTTCTCTGAAAGAGAAGCAATCTGTTCCAACACTTCAATTCTCTGTGCGAAGTGAATGGAGTGTTGCTTCACTTTCTAAATGCTGTCCTTTCAGAGAAAATCACTTTCCTTTGAAAGTGCCTTAAGCTACTTGCAAGCATTCACAAGAAACACTAATGCGTTTCTCTGAAAGAGAAGCAGTCTGTTCCAACACGTCAATTCTCTGTGCGAAGTGAATGGAGTGTTGCTTCACTTTCTAAATGCTGTCCTTTCAGAGAAAATCACTTTCCTTTGAACGTGCCTTAAGCTACTTGCAAGCATTCACAAGAAACACTAATGCGTTTATATGAAAGAGAAGCACTCTGTTCCAACAGTTCAATTCACTGCACGAAGGGAATGGAGTGTTGCTTCACTTTCTAAATGCTGTCCTTTCAGAGAAAATCACTTTCCCTTGAAAGTGCCTTAATCTACTTACAAGCATTCACCAGAAATTCACATGCGTTTCTCTGAAAGAGAAGCAGTCTGTTCCAACACTTCAATTCACTGTGCGAAGTGAATGGAGTGTTGCTTCACTTTCTAAATGCTGTCCTTTCAGAGAAAATCACTTTCCATTGAAAGTGCCTTAAGCTACATGCAAGCATTAGGAAGAAACTCACATGCGTTTCTCTGAAAGAGAAGCAGTCTGTTCCAACACTTCAATTCACTGTGCAAAGTGAATGGAGTGTTGCTTCACTTTCTAAATGCTGTCCTTTCAGAGAAAATCACTTTCCTTTGAAAGTGCCTTAAGCTACTTGCAAGCATTCACAAGAACCACTAATGCGTTTCTATGAAAGAGAAGCAGTCTGTTCCAACACTTCAATTCATTGCACGAAAGGAATGGAGTGTTGCTTTACTTTCTAAATGCTGTCCTTTCAGAGAAAATCTCTTTCCTTTGAAAGAGCCTTGAGCTACTTACAAGCATTCAACAGAAACTCATATGCATTTCTCTGAAAGAGAAGCAGTCTTTTCCAACACATCAATTCAATGTGCGAAGTGAATGGAAAGTTACTTCATTTTCTAAATGCTGTCCTTTCAGAGAAAATCACTTTCCTTTGAAAGTGCCTTAAGCTACTTTCAAGCATTCACAGGAAACACACATGCGTTTCTCTGAAATAGAAGCAGTCTGTTCCAACACTTCAATTCACTGTGCGAAGTGAATGGAGTGTTGCTTCACTTTCTAAATCCTGTCCTTTCAGAGAAAATCACTTTTGTTTGAAAGTGCCTTAAGCAACTTTCAAGCATTCACAAGAAATTCACATGCATTTCTCTGAAAGAGAAGCCTTCTCTTTCAACACTTCAATTCACTGTGCGAAGTGAATGGAGTGTTGCTTCACTTTCTAAATGCTTTCATTTAAGAGAAAATCACTTTCCTTTGAAAGTGCCTTAAGCTACTTGCAAGCATTAGGAAGAAACTCACATGCGTTTCTCTGAAAGAGATGCAGTCTGTTCCAACACTTCAATTCACTGTGTGAAGTGAATGGAGTGTTGCCTCACTTTCTAAATGCTGTCCTCTCAGAGAAAATCACTTTCCTTTGAAAGTGCCTTAAGCTACTTACAAGCATTCAACAGAAACTCACATGCGTTTCTCTGAAAGAGAAGCAGTCTGTTCCAACACTTCAATTCAATGTGCGAAGTGAATGGAGTGTTGCTTCACTTTCTAAACGCTGTCCTTTCAGAGAAAATCACTTTCCGTTGAAAGTGCCTTAAGCTACTTACAAGCATTCACAAGAAACACTAATGCGTTTCTATGAAAGAGAAGCAGTCTGTTCCAACACTTCAATTCATCGCACGAAGGGAATGGAGTGTTACTTTACGTTCTAAATGCTGTCCTTTCAGAATAAATCACTTTCCTTTGAAAGAGCCTTGAGCTACTTACAAGCATTCAACAGAAACTCACATGCATTTCTCTGAAAAAGAAGCAGTCTGTTCCAACATTTCAATTCACTGTGCGAAGTGAATGGAGTGTTGCTTCACTTTCTAAATGGTGTCCTTTCAGAGAAAATCACTTTCCTTTGAAAGTGCCTTAAGCTCCTTGCAAGCATTAGGAAGAAACTCACATACGTTTCTCTGAAAGAGAAGCAGTCTGTTCCAAAACTTCAATTCACTGTGTGAAGTGAATGGAGTGTTGCCTCACTTTCTAAATGCTGTCCTTTCAGAGAAAATCACTTTCCTTTGAAAGTGCCTTAAACTACTTTCAAGCATTCATAAAAAACTCACATGCGTTTCTCTGAAAGAGAAGCAGTCTGTTCCAACACTTCAATTCTTTGTGCGAAGTGAATGGAGTGCTGCTTCACTTTCTAAATGCTGTCCTTTCAGAGAAAATCACTTTCCTTTGAAAGTGCCTTAAGCTACTTGCAAGCATTAGGAAGAAACTCACATGCGTTTCTCTGAAAGAGAAGCAGTCTGTTCCAACACTTCAATTCACTGTGCGAAGTGAATGGAGTGTTGCTTCACGTACTAAATGCTGTCCTTTCAGAGAAAATCACTTTCCTTTGAAAGTGCCTTAAGCTACTTACAAGCATTCACCAGAAACTCACATGCATTTCTCTGAAAGAGAAGCAGTCTGTTCCAACACTTCAATTCACTGTGCGAAGTGAATGGAGTGTTGCTTCACTTTCTAAATGCTGTCCTTTCAGAGAAAATCCCTTTCCTCTGAATGTGCCTTAAGCTACTTACAAGCATTCAACAGAAACTCACATGCATTTCTCTGAAAGAGAAGCAATCTGTTCCAACACTTCAATTCTCTGTGCGAAGTGAATGGAGTGTTGCTTCACTTTCTAAATGCTGTCCTTTCAGAGAAAATCACTTTCCTTTGAAAGTGCCTTAAGCTACTTGCAAGCATTCACAAGAAACACTAATGCGTTTCTCTGAAAGAGAAGCAGTCTGTTCCAACACGTCAATTCTCTGTGCGAAGTGAATGGAGTGTTGCTTCACTTTCTAAATGCTGTCCTTTCAGAGAAAATCACTTTCCTTTGAAAGTGCCTTAAGCTACTTGCAAGCATTCACAAGAAACACTAATGCGTTTATATGAAAGAGAAGCACTCTGTTCCAACAGTTCAATTCACTGCACGAAGGGAATGGAGTGTTGCTTCACTTTCTAAATGCTGTCCTTTCAGAGAAAATCACTTTCCTTTGAAAGTGCCTTAAGCTACTTACAAGCATTCACCAGAAACTCACATGCGTTTCTCTGAAAGAGAAGCAGTCTGTTCCAACACTTCAATTCACTGTGCGAAGTGAATGGAGTGTTGCTTCACTTTCTAAATGCTGTCCTTTCAGAGAAAATCACTTTCCTTTGAAAGTGCCTTAAGCTACATGCAAGCATTAGGAAGAAACTCACATGCGTTTCTCTGAAAGAGTAGCAGTCTGTTCCAACACTTCAATTCACTGTGCAAAGTGAATGGAGTGTTGCTTCACTTTCTAAATGCTGTCCTTTCAGAGAAAATCACTTTCCTTTGAAAGTGCCTTAAGCTACTTGCAAGCATTCACAAGAACCACTAATGCGTTTCTATGAAAGAGAAGCAGTCTGTTCCAACACTTCAATTCATTGCACGAAGGGAATGGAGTGTTGCTTTACTTTCTAAATGCTGTCCTTTCAGAGAAAATCTCTTTCCTTTGAAAGAGCCTTGAGCTACTTACAAGCATTCAACAGAAACTCATATGCATTTCTCTGAAAGAGAAGCAGTCTTTTCCAACACATCAATTCAATGTGCGAAGTGAATGGAAAGTTACTTCATTTTCTAAATGCTGTCCTTTCAGAGAAAATCACTTTCCTTTGAAAGTGCCTTAAGCTACTTTCTAGCATTCACAGGAAACACACATGTGTTTCTCTGAAATAGAAGCAGTCTGTTCCAACACTTCAATTCACTGTGCGAAGTGAATGGAGTGTTGCTTCACTTTCTAAATCCTGTCGTTTCAGAGAAAATCACTTTTGTTTGAAAGTGCCTTAAGCAACTTTCAAGCATTCACAAGAAATTCACATGCATTTCTCTGAAAGAGAAGCCTTCTCTTCCAACACTTCAATTCACTGTGCGAAGTGAATGGAGTGTTGCTTCACTTTCTAAATGCTGTCCTTTCAGAGAAAATCACGTTCCTTTGAAATTGCCTTAATCTACTTACAAGCATTCACCAGAAACTCAGATGTGTTTCTCTGAAAGAGAAGCAATCTGTTCCAACACTTCAATTCACTGTGCAAAGTGAATGGAGTGTAGCCTCACTTTCGAAATGCTGAACTTTAAGAGAAAATCCCTTTCCTCTGAATGTGCCTTAAGCTACTTACAAGCATTCAACAGAAATTCACATGCATTTCTCTGAAAGAGAAGCAATCTGTTCCAACACTTCAATTCTCTGTGCGAAGTGAATGGAGTGTTGCTTCACTTTCAAAATGCTGTCCTTTCAGAGAAAATCACTTTCCTTTGAAAGTGCCTTAAGCTACTTGCAAGTATTCACAAGAAACACTAATGCGTTTCTATGAAAGAGAAGCAGTCTGTTCCAACACTTCAATTCATTGCACGAAGGGAATGGAGTGTTACTTTACTTTCTAAATGCTGTCCTTTCAGAAAAAATCAATTTCCTTTGAAAGAGCCTTGAGCTACTTACAAGCATTCAACAGAAACTCACATGCATTTCTCTGAAAAAGAAGCAGTCTGTTCCAACACTTCAATTCACTGTGCGAAGTGAATGGAGTTTTGCTTCACTTTCTAAATGCTGTCCTTTCAGAGAAAATCACTTTCCTTTGAAAGTGCCTTAAGCTACTTGCAAGCATTAGGAAGAAACTCACATGCGTTTCTCTGAAAGAGAAGCAGTCTTTTCCAACACTTCAATTCACTGTGCAAAGTGAATGGAGTGTTGCTTCACTTTCTAAATGCTGTCCTTTCAGAGAAAATCACTTTCCTTTGAAAGTGCCTTAAGCTACTTGCAAGCATTCACAAGAAACACTAATGCGTTTCTATGAAAGAGAAGCAGTCTATTCCAACACTTTAATTCATTGCACGAAGGGAATGGAGTGTTGCTTTACTTTCTAAATGCTGTCCTTTCAGAGAAAATCAGTTTCCTTTGAAAGAGCCTTCAGCTACTTACAAGCATTCAACAGAAACTCATATGCATTTCTCTGAAAGAGAAGCAGTCTTTTCCAACACTTCAATTCACTGTGCGAAGTGAATGGAATGTTACTTCACTTTCTAAATGCTGTCCTTTCAGAGAAAATCACTTTCCTTTGAAAGTGCCTTAAGCTACTTTCAAGCATTCACAGGAAACACACATGCGTTTCTCTGAAATAGAAGCAGTCTGTTCCAACACTTCAATTCACTGTGAGAAGTGAATGGAGTGTTGCTTCACTTTCTAAATCCTGTCCTTTCAGAGAAAATCACTTTTGTTTGAAAGTGCCTTAAGCAACTTTCAAGCATTCACAAGAAATTCACATGCATTTCTCTGAAAGTAAAGCCTTCTCTTCCAACACTTCAATTCACTGTGCGATGTGAATGGAGTGTTGCTTCACTTTCTAAATGCTGTCCTTTCAGAGAAAATCACGTTCCTTTGAAATTGTCTTAAGCTACTTACAAGCATTCACCAGAAACTCACATGTGTTTCTCTGAAAGAGAAGCAATCTGTTCCAACACTTCAATTCACTGTGCAAAGTGAATGGAGTGTAGCCTCACTTTCGAAATGCTGTCCTTTCAGAGAAAATCCCTTTCCTCTGAATGTGCCTTAAGCTACTTACAAGCATTCAACAGAAATTCACATGCATTTCTCTGAAAGAGAAGCAATCTGTTCCAACACTTCAATTCTCTGTGCGAAGTGAATGGAGTGTTGCTTCACTTTCAAAATGCTGTCCTTTCAGAGAAATTCACTTTCCATTGAAAGTGCCTTAAGCTACTTGCAAGCATTCACAAGAAACACTAATGCGTTTCTCTGAAAGAGAAGCAGTCTGTTCCAACACTTCAATTCAGTGTGCGAAGTGAATGGAGTGTTGCTTCACGTACTAAATGCTGTCCTTTCAGAGAAAATCACTTTCCTTTGAAAGTGCCTTAAGCTACTTACAAGCATTCACCAGAAACTCACATGCATTTCTCTGAAAGAGAAGCAGTCTGTTCCAACACTTCAATTCACTGTGCGAAGTGAATGGAGTGTTGCTTCACTTTCTAAATGCTGTCCTTTCAGAGAAAATCCCTTTCCTCTGAATGTGCCTTAAGCTACTTACAAGCATCCAACAGAAACTCACATGCATTTCTCTGAAAGAGAAGCAATCTGTTCCAACACTTCAATTCTCTGTGCGAAGTGAATGGAGTGTTGCTTCACTTTCTAAATGCTGTCCTTTCAGAGAAAATCACTTTCCTTTGAAAGTGCCTTAAGCTACTTGCAAGCATTCACAAGAAACACTAATGCGTTTCTCTGAAAGAGAAGCAGTCTGTTCCAACACTTCAATTCTCTGTGCGAAGTGAATGGAGTGTTGCTTCACTTTCTAAACGCTGTCCTTTCAGAGAAAATCACTTTCCTTTGAAAGTGCCTTAAGCTACTTGCAAGCATTAGGAAGAAACTCACATGTGTTTCTCTGAAAGAGAAGCAGTCTGTTCCAACACTTCAATTCACTGTGCGAAGTGAATGGAGTGTTGCTTCACTTTCTAAAGGCTGTACTTTCAGTTAAAATCACTTTCCTTTGAAAGTGCCTTAAGATACTTACAAACATTCAACAGAAACTCACATGCATTTCTCTGAAAGAGAAGCAGTCTGTTCCAACACTTCAATTCACTCTGCGAAGTGAATGGAGTGTTGCTACACCTTCTAAATTCTGTCCTTTCAGAGAAAATCACTTTCCTTTGAAAGTGCCTTAAACTTCTTTCAAGCATTCATAAAAAACTCATATGCGTTTCTCTGAAAGAGAAGCAGTCTGTTCCAACACTTCAATTCTCTGTGCGAAGTGAATGTAGTTTTGCTTCACTTTCAAAATGCTGTCCTTTCAGAGAAAATCACTTTCCTTTGAAATTGCCTTAAGCTACTTGCAAGCATTCACAAGAAAAACTAATGCGTTTCTATGAAAGAGAAGCAGTCTGTTCCAACACTTCAATTCATTGCACGAAGGGAATGGAGTGTTACTTTACTTTCTAAATGCTGTCCTTTCAGAAAAAATCACTTTCCTTTGAAAGAGCCTTGAGCTACTTACAAGCATTCAACAGAAACTCACATGCATTTCTCTGAAAAAGAAGCAGTCTGTTCCAACACTTCAATTCACTGTGCGAAGTGAATGAAGTGTTGCTTCACTTTCTAAATGCTGTCCTTTCAGAGAAAATCACTTTCCTTTGAACGTGCCTTAAGCTACTTGCAAGCATTAGGAAGAAACTCACATGCGTTTCTCTGAAAGAGAAGCAGTCTGTTCCAAAACATCAATTCCTTGTGTGAGGTGAATGGAGTGTTGCCTCACTTTCTAAATGCTGTCCTTTCAGAGAAAATCACTTTCCTTTGAAAGTGCCTTAAGCTACTTACAAGCATTCAACAGAAACTCACATGCGTTTCTCTGAAAGAGAAGCAGTCTGTTCCAACACTTCAATTCAATGTGCGAAGTGAATGGAGTGTTGCTTCACTTTCTAAATGATGTCCTTTCAGAGAAAATCACTTTCCTTTGAAAGTGCCTTAAGCTTCTTGCAAGCATTAGGAAGAAACTCACATGCGTTTCTCTGAAAGAAAAGCAGTCTGTTCCAACACTTCAATTCACTGAGCGAAGTGAATGGAGTGTTGCTTCACTTTCTAAATGCTGTCCTTTCAGAGAAAATCACTTTCCTTTGTAAGTGCCTTAAGCTACTTACAAGCATTCAACAGAAACTCACATGCATTTCTCTGAAAGAGATGCAGTCTGTTCCAACACTTCAATTCTTTGTGCGAAGTGAATGGAGTGTTGCTTCACTTTCTAAATGCTGTCCTTTCAGAGAAAATCACTTTCCTTTGAAAGTGCCTTAAGCTACTTGCAAGCATTAGGAAGAAACTCACATGCGTTTCTCTGAAAGAGAAGCAGTCTGTTCCAACACTTCAATTCGTTGTGCGAAGTGAATGGAGTGTTGCTTCACTTTCTAAATTCTGTCCTTTCAGAGAAAATCACTTTCCTTTGAAAGTGCCTTAAACTACTTTCAAGAATTCATAAAAAACTCACATGCGTTTCTCTGAAAGAGAAGCAGTCTGTTCCAACACTTCAATTCAATGTGCGAAGTGAATGGAGTGTTGCTTCACTTTCTAAATGCTGTCCTTTCAGAGAAAATCACTTTCCTTTGAAAGTGCCTTAAGCTACTTGCAAGCATTAGGAAGAAACTCACATGCGTTTCTCTGCAAGAGAAGCAGTCTGGTCCAACACTTCAATTCTGTGTGCGAAGTGAATGGAGTGTTGCTTCACTTTCGAAATGCTGTCCTTTCAGAGAAAATCACTTTCCTTTGAAAGTGCCTTAAGCTACTTGCAAGCATTCACAAGAAACTCTAATGCGTTTATATGAAAGAGAAGCACTCTGTTTCAATGCTTCAATTCACTGCACGAAGGGAATGTAGTGTTGCTTCACTTTCTAAATGCTGTCCGTTCAGAGAAAATCACTTTCCTTTGAAAGTGCCTTAAGCTACTTACAAGCATTCACCAGAAACTCACATGCATTTCTCTGAAAGAGAAGCAGTCTGTTCCAACACTTCAATTCACTGTGCGAAGTGAATGGAGTGTTGCTTCACTTTCTAAATCCTGTCCTTTCAGAGAAAATCACTTTCCTTTGAAAGTGCCTTAAGCTACTTGCAAGCATTAGGAAGAAACTCACATGCGTTTCTCTGAAAGAGAAGCAGTCTGTTCCAACACTTCAATTCAATGTGCGAAGTGAATGGAGTGTTGCTTCACATACTAAATGCTGTCCTTTCAGAGAAAATCACTTTCCTTTGAAAGTGCCTTAAGCTACTTACAAGCATTCACCAGAAACTCGCATGCATTTCTCTGAAAGAGAAGCAGTCTGTTCCAACACTTCAATTCACTGTGCGAAGTGAATGGAGTGTTGCTTCACTTTCTAAATGCTGTCCTTTCAGAGAAAATCCCTTTCCTCTGAATGTGCCTTAAGCTACTTACAAGAATTCAACAGAAACTCACATGCATTTCTCTGAAAGAGAAGCAGTCTGTTCCAACACTTCAATTCTCTGTGCGAAGTGAATGGAGTGTTGCTTCACTTTCTAAATGCTGTCCTTTCAGAGAAAATCACTTTCCTTTGAAAGTGCCTTAAGCTACTTGCAAGCATTAGGAAGAAACTCACATGCGTTTCTCTGAAAGAGAAGCAGTCTGTTCCAACACTTCAATTCACTGTGCGAAGTGAATGGAGTGTTGCTGCACGTACTAAATGCTGTCCTTTCAGAGAAAATTACTTTCCTTTGAAAGTGCCTTAAACTACTTTCAAGCATTCATAAAAAACTCACATGCGTTTCTCTGAAAGAGAAGCAGTCTGTTCCAACACTTCAATTCTTTGTGCGAAGTGAATGGAGTGTTGCTTCACTTTCTAAATGCTGTCCTTTCAGAGAAAATCACTTTCCTTTGAATGTGCCTTCAGCTACTTGCAAGCATTAAGAAGAAACTCACATGCGTTTCTCTGAAAGAGAAGCAGTCTGTTCCAACACTTCAATTCACTGTGCGAAGTGAATGGAGTGTTGCTGCACGTACTAAATGCTGTCCTTTTAGAGAAAATCACCTCCCTTGAAAGTGCCTTACGCTACTTACAAGCATTCACCAGAAACTCACATGCATTTCTCTGAAAGAGAAGCAGTCTGTTCCAACACTTCAATTCACTGTGCGAAGTGAATGGAGTGTTGCTTCACTTTCTAAATGCTGTCCTTTCAGAGAAAATCCCTTTCCTCTGAATGTGCCTTAAGCTACTTGCAAGCATTCATCAGAAACTCACATGCATTTCTCTGAAAGAGAAGCAATCTGTTCCAACACTTCAATTCTCTGTGCGAAGTGAATGGAGTGTTGCTTCACTTTCGAAATGCTGTCCTTTCAGAGAAAATCACTTTCCTTTGAAAGTGCCTTAAGCTACTTGCAAGCATTCACAAGAAACACTAATGCGTTTATATGAAAGAGAAGAACTCTGTTCCAACGCTTCAATTCACTGCACGAAGGGAATGGAGTGTTGCTTCACTTTCTAAATGCTGTCCTTTCAGAGAAAATCACTTTCCTTTGAAAGTGCCTTAAGCTAATTACAAGCATTCACCAGAAACTCACATGCGTTTCTCTGAAAGAGAAGCAGTCTGTTCCAACACTTCAATTCACTGTGCGAAGTGAATGGAGTGTTGCTTCACTTTCTAAATGCTGTCCTTTCAGAGAAAATAACTTTCCTTTGAAAGTGCCTTAAGCTACTTGCAAGCAATAGGAAGAAACTCACATGCGTTTCTCTGAAAGAGAAGCAGTCTGTTCCAACACTTCAATTCACTGTGCGAAGTGAATGGAGTGTTGCTTCACTTTCTAAATGCTGTCCTTTCAGAGAAAATCCTTTTCCTATGAATGTGCCTTAAGCTACTTACAAGCATTCACCAGAAACTCACATGCATTTCTCTGAAAGAGAAGCAATCTGTTCCAACACTTCAATTCTCTGTGCGAAGTGAATGGAGTGTTGCTTCACTTTCTAAATGCTGTCCTTTCAGAGAAAATCACTTTCCTTTGAAAGTGCCTTAAGCTTCTTGCAAGCATTAGGAAGAAACTCACATGCGTTTCTCTGAAAGAAAAGCAGTCTGTTCCAACACTTCAATTCACTGAGCGAAGTGAATGGAGTGTTGCTTCACTTTCGAAATGCTGTCCTTTCAGAGAAAATCACTTTCCTTTGTAAGTGCCTTAAGCTACTTACAAGCATTCAACAGAAACTCACATGCATTACTCTGAAAGAGATGCAGTCTGTTCCAACACTTCAATTCTTTGTGCGAAGTGAATGGAGTGTTGCTTCACTTTCTAAATGCTGTCCTTTCAGAGAAAATCACTTTCCTTTGAAAGTGCCTTAAGCTACTTGCAAGCATTAGGAAGAAACTCACATGCGTTTCTCTGAAAGAGAAGCAGTCTGTTCCAACACTTCAATTCGTTGTGCGAAGTGAATGGAGTGTTGCTTCACTTTCTAAATTCTGTCCTTTCAGAGAAAATCACTTTCCTTTGAAAGTGCCTTAAACTACTTTCAAGAATTCATAAAAAACTCACATGCGTTTCTCTGAAAGAGAAGCAGTCTGTTCCAACACTTCAATTCCTTGTGTGAAGTGAATGGAGTGTTGCTTCACTTTCTAAATGCTGTCCTTTCAGAGAAAATCACTTTCCTTTGAAAGTGCCTTAAGCTACTTGCAAGCATTAGGAAGAAACTCACATGCGTTTCTCTGCAAGAGAAGCAGTCTGGTCCAACACTTCAATTCTCTGTGCGAAGTGAATGGAGTGTTGCTTCACTTTCGAAATGCTGTCCTTTCAGAGAAAATCACTTTCCTTTGAAAGTGCCTTAAGCTACTTGCAAGCATTCACAAGAAACTCTAATGCGTTTATATGAAAGAGAAGCACTCTGTTTCAATGCTTCAATTCACTGCACGAAGGGAATGTAGTGTTGCTTCACTTTCTAAATGCTGTCCGTTCAGAGAAAATCACTTTCCTTTGAAAGTGCCTTAAGCTACTTACAAGCATTCACCAGAAACTCACATGCATTTCTCTGAAAGAGAAGCAGTCTGTTCCAACACTTCAATTCACTGTGCGAAGTGAATGGAGTGTTGCTTCACTTTCTAAATCCTGTCCTTTCAGAGAAAATCACTTTCCTTTGAAAGTGCCTTAAGCTACTTGCAAGCATTAGGAAGAAACTCACATGCGTTTCTCTGAAAGAGAAGCAGTCTGTTCCAACACTTCAATTCAATGTGCGAAGTGAATGGAGTGTTGCTTCACATACTAAATGCTGTCCTTTCAGAGAAAATCCCTTTCCTCTGAATGTGCCTTTAGCTACTTACAAGAATTCAACAGAAACTCACATGCATTTCTCTGAAAGAGAAGCAGTCTGTTCCAACACTTCAATTCTCTGTGCGAAGTGAATGGAGTGTTGCTTCACTTTCTAAATGCTGTCCTTTCAGAGAAAATCACTTTCCTTTGAAAGTGCCTTAAGGTACTTGCAAGCATTAGGAAGAAACTCACATGCGTTTCTCTGAAAGAGAAGCAGTCTGTTCCAACACTTCAATTCACTGTGCGAAGTGAATGGAGTGTTGCTGCACGTACTAAATGCTGTCCTTTCAGAGAAAATTACTTTCCTTTGAAAGTACCTTAAACTACTTTCAAGCATTCATAAAAAACTCACATGCGTTTCTCTGAAAGAGAAGCAGTCTGTTCCAACACTTCAATTATTTGTGCGAAGTGAATGGAGTGTTGCTTCACTTTCTAAATGCTGTCCTTTCAGAGAAAATCACTTTCCTTTGAATGTGCCTTCAGCTACTTGCAAGCATTAAGAAGAAACTCACATGCGTTTCTCTGAAAGAGAAGCAGTCTGTTCCAACACTTCAATTCACTGTGCGAAGTGAATGGAGTGTTGCTGCACGTACTAAATGCTGTCCTTTTAGAGAAAATCACCTCCCTTGAAAGTGCCTTACGCTACTTACAAGCATTCACCAGAAACTCACATGCATTTCTCTGAAAGAGAAGCAGTCTGTTCCAACACTTCAATTCACTGTGCGAAGTGAATGGAGTGTTGCTTCACTTTCTAAATGCTGTCCTTTCAGAGAAAATCCCTTTCCTCTGAATGTGCCTTAAGCTACTTGCAAGCATTCATCAGAAACTCACATGCATTTCTCTGAAAGAGAAGCAATCTGTTCCAACACTTCAATTCTCTGTGCGAAGTGAATGGAGTGTTGCTTCACTTTCGAAATGCTGTCCTTTCAGAGAAAATCACTTTCCTTTGAAAGTGCCTTAAGCTACTTGCAAGCATTCACAAGAAACACTAATGCGTTTATATGAAAGAGAAGAACTCTGTTCCAACGCTTCAATTCACTGCACGAAGGGAATGGAGTGTTGCTTCACTTTCTAAATGCTGTCCTTTCAGAGAAAATCACTTTCCTTTGAAAGTGCCTTAAGCTAATTACAAGCATTCACCAGAAACTCACATGCGTTTCTCTGAAAGAGAAGCAGTCTGTTCCAACACTTCAATTCACTGTGCGAAGTGAATGGAGTGTTGCTTCACTTTCTAAATGCTGTCCTTTCAGAGAAAATCACTTTCCTTTGAAAGTGCCTTAAGCTACTTGCAAGCAATAGGAAGAAACTTACATGCGTTTCTCTGAAAGAGAAGCAGTCTGTTCCAACACTTCAATTCACTGTGCGAAGTGAATGGAGTGTTGCTTCACTTTCTAAATGCTGTCCTTTCAGAGAAAATCCTTTTCCTCTGAATGTGCCTTAAGCTACTTACAAGCATTCACCAGAAACTCACATGCATTTCTCTGAAAGAGAAGCAATCTGTTCCAACACTTCAATTCTCTGTGCGAAGTGAATGGAGTGTTGCTTCACTTTCTAAATGCTGTCCTTTCAGAGAAAATCACTTTCCTTTGAAAGTGCCTTAAGCTTCTTGCAAGCATTAGGAAGAAACTCACATGCGTTTCTCTGAAAGAAAAGCAGTCTGTTCCAACACTTCAATTCACTGAGCGAAGTGAATGGAGTGTTGCTTCACTTTCTAAATGCTGTCCTTTCAGAGAAAATCACTTTCCTTTGTAAGTGCCTTAAGCTACTTACAAGCATTCAACAGAAACTCACATGCATTTCTCTGAAAGAGATGCAGTCTGTTCCAACACTTCAATTCTTTGTGCGAAGTGAATGGAGTGTTGCTTCACTTTCTAAATGCTGTCCTTTCAGAGAAAATCACTTTCCTTTGAAAGTGCCTTAAGCTACTTGCAAGCATTAGGAAGAAACTCACATGCGTTTCTCTGAAAGAGAAGCAGTCTGTTCCAACACTTCAATTCGTTGTGCGAAGTGAATGGAGTGTTGCTTCACTTTCTAAATTCTGTCCTTTCAGAGAAAATCACTTTCCTTTGAAAGTGCCTTAAACTACTTTCAAGAATTCATAAAAAACTCACATGCGTTTCTCTGAAAGAGAAGCAGTCTGTTCCAACACTTCAATTCCTTGTGTGAAGTGAATGGAGTGTTGCTTCACTTTCTAAATGCTGTCCTTTCAGAGAAAATCACTTTCCTTTGAAAGTGCCTTAAGCTACTTGCAAGCATTAGGAAGAAACTCACATGCGTTTCTCCGCAAGAGAAGCAGTCTGGTCCAACACTTCAATTCTCTGTGCGAAGTGAATGGAGTGTTGCTTCACTTTCGAAATGCTGTCCTTTCAGAGAAAATCACTTTCCTTTGAAAGTGCCTTAAGCTACTTGCAAGCATTCAAAGAAACTCTAATGCGTTTCTCTGCAAGAGAAGCAGTCTGTTCCAACACTTCAATTCACTCTGCGAAGTGAATGGAGTGTTGCTTCACTTTCTAAATCCTGTCCTTTCAGAGAAAATCACTTTCCTTTGAAAGTGCCTTAAGCTACTTGCAAGCATTAGGAAGAAACTCACATGCGTTTCTCTGAAAGAGAAGCAGTCTGTTCCAACACTTCAATTCAATGTGCGAAGTGAATGGAGTGTTGGTTCACATACTAAATGCTGTCCTTTCAGAGAAAATCACTTTCCTTTGAAAGTGGCTTAAGCTACTAACAAGCATTCACCAGAAACTCGCATGCATTTCTCTGAAAGAGAAGCAGTCTGTTCCAACACTTCAATTCACTGTGCGAAGTGAATGGAGTGTTGCTTCACTTTCTAAATGCTGTCCTTTCAGAGAAAATCCCTTTCCTCTGAATGTGCCTTTAGCTACTTACAAGAATTCAACAGAAACTCACATGCATTTCTCTGAAAGAGAAGCAGTCTGTTCCAACACTTCAATTCTCTGTGCGAAGTGAATGGAGTGTTGCTTCACTTTCTAAATGCTGTCCTTTCAGAGAAAATCACTTTCCTTTGAAAGTGCCTTAAGCTACTTGCAAGCATTAGGAAGAAACTCACATGCGTTTCTCTGAAAGAGAAGCAGTCTGTTCCAACACTTCAATTCACTGTGCGAAGTGAATGGAGTGTTGCTGCACGTACTAAATGCTGTCCTTTCAGAGAAAATTACTTTCCTTTGAAAGTGCCTTAAACTACTTTCAAGCATTCATAAAAAACTCACATGCGTTTCTCTGAAAGAGAAGCAGTCTGTTCCAACACTTCAATTCTTTGTGCGAAGTGAATGGAGTGTTGCTTCACTTTCTAAATGCTGTCCTTTCAGAGAAAATCACTTTCCTTTGAATGTGCCTTCAGCTACTTGCAAGCATTAAGAAGAAACTCACATGCGTTTCTCTGAAAGAGAAGCAGTCTGTTCCAACACTTCAATTCACTGTGCGAAGTGAATGGAGTGTTGCTTCACTTTCTAAATGCTGTCCTTTCAGAGAAAATCACTTTCCTTTGAAAGTGCCTTAAGCTACTTGCAAGCATTAGGAAGAAACTCACATGCGTTTCTCTGAAAGAGAAGCAGTCTGTTCCAACACTTCAATTCACTGTGCGAAGTGAATGGAGTGTTGCTTCACTTTCTAAATGCTGTCCTTTCAGAGAAAATCCTTTTCCTCTGAATGTGCCTTAAGCTACTTACAAGCATTCACCAGAAACTCACATGCATTTCTCTGAAAGAGAAGCAATCTGTTCCAACACTTCAATTCTCTGTGCGAAGTGAATGGAGTGTTGCTTCACTTTCTAAATGCTGTCCTTTCAGAGAAAATCACTTTCCTATGAAAGTGCCTTAAGCTACTTGCAAGCATTCACAAGAAACACGAATGCGTTTATATGAAAGAGAAGCACTCTGTTCCAACACTTCAATTCACTGCACGAAGGGAATGGAGTGTTGCTTCACTTTCTAAATGCTGTCCTTTCAGAGAAAATCACTTTCCTTTGAAAGAGCCTTGAGCTACTTACAAGCATTCAACAGAAACTCACATGCATTTCTCTGAAAAAGAAACAGTCTGTTCCAACACTTCAATTCACTGTGCGAAGTGAATGGAGTGTTGCTTCACTTTCTAAATGCTGTCCTTTCAGAGAAAATCACTTTCCATTGAAAGTGCCTTAAGCTACTTGCAAGCATTAGGAAGAAACTCACATGCGTTTCTCTGAAAGAGAAGCAGTCTGTTCCAACACTTCAATTCACCGTGTGAAGTGAATGGAGTGTTGCCTAACTTTCTAAATGCTGTCCTTTCAGAGAAAATCCTTTTCCTCTGAATGTGCCTTAAGCTACTTACAAGCATTCACCAGAAACTCACATGCATTTCTCTGAAAGAGAAGCAATCTGTTCCAACACTTCAATTCTCTGTGCGAAGTGAATGGAGTGTTGCTTCACTTTCTAAATGCTGTCCTTTCAGAGAAAATCACTTTCCTATGAAAGTGCCTTAAGCTACTTGCAAGCATTCACAAGAAACACGAATGCGTTTATATGAAAGAGAAGCACTCTGTTCCAACACTTCAATTCACTGCACGAAGGGAATGGAGTGTTGCTTCACTTTCTAAATGCTGTCCTTTCAGAGAAAATCACTTTCCTTTGAAAGAGCCTTGAGCTACTTACAAGCATTCAACAGAAACTCACATGCATTTCTCTGAAAAAGAAACAGTCTGTTCCAACACTTCAATTCACTGTGCGAAGTGAATGGAGTGTTGCTTCACTTTCTAAATGCTGTCCTTTCAGAGAAAATCACTTTCCATTGAAAGTGCCTTAAGCTACTTGCAAGCATTAGGAAGAAACTCACATGCATTTCTCTGAAAAAGAAGCAGTCTGTTCCAACACTTCAATTCACTGTGCAAAGTGAATGGAGTGCAGCCTCACTTTCGAAATGCTGTCTTTTCAGAGAAAATCCCTTTCCTCTGAATGTGCCTTAAACTACTTACAAGCATTCAACAGAAATTCACATGCATTTCTCTGAAAGAGAAGCTATCTGTTCCAACACTTCAGTTCTCTGTGCGAAGTGAATGGAGTGTTGCTTCACTTTCAAAATGCTGTCCTTTCAGAGAAAATCACTTTCCTTTGAAAGTGCCTTAAGCTACTTGCAAGCATTCACAAGAAACACTAATGCGTTTCTATGAAAGAGAAGCAGTCTGTTCCAACACTTCAATTCATTGCACGAAGGGAATGGAGTGTTACTTTACTTTCTAAATGCTGTCCTTTCAGAAAAAATCACTTTCCTTTGAAAGAGCCTTGAGCTACTTACAAGCATTCAACAGAAACTCACATGAATTTCTCTGAAAAAGAAGCAGTCTGTTCCAACACTTCAATTCACTGTGCGTAGTGAATGGAGTGTTGCTTCACTTTCTAAATGCTGTCCTTTCAGAGAAAATCCCTTTCCTCTGAATGTGCCTTAAGCTACTTACAAGAATTCAACAGAAACTCACATGCATTTCTCTGAAAGAGAAGCAGTCTGTTCCAACACTTCAATTCTCTGTGAGAAGTGAATGGAGTGTTGCTTCACTTTCTAAATGCTGTCCTTTCAGAGAAAATCACTTTCCTTTGAAAGTGCCTTAAGCTACTTGCAAGCATTAGGAAGAAACTCACATGCGTTTCTCTGAAAGAGAAGCAGTCTGTTCCAACACTTCAATTCACTGTGCGAAGTGAATGGAGTGTTGCTTCACTTTCTAAATGCTGTCCTTTCAGAGAAAATCCTTTTCCTCTGAATGTGCCTTAAGCTACTTACAAGCATTCACCAGAAACTCACATGCATTTCTCTGAAAGAGAAGCAATCTGTTCCAACACTTCAATTCTCTGTGCGAAGTGAATGGAGTGTTGCTTCACTTTCTAAATGCTGTCCTTTCAGAGAAAATCACTTTCCTATGAAAGTGCCTTAAGCTACTTGCAAGCATTCACAAGAAACACGAATGCGTTTATATGAAAGAGAAGCACTCTGTTCCAACACTTCAATTCACTGCACGAAGGGAATGGAGTGTTGCTTCACTTTCTAAATGCTGTCCTTTCAGAGAAAATCACTTTCCTTTGAAAGAGCCTTGAGCTACTTACAAGCATTCAACAGAAACTCACATGCATTTCTCTGAAAAAGAAACAGTCTGTTCCAACACTTCAATTCACTGTGCGAAGTGAATGGAGTGTTGCTTCACTTTCTAAATGCTGTCCTTTCAGAGAAAATCACTTTCCATTGAAAGTGCCTTAAGCTACTTGCAAGCATTAGGAAGAAACTCACATGCGTTTCTCTGAAAGAGAAGCAGTCTGTTCCAACACTTCAATTCACCGTGTGAAGTGAATGGAGTGTTGCCTCACTTTCTAAATGCTGTCCTTTCAGAGAAAATCACTTTCCTTTGAAAGTGCCTTAAGCTACTTGCAAGCATTCACAAGAAACACTAATGCGTTTCTATGAAAGAGAAGCAGTCTGTTCCAACACTTCAATTCATTGCACGAAGGGAATGGAGTGTTGCTTTACTTTCTAAATGCTGTCCTTTCAGAGAAAATCACTTTCCTTTGAAAGAGCCTTGAGCTACTTACAAGCATTCAACAGAATCTCATATGCATTTCTCTGAAAGAGAAGCAGTCTGTTCCAACACTTCAATTCACTGTGCGAAGTGAATGGAATGTTACTTCACTTTCTAAATGCTGTCCTTTCAGAGAAAATCACTTTCCTTTGAAAGTGCCTTAAGCTACTTTCAAGCATTCACAGGAAACACACATGCGTTTCTCTGAAATAGAAGCAGTCTGTTCCAACACTTCAATTCACTGTGAGAAGTGAATGGAGTGTTGCTTCACTTTCTAAATCCTTTCCTTTCAGAGAAAATCACTTTTGTTTGAAAGTGCCTTAAGCAACTTTCAAGCATTCACAAGAAATTCACATGCATTTCTCTGAAAGAGAAGCCTTCTCTTCCAACACTTCAATTCACTGTGCGAAGTGAATGGAGTGTTGCTTCACTTTCTAAATGCTGTCCTTTCAGAGAAAATCACGTTCCTTTGAAATTGCCTTAAGCTACTTACAAGCATTCACCAGAAACTCACATGTGTTTCTCTGAAAGAGAAGCAATCTGTTCCAACACTTCAATTCACTGTGCAAAGTGAATGGAGTGTAGCCTCACTTTCGAAATGCTGTCCTTTCAGAGAAAATCCCTTTCCTCAGAATGTGCCTTAAGCTACTTACAAGCATTCAACAGAAATTCACATGCATTTCTCTGAAAGAGAAGCAATCTGTTCCAACACTTCAATTCTCTGTGCGAAGTGAATGGAGTGTTGCTTCACTTTCAAAATGCTGTCCTTTCAGAGAAAATCACTTTCCTTTGAAAGTGCCTTAAGCTACTTGCAAGCATTCACAAGAAACACTAATGCGTTTCTATGAAAGAGAAGCAGTCTGTTCCAACACTTCAATTCATTGCACGAAGGGAATGGAGTGTTACTTTACTTTCTAAATGCTGTCCTTTCAGAAAAAATCACTTTCCTTTGAAAGAGCCTTGAGCTACTTACAAGCATTCAACAGAAACTCACATGCATTTCTCTGAAAAAGAAGCAGTCTGTTCCAACACTTCAATTCACTGTGCGAAGTGAATGGAGTGTTGCTTCACTTTCTAAATGCTGTCCTTTCAGAAAAAATCACTTTCCTTTGAAAGTGCCTTAAGCTACTTGCAAGCATTAGGAAGAAACTCACATGCGTTTCTCTGAAAGAGAAGCAGTCTGTTCCAAAACTTCAATTCACTGTCTGAAGTGAATGGAGTGTTGCCTCACTTTCTAAATGCTGTCCTTTCAGAGAAAATCACTTTCCTTTGAAAGTGCCTTAAACTACTTACAAGCATTCACCAGAAACTCACATGCGTTTCTCTGAAAGAGAAGCAGTATGTTTCAACACTTCAATTCACTGTCTGAAGTGAATGGAGTGTTGCCTCACTTTCTAAATGCTGTCCTTTCAGAGAAAATCACTTTCTTTTGATAGTGCCTTAAACTACTTTCAAGCATTCACAAAAAGCTCACAAGCGTTTCTCTGAAAGAGAAGCAGTATGTTTCAACAATTCAATTCACTGTGCTAAGTGTATGGAGTGTTGCTTCACTTTCTAAATGCTGTCCTTTCAAAGGAAATCACTTTCCTTTGAAAGTGCCTTAAGAAACTTGCAAGCATTCACAAGAAACACTAATGCGTTTATATGAAAGAGAAGCACTCTGTTCCAACACTTCAATTCACTGCACGAAGGGAATGGAGTGTTGCTTCACTTTCTAAATGCTGTCCTTTCGGAGAAAATCACTTTCCTTTGAAAGTGCCTTAAGCTACTTACAAGCATTCACCAGAAACTCACATGCGTTTCTCTGAAAGAGAAGCAGTCTGTTCCAACACTTCAATTCACTGTGCGAAGTGAATGGAGTGTTGCTTCACTTTCTAAATGCTGTCCTTTCAGAGAAAATCACTTTCCTTTGAAAGTGCCTGAAGCTACTTCCAAGCATTAGGAAGAAACTCACATGCGTTTCTCTGAAAGAGAAGCAGTCTGTTCCAACACTTCAATTCACTGTGCGAAGTGAATGGAGTGTTGCTTCACTTTCTAAATGCTGTCCTTTCAGAGAAAATCACGTTCCTTTGAAATTGCCTTAAGCTACTTACAAGCATTCACCAGAAACTCACATATGTTTCTCTGAAAGAGAAGCAGTCTGTTCCAACACTTCAATTCACTGTGCAAAGTGAATGGAGTGCAGCCTCACTTTCGAAATGCTGTCTTTTCAGAGAAAATCACTTACCTTTGAAAGTGCCTTAAGCTACTTGCAAGCATTCACAAGAAACACTAATGCGTTTATATGAAAGAGAAGCACTCTGTTCCAACACTTCAATTCACTGCACGAAGGGAATGGAGTGTTGCTTCACTTTCTAAATGCTGTCCTTTCAGAGAAAATCACTTTCCTTTGAAAGTGCCTTAAACTACTTACAAGCATTCAACAGAAATTCACATGCATTTCTCTGAAAGAGAAGCAATCTGTTCCAACACTTCAGTTCTCTGTGCGAAGTGAATGGAGTGTTGCTTCACTTTCAAAATGCTGTCCTTTCAGAGAAAATCACTTTCCTTTGAAAGTGCCTTAAGCTACTTGCAAGCATTCACAAGAAACACTAATGCGTTTCTATGAAAGAGAAGCAGTCTGTTCCAACACTTCAATTCATTGCACGAAGGGAATGGAGTGTTACTTTACTTTCTAAATGCTGTCCTTTCAGAAAAAATCACTTTCCTTTGAAAGAGCCTTGAGCTACTTACAAGCATTCAACAGAAACTCACATGAATTTCTCTGAAAAAGAAGCAGTCTGTTCCAACACTTCAATTCACTGTGCGTAGTGAATGGAGTGTTGCTTCACTTTCTAAATGCTGTCCTTTCAGAAAAAATCCCTTTCCTCTGAATGTGCCTTAAGCTACTTACAAGCATTCACCAGAAACTCACATGCATTTCTCTGAAAGAGAAGCAATCTGTTCCAACACTTCAATTCTCTGTGCGAAGTGAATGGAGTGTTGCTTCACTTTCTAAATGCTGTCCTTTCAGAGAAAATAACTTACCTTTGAAAGTGCCTTAAGCTACTTGCAAGCATTAGGAAGAAACTCACATGCGTTTCTCTGAAAGAGAAGCAGTCTGTTCCAACACTTCAATTCACTGTGCGAAGTGAATGGAGTGTTGCTTCACTTTCTAAAGGCTGTACTTTCAGAGAAAATCACTTTCTTTGAAAGTGCCTTAATCTACTTACAAGCATTCAACAGAAACTCACATGCATTTCTCTGAAAGAGAAGCAGTCTGTTCCAACACTTCAATTCACTCTGCGAAGTGAATGGATTGTTGCTACACCTTCTAAATTCTGTCCTTTCAGAGAAAATCACTTTCCTTTGAAAGTGCCTTAAACTTCTTTCAAGCATTCATAAAAAACTCACATGCGTTTCTCTGAAAGAGAAGCAGTCTGTTCCAACACTTCAATTCTCTGTGCTAAGTGAATGGAGTTTTGCTTCACTTTCAAAATGCTGTCCCTTCAGAGAAAATCACTTTCCTTTGAAAGTGCCTTAAGCTACTTGCAAGCATTCACAAGAAAAACTAATGCGTTTCTATGAAAGAGAAGCAGTCTGCTCCAACACTTCAATTCATTGCACGAAGGGAATGGAGTGTTACCATACTTTCTAAATGCTGTCCTTTCAGAAAAAATCACTTTCCTTTGAAAGAGCCTTGAGCTATTTACAAGCATTCAACAGAAACTTATATGCATTTCTCTGAAAGAGAAGCAATCTGTTCCAACACTTCAATTCACTGTGCGAAGTGAATGGAATGTTACTTCTCTTTCTAAATGCTGTCCTTTCAGAGAAAATCACTTTCCTTTGAAAGTGCCTTAAGCTACTTTCAAGCATTCACAGGAAACACACATGCGTTTCTCTGAAATAGAAGCAGTCTGTTCCAACACTTCAATTCACTGTGCGAAGTGAAGGGAGTGTTGCTTCACTTTCTAAATGCTGTCCTTTCAGAGAAAATCACTTTTGTTTGAAAGTGCCTTAAGCAACTTTCAAGCATTCACAAGAAATTCACATGCATTTCTCTGAAAGAGAATCCTTCTCTTCCAACACTTCAATTCACTGTGCGAAGTGAATGGAGTGTTGCTTCACTTTCTAAATGCTGTCCTTTCAGAGAAAATCACGTTCCTTTGAAATTGCCTTAAGCTACTTACAAGCATTCACCAGAAACTCACATGTGTTTCTCTGAAAGAGAAGCAATCTGTTCCAACACTTTAATTCACTGTGCAAAGTGAATGGAGTGTAGCCTCACTTTCGAAATGCTGTCCTTTCAGAGAAAATCCCTTTCCTCTGAATGTGCCTTAAGCTACTTACAAGCATTCACAAGAAATTCACATGCATTTCTCTGAAAGAGAAGCAATCTGTTCCAACACTTCAATTCTCTGTGCGAAGTGAATTGAGTGTTGCTTCACTTTCAAAATGCTGTCCTTTCAGAGAAAATCACTTTCCTTTGAAAGTGCCTTAAGCTACTTGCAAGCATTCACAAGAAACACTAATGCGTTTCTATGAAAGAGAAGCAGTCTGTTCCAACTCTTCAATTCATTGCACGAAGGGAATGGAGTGTTACTTTACTTTCTAAATGCTGTCCTTTCAGAAAAAATCACTTTCCTTTGAAAGAGCCTTGAGCTACTTACAAGCATTCAACAGAAACTCACATGCATTTCTCTGAAAAAGAAGCAGTCTGTTCCAACACTTCAATTCACTGTGCGAAGTGAATGGAGTGTTGCTTCACTTTCTAAATGCTGTCCTTTCAGAGAAAATCACTTTCCTTTGAACGTGCCTTAAGCTACTTGCAAGCATTAGGAAGAAATTCACAAGCGTTTCTCTGAAAGAGAAGCAGTCTGTTCCAAAACTTCAATTCACTGTGTGAAGTGAATGGAGTGTTGCCTCACTTTCTAAATGCTGTCCTTTCAGAGAAAATCACTTTCCTTTGAAAGTGCCTTAAGCTACTTACAAGCATTCAACAGAAACTCACATGCGTTTCTCTGAAAGAGAAGCAGTCTGTTCCAACACTTCAATTCAATGTGCGAAGTGAATGGAGTGTTGCTTCACTTTCTAAATGCTGTCCTTTCAGAGAAAATCACTTTCCTTTGAAAGTGCCTTAAGCTTCTTGCAAGCATTAGGAAGAAACTCACATGCGTTTCTCTGAAAGAGAAGCAGTCTGTTCCAACACTTCAATTCACTGTGCGAAGTGAATGGAGTGTTGCTTCACTTTCTAAATGCTGTCCTTTCAGAGAAAATCACTTTCCTTTGAAAGTGCATTAAGCTACTTACAAGCATTCAACAGAAACTCACATGCATTTCTCTGAAAGAGAAGCAGTCTGTTCCAACACTTCAATTCACTGTGCGAAGTGAATGGAGTGTTGCTTCACTTTCAAAATGCTGTCCTTTCAGAGAAAATCACTTTCCTTTGAAAGTGCCTTAAGCTACTTACAAGCATTCACCAGAAACTCACATGCGTTTCTCTGAAAGAGAAGCAGTATGTTTCAACACTTCAATTCACTGTCTGAAGTGAATGGAGTGTTGCCTCACTTTCTAAATGCTGTCCTTTCAGAGAAAATCACTTTCTTTTGATAGTGCCTTAAACTACTTTCAAGCATTCACAAAAAGCTCACAAGCGTTTCTCTGAAAGAGAAGCAGTATGTTTCAACAATTCAATTCACTGTGCTAAGTGTATGGAGTGTTGCTTCACTTTCTAAATGCTGTCCTTTCAAAGGAAATCACTTTCCTTTGAAAGTGCCTTAAGAAACTTGCAAGCATTCACAAGAAACACTAATGCGTTTATATGAAAGAGAAGCACTCTGTTCCAACACTTCAATTCACTGCACGAAGGGAATGGAGTGTTGCTTCACTTTCTAAATGCTGTCCTTTCGGAGAAAATCACTTTCCTTTGAAAGTGCCTTAAGCTACTTACAAGCATTCACCAGAAACTCACATGCGTTTCTCTGAAAGAGAAGCAGTCTGTTCCAACACTTCAATTCACTGTGCGAAGTGAATGGAGTGTTGCTTCACTTTCTAAATGCTGTCCTTTCAGAGAAAATCACTTTCCTTTGAAAGTGCCTGAAGCTACTTCCAAGCATTAGGAAGAAACTCACATGCGTTTCTCTGAAAGAGAAGCAGTCTGTTCCAACACTTCAATTCACTGTGCGAAGTGAATGGAGTGTTGCTTCACTTTCTAAATGCTGTCCTTTCAGAGAAAATCACGTTCCTTTGAAATTGCCTTAAGCTACTTACAAGCATTCACCAGAAACTCACATATGTTTCTCTGAAAGAGAAGCAGTCTGTTCCAACACTTCAATTCACTGTGCAAAGTGAATGGAGTGCAGCCTCACTTTCGAAATGCTGTCTTTTCAGAGAAAATCACTTACCTTTGAAAGTGCCTTAAGCTACTTGCAAGCATTCACAAGAAACACTAATGCGTTTATATGAAAGAGAAGCACTCTGTTCCAACACTTCAATTCACTGCACGAAGGGAATGGAGTGTTGCTTCACTTTCTAAATGCTGTCCTTTCAGAGAAAATCACTTTCCTTTGAAAGTGCCTTAAACTACTTACAAGCATTCAACAGAAATTCACATGCATTTCTCTGAAAGAGAAGCAATCTGTTCCAACACTTCAGTTCTCTGTGCGAAGTGAATGGAGTGTTGCTTCACTTTCAAAATGCTGTCCTTTCAGAGAAAATCACTTTCCTTTGAAAGTGCCTTAAGCTACTTGCAAGCATTCACAAGAAACACTAATGCGTTTCTATGAAAGAGAAGCAGTCTGTTCCAACACTTCAATTCATTGCACGAAGGGAATGGAGTGTTACTTTACTTTCTAAATGCTGTCCTTTCAGAAAAAATCACTTTCCTTTGAAAGAGCCTTGAGCTACTTACAAGCATTCAACAGAAACTCACATGAATTTCTCTGAAAAAGAAGCAGTCTGTTCCAACACTTCAATTCACTGTGCGTAGTGAATGGAGTGTTGCTTCACTTTCTAAATGCTGTCCTTTCAGAAAAAATCCCTTTCCTCTGAATGTGCCTTAAGCTACTTACAAGAATTCAACAGAAACTCACATGCATTTCTCTGAAAGAGAAGCAGTCTGTTCCAACACTTCAATTCTCTGTGCGAAGTGAATGGAGTGTTGCTTCACTTTCTAAATGCTGTCCTTTCAGAGAAAATAACTTACCTTTGAAAGTGCCTTAAGCTACTTGCAAGCATTAGGAAGAAACTCACATGCGTTTCTCTGAAAGAGAAGCAGTCTGTTCCAACACTTCAATTCACTGTGCGAAGTGAATGGAGTGTTGCTTCACTTTCTAAAGGCTGTACTTTCAGAGAAAATCACTTTCCTTTGAAAGTGCCTTAATCTACTTACAAGCATTCAACAGAAACTCACATGCATTTCTCTGAAAGAGAAGCAGTCTGTTCCAACACTTCAATTCACTCTGCGAAGTGAATGGATTGTTGCTACACCTTCTAAATTCTGTCCTTTCAGAGAAAATCACTTTCCTTTGAAAGTGCCTTAAACTTCTTTCAAGCATTCATAAAAAACTCACATGCGTTTCTCTGAAAGAGAAGCAGTCTGTTCCAACACTTCAATTCTCTGTGCTAAGTGAATGGAGTTTTGCTTCACTTTCAAAATGCTGTCCCTTCAGAGAAAATCACTTTCCTTTGAAAGTGCCTTAAGCTACTTGCAAGCATTCACAAGAAAAACTAATGCGTTTCTATGAAAGAGAAGCAGTCTGCTCCAACACTTCAATTCATTGCACGAAGGGAATGGAGTGTTACCATACTTTCTAAATGCTGTCCTTTCAGAAAAAATCACTTTCCTTTGAAAGAGCCTTGAGCTATTTACAAGCATTCAACAGAAACTTATATGCATTTCTCTGAAAGAGAAGCAATCTGTTCCAACACTTCAATTCACTGTGCGAAGTGAATGGAATGTTACTTCTCTTTCTAAATGCTGTCCTTTCAGAGAAAATCACTTTCCTTTGAAAGTGCCTTAAGCTACTTTCAAGCATTCACAGGAAACACACATGCGTTTCTCTGAAATAGAAGCAGTCTGTTCCAACACTTCAATTCACTGTGCGAAGTGAAGGGAGTGTTGCTTCACTTTCTAAATGCTGTCCTTTCAGAGAAAATCACTTTTGTTTGAAAGTGCCTTAAGCAACTTTCAAGCATTCACAAGAAATTCACATGCATTTCTCTGAAAGAGAATCCTTCTCTTCCAACACTTCAATTCACTGTGCGAAGTGAATGGAGTGTTGCTTCACTTTCTAAATGCTGTCCTTTCAGAGAAAATCACGTTCCTTTGAAATTGCCTTAAGCTACTTACAAGCATTCACCAGAAACTCACATGTGTTTCTCTGAAAGAGAAGCAATCTGTTCCAACACTTTAATTCACTGTGCAAAGTGAATGGAGTGTAGCCTCACTTTCGAAATGCTGTCCTTTCAGAGAAAATCCCTTTCCTCTGAATGTGCCTTAAGCTACTTACAAGCATTCACAAGAAATTCACATGCATTTCTCTGAAAGAGAAGCAATCTGTTCCAACACTTCAATTCTCTGTGCGAAGTGAATGGAGTGTTGCTTCACTTTCAAAATGCTGTCCTTTCAGAGAAAATCACTTTCCTTTGAAAGTGCCTTAAGCTACTTGCAAGCATTCACAAGAAACACTAATGCGTTTCTATGAAAGAGAAGCAGTCTGTTCCAACTCTTCAATTCATTGCACGAAGGGAATGGAGTGTTACTTTACTTTCTAAATGCTGTCCTTTCAGAAAAAATCACTTTCCTTTGAAAGAGCCTTGAGCTACTTACAAGCATTCAACAGAAACTCACATGCATTTCTCTGAAAAAGAAGCAGTCTGTTCCAACACTTCAATTCACTGTGCGAAGTGAATGGAGTGTTGCTTCACTTTCTAAATGCTGTCCTTTCAGAGAAAATCACTTTCCTTTGAACGTGCCTTAAGCTACTTGCAAGCATTAGGAAGAAATTCACAAGCGTTTCTCTGAAAGAGAAGCAGTCTGTTCCAAAACTTCAATTCACTGTGTGAAGTGAATGGAGTGTTGCCTCACTTTCTAAATGCTGTCCTTTCAGAGAAAATCACTTTCCTTTGAAAGTGCCTTAAGCTACTTACAAGCATTCAACAGAAACTCACATGCGTTTCTCTGAAAGAGAAGCAGTCTGTTCCAACACTTCAATTCAATGTGCGAAGTGAATGGAGTGTTGCTTCACTTTCTAAATGCTGTCCTTTCAGAGAAAATCACTTTCCTTTGAAAGTGCCTTAAGCTTCTTGCAAGCATTAGGAAGAAACTCACATGCGTTTCTCTGAAAGAGAAGCAGTCTGTTCCAACACTTCAATTCACTGTGCGAAGTGAATGGAGTGTTGCTTCACTTTCTAAATGCTGTCCTTTCAGAGAAAATCACTTTCCTTTGAAAGTGCATTAAGCTACTTACAAGCATTCAACAGAAACTCACATGCATTTCTCTGAAAGAGAAGCAGTCTGTTCCAACACTTCAATTCACTGTGCGAAGTGAATGGAGTGTTGCTTCACTTTCAAAATGCTGTCCTTTCAGAGAAAATCACTTTCCTTTGAAAGTGCCTTAAGCTACTTGCAAGCATTCACAAGAAACACTAATTCGTTTCTATGAAAGAGAAGCAGTCTGTTCCAACACTTCAATTCATTGCACGAAGGGAATGGAGTGTTACTTTACTTTCTAAATGCTGTCCTTTCAGAAAAAATCACTTTCCTTTGAAAGAGCCTTGAGCTACTTACAAGCATTCAACAGAAACTCACATGCATTTCCCTGAAAGAGAAGCAGTCTGTTCCAACACTTCAATTCACTGTGCGAAGTGAATGGAGTGTTGCTTCACTTTCTAAATTCGGTCCTTTCAGAGAAAATCACTTTCCTTTGAAAGTGCCTTAAACTACTTTCAAGCATTCATAAAAAACTCACATGCGTTTCTCTGAAAGAGAAGCAGTCTGTTCCAACACTTCAATTCTTTGTGCGAAGTGAATGGAGTGTTGCTTCACTTTCTAAATGCTGTCCTTTCAGAGAAAATCACTTTCCTTTGAAAGTGCCTTAAGCAACTTGCAAGCATTAGGAAGAAACTCACATGCATTTCTCTGAAAGAGAAGCAGTCTGTTCCAACACTTCAATTCACTGTGCGAAGTGAATGGAGTGTTCCTTCACGTACTAAATGCTGTCCTTTCAGAGAAAATCACTTTCCTTTGAAAGTGCCTTAAGCTACTTACAAGCATTCACCAGAAACTCACATGCATTTCTCTGAAAGAGCAGCAGTCTGTTCCAACACTTCAATTCACTGTGCGAAGTGAATGGAGTGTTGCTTCACTTTCTAAATGCTGTCCATTCAGAGAAAATCCCTTTCCTCTAAATGTGCCTTAAGCTACTTACAAGCATTCAACAGAAACTCACATGCATTTCTGTGAAAGAGAAGCAATCTGTTCCAACACTTCATTCTCTGTGCGAAGTGAATGGAGTGTTGCTTCACTTTCTAAATGCTGTCCTTTCAGAGAAAATCACTTTCCTTTGAAAGTGCCTTAAGCTACTTGCAAGCATTCACAAGAAACACTAATGCGTTTCTCTGAAAGAGAAGCAGTGTTTCAACACTTCAATTCTCTGTGCGAAGTGAATGGAGTGTTGCTTCACTTTTTAAAGGCTGTACTTTCAGAGAAAATCACTTTCCTTTGAAAGTGCCTTAAGCTACTTACAAGCATTCAACAGAAACTCACATGCATTTCTCTGAAAGAGAAGCAGTGTTTCAACACTTCAATTCTCTGTGCGAAGTAAATGGAGTGTTTCTTCACTTTCTAAATGCTGTCCTTTCAGAGAAAATCACTTTCCTTTGAATGTGCCTTAAACTACTTGCAAGCATTAGGAAGAAACTCACATGCGTTTCTCTGAAAGAGAAGCAGTCTGTTCCAACACTTCAATTCACTGTGCGAAGTGAATGGAGTGTTGCTGCACGTACTAAATGCTGTCCTTTTAGAGAAAATCCCTTTCCTCTGAATGTGCCTTAAGCTACTTGCAAGCATTCAACAGAAACTCACATGCATTTCTCTGAAAGAGAAGCAGTCTGTTCCAACACTTCAATTCACTGTGCGAAGTGAATGGAGTGTTGCTTCACTTTCTAAATGCTGTCCTTTCAGAGAAAATCCCTTTCCTCTGAATGTGCCTTAAGCTACTTGCAAGCATTCAACAGAAACTCACATGCATTTCTCTGAAAGAGAAGCAATCTGTTCCAACACTTCAATTCTCTGTGCGAAGTGAATGGAGTGTTGCTTCACTTTCGAAATGCTGTCCTTTCAGAGAAAATCACTTTCCTTTGAAAGTGCCTTAAGCTACTTGCAAGCATTCACAAGAAACACTAATGCGTTTATATGAAAGAGAAGAACTCTGTTCCAACGCTTCAGTTCACTGCACGAAGGGAATGGAGTGTTGCTTCACTTTCTAAATGCTGTCCTTTCAGAGAAAATCACTTTCCTTTGAAAGTGCCTTAAGCTAATTACAAGCATTCACCAGAAACTCACATGCGTTTCTCTGAAAGAGAAGCAGTCTGTTCCAACACTTCAATTCACTGTGCGAAGTGAATGGAGTGTTGCTTCACTTTCTAAATGCTGTCCTTTCAGAGAAAATCACTTTCCTTTGAAAGTGCCTTAAGCTACTTGCAAGCATTAGGAAGAAACTCACATGCGTATCTCTGAAAGAGAAGCAGTCTGTTCCAACACTTCAATTCACTGTGCGAAGTGAATGGAGTGTTGCTTCACTTTCTAAATGCTGTCCTTTCAGAGAAAATCCTTTTCCTCTGAATGTGCCTTAAGCTACTTACAAGCATTCAACAGAAACTCACATGCATTTCTCTGAAAGAGAAGCAATCTGTTCCAACACTTCAATTCTCTGTGCGATGTGAATGGAGTGTTGCTTCACTTTCTAAATGCTGTCCTTTCAGAGAAAATCACTTTCCTATGAAAGTGCCTTAAGCTACTTGCAAGCATTCAAAAAAACACGAATGCGTTTATATGAAAGAGAAGCACTCTGTTCCAAACTTCAATTCACTGCACGAAGGGAATGGAGTGTTGCTTCACTTTCTAAATGCTGTCCTTTCAGAGAAAATCACTTTCCTTTGAAAGAGCCTTGAGCTACTTACAAGCATTCAACAGAAACTCACATGCATTTCTCTGAAAAAGAAACAGTCTGTTCCAACACTTCAATTCACTGTGCGAAGTGAATGGAGTGTTGCTTCACTTTCTAAATGCTGTCCTTTCAGAGAAAATCACTTTCCTTTGAAAGTGCCTTAAGCTACTTGCAAGCATTAGGAAGAAACTCACATGCGTTTCTCTGAAAGAGAAGCAGTCTGTTCCAAAACTTCAATTCACCGTGTGAAGTGAATGGTGTGTTGCCTCACTTTCTAAATGCTGTCCTTTCAGAGAAAATCACTTTCCTTTGAAAGTGCCTTAAGCTACTTGCAAGCATTCACAAGAAACACTAATGCGTTTCTATGAAAGAGAAGCAGTCTGTTCCAACACTTCAATTCATTGCACGAAGGGAATGGAGTGTTGCTTTACTTTCTAAATGCTGTCCTTTCAGAGAAAATCACTTTCCTTTGAAAGAGCCTTGAGCTACTTACAAGCATTCAACAGAATCTCATATGCATTTCTCTGAAAGAGAAGCAGTCTGTTCCAACACTTCAATTCACTGTGCGAAGTGAATGGAATGTTACTTCACTTTCTAAATGCTGTCCTTTCAGAGAAAATCACTTTCCTTTGAAAGTGCCTTAAGCTACTTTCAAGCATTCACAGGAAACACACATGCGTTTCTCTGAAAGAGAAGCAGTATGTTTCAACACTTCAATTCACTGTCTGAAGTGAATGGAGTGTTGCCTCACTTTCTAAATGCTGTCCTTTCAGAGAAAATCACTTTCTTTTGATAGTGCCTTAAACTACTTTCAAGCATTCACAAAAAGCTCACAAGCGTTTCTCTGAAAGAGAAGCAGTATGTTTCAACAATTCAATTCACTGTGCTAAGTGTATGGAGTGTTGCTTCACTTTCTAAATGCTGTCCTTTCAAAGGAAATCACTTTCCTTTGAAAGTGCCTTAAGAAACTTGCAAGCATTCACAAGAAACACTAATGCGTTTATATGAAAGAGAAGCACTCTGTTCCAACACTTCAATTCACTGCACGAAGGGAATGGAGTGTTGCTTCACTTTCTAAATGCTGTCCTTTCGGAGAAAATCACTTTCCTTTGAAAGTGCCTTAAGCTACTTACAAGCATTCACCAGAAACTCACATGCGTTTCTCTGAAAGAGAAGCAGTCTGTTCCAACACTTCAATTCACTGTGCGAAGTGAATGGAGTGTTGCTTCACTTTCTAAATGCTGTCCTTTCAGAGAAAATCACTTTCCTTTGAAAGTGCCTGAAGCTACTTCCAAGCATTAGGAAGAAACTCACATGCGTTTCTCTGAAAGAGAAGCAGTCTGTTCCAACACTTCAATTCACTGTGCGAAGTGAATGGAGTGTTGCTTCACTTTCTAAATGCTGTCCTTTCAGAGAAAATCACGTTCCTTTGAAATTGCCTTAAGCTACTTACAAGCATTCACCAGAAACTCACATATGTTTCTCTGAAAGAGAAGCAGTCTGTTCCAACACTTCAATTCACTGTGCAAAGTGAATGGAGTGCAGCCTCACTTTCGAAATGCTGTCTTTTCAGAGAAAATCACTTACCTTTGAAAGTGCCTTAAGCTACTTGCAAGCATTCACAAGAAACACTAATGCGTTTATATGAAAGAGAAGCACTCTGTTCCAACACTTCAATTCACTGCACGAAGGGAATGGAGTGTTGCTTCACTTTCTAAATGCTGTCCTTTCAGAGAAAATCACTTTCCTTTGAAAGTGCCTTAAACTACTTACAAGCATTCAACAGAAATTCACATGCATTTCTCTGAAAGAGAAGCAATCTGTTCCAACACTTCAGTTCTCTGTGCGAAGTGAATGGAGTGTTGCTTCACTTTCAAAATGCTGTCCTTTCAGAGAAAATCACTTTCCTTTGAAAGTGCCTTAAGCTACTTGCAAGCATTCACAAGAAACACTAATGCGTTTCTATGAAAGAGAAGCAGTCTGTTCCAACACTTCAATTCATTGCACGAAGGGAATGGAGTGTTACTTTACTTTCTAAATGCTGTCCTTTCAGAAAAAATCACTTTCCTTTGAAAGAGCCTTGAGCTACTTACAAGCATTCAACAGAAACTCACATGAATTTCTCTGAAAAAGAAGCAGTCTGTTCCAACACTTCAATTCACTGTGCGTAGTGAATGGAGTGTTGCTTCACTTTCTAAATGCTGTCCTTTCAGAAAAAATCCCTTTCCTCTGAATGTGCCTTAAGCTACTTACAAGAATTCAACAGAAACTCACATGCATTTCTCTGAAAGAGAAGCAGTCTGTTCCAACACTTCAATTCTCTGTGCGAAGTGAATGGAGTGTTGCTTCACTTTCTAAATGCTGTCCTTTCAGAGAAAATAACTTACCTTTGAAAGTGCCTTAAGCTACTTGCAAGCATTAGGAAGAAACTCACATGCGTTTCTCTGAAAGAGAAGCAGTCTGTTCCAACACTTCAATTCACTGTGCGAAGTGAATGGAGTGTTGCTTCACTTTCTAAAGGCTGTACTTTCAGAGAAAATCACTTTCCTTTGAAAGTGCCTTAATCTACTTACAAGCATTCAACAGAAACTCACATGCATTTCTCTGAAAGAGAAGCAGTCTGTTCCAACACTTCAATTCACTCTGCGAAGTGAATGGATTGTTGCTACACCTTCTAAATTCTGTCCTTTCAGAGAAAATCACTTTCCTTTGAAAGTGCCTTAAACTTCTTTCAAGCATTCATAAAAAACTCACATGCGTTTCTCTGAAAGAGAAGCAGTCTGTTCCAACACTTCAATTCTCTGTGCTAAGTGAATGGAGTTTTGCTTCACTTTCAAAATGCTGTCCCTTCAGAGAAAATCACTTTCCTTTGAAAGTGCCTTAAGCTACTTGCAAGCATTCACAAGAAAAACTAATGCGTTTCTATGAAAGAGAAGCAGTCTGCTCCAACACTTCAATTCATTGCACGAAGGGAATGGAGTGTTACCATACTTTCTAAATGCTGTCCTTTCAGAAAAAATCACTTTCCTTTGAAAGAGCCTTGAGCTATTTACAAGCATTCAACAGAAACTTATATGCATTTCTCTGAAAGAGAAGCAATCTGTTCCAACACTTCAATTCACTGTGCGAAGTGAATGGAATGTTACTTCTCTTTCTAAATGCTGTCCTTTCAGAGAAAATCACTTTCCTTTGAAAGTGCCTTAAGCTACTTTCAAGCATTCACAGGAAACACACATGCGTTTCTCTGAAATAGAAGCAGTCTGTTCCAACACTTCAATTCACTGTGCGAAGTGAAGGGAGTGTTGCTTCACTTTCTAAATGCTGTCCTTTCAGAGAAAATCACTTTTGTTTGAAAGTGCCTTAAGCAACTTTCAAGCATTCACAAGAAATTCACATGCATTTCTCTGAAAGAGAATCCTTCTCTTCCAACACTTCAATTCACTGTGCGAAGTGAATGGAGTGTTGCTTCACTTTCTAAATGCTGTCCTTTCAGAGAAAATCACGTTCCTTTGAAATTGCCTTAAGCTACTTACAAGCATTCACCAGAAACTCACATGTGTTTCTCTGAAAGAGAAGCAATCTGTTCCAACACTTTAATTCACTGTGCAAAGTGAATGGAGTGTAGCCTCACTTTCGAAATGCTGTCCTTTCAGAGAAAATCCCTTTCCTCTGAATGTGCCTTAAGCTACTTACAAGCATTCACAAGAAATTCACATGCATTTCTCTGAAAGAGAAGCAATCTGTTCCAACACTTCAATTCTCTGTGCGAAGTGAATGGAGTGTTGCTTCACTTTCAAAATGCTGTCCTTTCAGAGAAAATCACTTTCCTTTGAAAGTGCCTTAAGCTACTTGCAAGCATTCACAAGAAACACTAATGCGTTTCTATGAAAGAGAAGCAGTCTGTTCCAACTCTTCAATTCATTGCACGAAGGGAATGGAGTGTTACTTTACTTTCTAAATGCTGTCCTTTCAGAAAAAATCACTTTCCTTTGAAAGAGCCTTGAGCTACTTACAAGCATTCAACAGAAACTCACATGCATTTCTCTGAAAAAGAAGCAGTCTGTTCCAACACTTCAATTCACTGTGCGAAGTGAATGGAGTGTTGCTTCACTTTCTAAATGCTGTCCTTTCAGAGAAAATCACTTTCCTTTGAACGTGCCTTAAGCTACTTGCAAGCATTAGGAAGAAATTCACAAGCGTTTCTCTGAAAGAGAAGCAGTCTGTTCCAAAACTTCAATTCACTGTGTGAAGTGAATGGAGTGTTGCCTCACTTTCTAAATGCTGTCCTTTCAGAGAAAATCACTTTCCTTTGAAAGTGCCTTAAGCTACTTACAAGCATTCAACAGAAACTCACATGCGTTTCTCTGAAAGAGAAGCAGTCTGTTCCAACACTTCAATTCAATGTGCGAAGTGAATGGAGTGTTGCTTCACTTTCTAAATGCTGTCCTTTCAGAGAAAATCACTTTCCTTTGAAAGTGCCTTAAGCTTCTTGCAAGCATTAGGAAGAAACTCACATGCGTTTCTCTGAAAGAGAAGCAGTCTGTTCCAACACTTCAATTCACTGTGCGAAGTGAATGGAGTGTTGCTTCACTTTCTAAATGCTGTCCTTTCAGAGAAAATCACTTTCCTTTGAAAGTGCATTAAGCTACTTACAAGCATTCAACAGAAACTCACATGCATTTCTCTGAAAGAGAAGCAGTCTGTTCCAACACTTCAATTCACTGTGCGAAGTGAATGGAGTGTTGCTTCACTTTCAAAATGCTGTCCTTTCAGAGAAAATCACTTTCCTTTGAAAGTGCCTTAAGCTACTTGCAAGCATTCACAAGAAACACTAATTCGTTTCTATGAAAGAGAAGCAGTCTGTTCCAACACTTCAATTCATTGCACGAAGGGAATGGAGTGTTACTTTACTTTCTAAATGCTGTCCTTTCAGAAAAAATCACTTTCCTTTGAAAGAGCCTTGAGCTACTTACAAGCATTCAACAGAAACTCACATGCATTTCCCTGAAAGAGAAGCAGTCTGTTCCAACACTTCAATTCACTGTGCGAAGTGAATGGAGTGTTGCTTCACTTTCTAAATTCGGTCCTTTCAGAGAAAATCACTTTCCTTTGAAAGTGCCTTAAACTACTTTCAAGCATTCATAAAAAACTCACATGCGTTTCTCTGAAAGAGAAGCAGTCTGTTCCAACACTTCAATTCTTTGTGCGAAGTGAATGGAGTGTTGCTTCACTTTCTAAATGCTGTCCTTTCAGAGAAAATCACTTTCCTTTGAAAGTGCCTTAAGCAACTTGCAAGCATTAGGAAGAAACTCACATGCATTTCTCTGAAAGAGAAGCAGTCTGTTCCAACACTTCAATTCACTGTGCGAAGTGAATGGAGTGTTCCTTCACGTACTAAATGCTGTCCTTTCAGAGAAAATCACTTTCCTTTGAAAGTGCCTTAAGCTACTTACAAGCATTCACCAGAAACTCACATGCATTTCTCTGAAAGAGCAGCAGTCTGTTCCAACACTTCAATTCACTGTGCGAAGTGAATGGAGTGTTGCTTCACTTTCTAAATGCTGTCCATTCAGAGAAAATCCCTTTCCTCTAAATGTGCCTTAAGCTACTTACAAGCATTCAACAGAAACTCACATGCATTTCTGTGAAAGAGAAGCAATCTGTTCCAACACTTCATTCTCTGTGCGAAGTGAATGGAGTGTTGCTTCACTTTCTAAATGCTGTCCTTTCAGAGAAAATCACTTTCCTTTGAAAGTGCCTTAAGCTACTTGCAAGCATTCACAAGAAACACTAATGCGTTTCTCTGAAAGAGAAGCAGTGTTTCAACACTTCAATTCTCTGTGCGAAGTGAATGGAGTGTTGCTTCACTTTTTAAAGGCTGTACTTTCAGAGAAAATCACTTTCCTTTGAAAGTGCCTTAAGCTACTTACAAGCATTCAACAGAAACTCACATGCATTTCTCTGAAAGAGAAGCAGTGTTTCAACACTTCAATTCTCTGTGCGAAGTAAATGGAGTGTTTCTTCACTTTCTAAATGCTGTCCTTTCAGAGAAAATCACTTTCCTTTGAATGTGCCTTAAACTACTTGCAAGCATTAGGAAGAAACTCACATGCGTTTCTCTGAAAGAGAAGCAGTCTGTTCCAACACTTCAATTCACTGTGCGAAGTGAATGGAGTGTTGCTGCACGTACTAAATGCTGTCCTTTTAGAGAAAATCCCTTTCCTCTGAATGTGCCTTAAGCTACTTGCAAGCATTCAACAGAAACTCACATGCATTTCTCTGAAAGAGAAGCAGTCTGTTCCAACACTTCAATTCACTGTGCGAAGTGAATGGAGTGTTGCTTCACTTTCTAAATGCTGTCCTTTCAGAGAAAATCCCTTTCCTCTGAATGTGCCTTAAGCTACTTGCAAGCATTCAACAGAAACTCACATGCATTTCTCTGAAAGAGAAGCAATCTGTTCCAACACTTCAATTCTCTGTGCGAAGTGAATGGAGTGTTGCTTCACTTTCGAAATGCTGTCCTTTCAGAGAAAATCACTTTCCTTTGAAAGTGCCTTAAGCTACTTGCAAGCATTCACAAGAAACACTAATGCGTTTATATGAAAGAGAAGAACTCTGTTCCAACGCTTCAGTTCACTGCACGAAGGGAATGGAGTGTTGCTTCACTTTCTAAATGCTGTCCTTTCAGAGAAAATCACTTTCCTTTGAAAGTGCCTTAAGCTAATTACAAGCATTCACCAGAAACTCACATGCGTTTCTCTGAAAGAGAAGCAGTCTGTTCCAACACTTCAATTCACTGTGCGAAGTGAATGGAGTGTTGCTTCACTTTCTAAATGCTGTCCTTTCAGAGAAAATCACTTTCCTTTGAAAGTGCCTTAAGCTACTTGCAAGCATTAGGAAGAAACTCACATGCGTATCTCTGAAAGAGAAGCAGTCTGTTCCAACACTTCAATTCACTGTGCGAAGTGAATGGAGTGTTGCTTCACTTTCTAAATGCTGTCCTTTCAGAGAAAATCCTTTTCCTCTGAATGTGCCTTAAGCTACTTACAAGCATTCAACAGAAACTCACATGCATTTCTCTGAAAGAGAAGCAATCTGTTCCAACACTTCAATTCTCTGTGCGATGTGAATGGAGTGTTGCTTCACTTTCTAAATGCTGTCCTTTCAGAGAAAATCACTTTCCTATGAAAGTGCCTTAAGCTACTTGCAAGCATTCAAAAAAACACGAATGCGTTTATATGAAAGAGAAGCACTCTGTTCCAAACTTCAATTCACTGCACGAAGGGAATGGAGTGTTGCTTCACTTTCTAAATGCTGTCCTTTCAGAGAAAATCACTTTCCTTTGAAAGAGCCTTGAGCTACTTACAAGCATTCAACAGAAACTCACATGCATTTCTCTGAAAAAGAAACAGTCTGTTCCAACACTTCAATTCACTGTGCGAAGTGAATGGAGTGTTGCTTCACTTTCTAAATGCTGTCCTTTCAGAGAAAATCACTTTCCTTTGAAAGTGCCTTAAGCTACTTGCAAGCATTAGGAAGAAACTCACATGCGTTTCTCTGAAAGAGAAGCAGTCTGTTCCAAAACTTCAATTCACCGTGTGAAGTGAATGGTGTGTTGCCTCACTTTCTAAATGCTGTCCTTTCAGAGAAAATCACTTTCCTTTGAAAGTGCCTTAAGCTACTTGCAAGCATTCACAAGAAACACTAATGCGTTTCTATGAAAGAGAAGCAGTCTGTTCCAACACTTCAATTCATTGCACGAAGGGAATGGAGTGTTGCTTTACTTTCTAAATGCTGTCCTTTCAGAGAAAATCACTTTCCTTTGAAAGAGCCTTGAGCTACTTACAAGCATTCAACAGAATCTCATATGCATTTCTCTGAAAGAGAAGCAGTCTGTTCCAACACTTCAATTCACTGTGCGAAGTGAATGGAATGTTACTTCACTTTCTAAATGCTGTCCTTTCAGAGAAAATCACTTTCCTTTGAAAGTGCCTTAAGCTACTTTCAAGCATTCACAGGAAACACACATGCGTTTCTCTGAAATAGAAGCAGTCTGTTCCAACACTTCAATTCACTGTGAGAAGTGAATGGAGTGTTGCTTCACTTTCTAAATCCTGTCCTTTCAGAGAAAATCACTTTTGTTTGAAAGTGCCTTAAGCAACTTTCAAGCATTCACAAGAAATTCACATGCATTTATCTGAAAGAGAAGCCTTCTCTTCCAACACTTCAATTCACTGTGCGAAGTGAATGGAGTGTTGCTTCACTTTCTAAATGCTGTCCTTTCAGAGAAAATCACGTTCCTTTGAAATTGCCTTAAGCTACTTACAAGCATTCAACAGAAACTCACATGCATTTCTCTGAAAAAGAAGCAGTCTGTTCCAACACTTCAATTCATTGTGCGAAGTGAATGGAGTGTTGCTTCACTTTCTAAATGCTGTCCTTTCAGAGAAAATCACTTTCCTTTGAAAGTGCCTTAAGCTACTTGCAAGCATTAGAAAGAAACTCACATGCGTTTCTCTGAAAGAGAAGGAGTCTGTTCCAAAACTTCAATTCACTGTGTGAAGTGAATGTAGTGTTGCCTCACTTTCTAAATGCTGTCCTTTCAGAGAAAATCACTTTCCTTTGAAAGTGCCTTAAGCTACTTACAAGCATTCACCAGAAACTTACATGCGTTTCTCTGAAAGAGAAGCAGTATGTTTCAACACTTCAATTCACTGTCTGAAGTGAATGGAGTGTTGCCTCACTTTCTAAATGCTGTCCTTTCAGAGAAAATCACTTTCTTTTGAAAGTGCCTTAAACGACTTTCAAGCATTCACAAAAAGCTCACAAGCGTTTCTCTGAAAGGGAAGCAGTATGTTTCAACACTTCAATTCACTGTGCAAAGTGTATGGAGTGTTGATTAACTTTCTAAATGCTGTCCTTTCAGAGGAAATCACTTTCCTTTGAAAGTGCCTTAAGCAACTTGCAAGCATTCACAAGAAACACTAATGCGTTTATATGAAAGAGAAGCACTCTGTTCCAACACTTCAATTCACTACACGAAGGGAATGGAGTGTTGCTTCACTTTCTAAATGCTGTCCTTTCAGAGAAAATCACTTTCCTTTGAAAGTGCCTTAAGCTACTTACAAGCATTCACCAGAAACTCACATGCGTTTCTCTGAAAGAGAAGCAGTCTGTTCCAACACTTCAATTCACTGTGCGAAGTGAATGGAGTGTTGCTTCACTTTCTAAATGCTGTCCTTTCAGAGAAAATCACGTTCCTTTGAAAGTGCCTTAAGCTACTTCCAAGCATTAGGAAGAAACTCACATGCGTTTCTCTGAAAGAGAAGCAGTCTGTTCCAACACTTCAATTCACTGTGCAAAGTGAATGGAGTGTTGCTTCACTTTATAAATGCTGTCCTTTCAGAGAAAATCACGTTCCTTTGAAATTGCCTTAAGCTAATTACAAGCATTCACCAGAAACTCACATGTGTTTCTCTGAAAGAGAAGCAATCTGTTCCAACACTTCAATTCACTGTGCAAAGTGAATGGAGTGTAGCCTCACTTTCGAAATGCTGTCCTTTCAGAGAAAATCCCTTTCCTCTGAATGTGCCTTAAGCTACTTACAAGCATTCAACAGAAATTCACATGCATTTCTCTGAAAGAGAAGCAATCTGTTCCAACACTTCAATTTTCTGTGCGAAGTGAATGGAGTGTTGCTTCACTTTCAAAATGCTGTCCTTTCAGAGAAAATCACTTTCCTTTGAAAGTGCCTTAAGCTACTTGCAAGCATTCACAGGAAACACTAATGCGTTTCTATGAAAGAGAAGCAGTCTGTTCCAACACTTCAATTCATTGCACGAAGGGAATGGAGTGTTACTTTACTTTCTAAATGCTGTCCTTTCAGAAATAATCACTTTCCTTTGAAAGAGCCTTGAGCTACTTACAAGCATTCAACAGAAACTCACATGAATTTCTCTGAAAAAGAAGCAGTCTGTTCCAACACTTCAATTCACTGTGCGTAGTGAATGGAGTGTTGCTTCACTTTCTAAATGCTGTCCTTTCAGAGAAAATCACTTTCCTTTGAAAGTGCCTTGAGCTACTTGCAAGCATTAGGAAGAAACTCACATGCGTTTCTCTGAAAGAGAAGCAGTCTGTTCCAAAACTTCAATTCACTGTGTGAAGTGAATGGAGTGTTCCCTCACTTTCTAAATGCTATCTTTTCAGAGAAAATCACTTTCCTTTGAAAGTGCCTTAAGCTACTTACAAGCATTCACCAGAAACTCACATGCGTTTCTCTGAAAGAGAAGCAGTCTGTTCCAACACTTCAATTCACTGTGCGAAGTGAATAGAGTGTTGCTTCACCTTCTAAATGCTGTCCTTTCAGAGAAAATCACTTTCCTTTGAATGTGCCTTAAGCTACTTACAAGCATTCATCAGAAACTCACATGCATTTCTCTGAAAGAGAAGCAGTCTGTTCCAACACTTCAATTCACTGTGCGAAATGAATGGAGTGTTGCTTCACTTTCTAAATTCTGTCCTTTCAGAGAAAATCACTTTCTTTTGAAAGTGCCTTAAACTACTTTCAAGCATTCACAAAAAGCTCACATGCGTTTCTCTGAAAGAGAAGCAGTCTGTTTCAACACTTCAATTCACTGTGCAAAGTGTATGGAGTGTTGCTTCACTTCCTAAATGCTGTCCTTTCAGAGAAAATCACTTTCCTTTGAAAGTGCCTTAAGCAACTTGCAAGCATTCACAAGAAACACTAATGCGTTTATATGAAAGAGAAGCACTCTGTTCTAACACTTCAATTCACTGCACGAAGGGAATGGAGTGTTGCTTCACTTTCTAAATGCTGTCCTTTCAGAGAAAATCACTTTCCTTTGAAAGTGCCTTAAGCTACTTACAAGCATTCACCAGAAACTCACATGCGTTTCTCTGAAAGAGAAGCAGTCTGTTCCAACACTTCAATTCACTGTGCGAAGTGAATGGAGTGTTGCTTCACTTTCTAAATGCTGTCCTTTCAGAGAAAATCACTTTCCTTTGAAAGTGCCTTAAGCTACTTGCAAGCATTAGGAAGAAACTCACATGTGTTTCTCTGAAAGAGAAGCAGTCTGTTCCAACACTTCAATTCACTGTGCAAAGTGAATGGAGTGTTGCTTCACTTTCTAAATGCTGTCCTTTCAAAGAAAGTCACTTTTCTTTGAAAGTGCCTGAAGCTACTTACAAGCATTCAACAGAAACTCACATGCATTTCGCTGAAAGAGAAGCAGTCTGTTCCAACACTTCAATTCTCTGTGCGAAGTGAATGGAGTGTTGCTTCACTTTCTTAATGCTGTCTTTTCAGAGAAAATCACTTTCCTTTGAAAGTGCCTTAAGCTACTCGCAAGCATTCACAAGAAACACTAATGCGTTTCTATGAAAGAGAAGCAGTCTGTTCCAACACTTCAATTCATTGCACGAAGGAAATGGAGTGTTGCTTTACTTTCTAAATGCTGTCCTTTCAGAGAAAATCACTTTCCTTTGAAAGAGCCTTGAGCTACTTACAAGCATTCAACAGAAACTCATATGCATTTCTCTGAAAGAGAAGCAGTCTGTTCCAACACTTCAATTCACTGTGCGAAGTGAATGGAATGTTACTTCACTTTCTAAATGCTGTCCTTTCAGAGAAAATCACTTTCCTTTGAAAGTGCCTTAAGCTACTTTCAAGCATTCACAGGAAACACACATTCGTTTCTCTGAAATAGAAGCAGTCTGTTCCAACACTTCAATTCACTGTGCAAAGTGAATGGAGTGTAGCCTCACTTTCGAAATGCTGTCCTTTCAGAGAAAATCCCTTTCCTCTGAATGTGCCTTAAGCTACTTACAAGCATTCAACAGAAATTCACATGCATTTCTCTGAAAGTGAAGCAGTCTGTTCCAACACTTCAATTCACTGTGCTAAGTGAATGGAGTATTGCTTCACTTTCCATATGCTCTCCTTTTAGAGAAAATCACTCTCTTTTGAAACTGCCTTAAGCTACTTACAAGCATTCACAAGAAAATCACATCTGTTTCTCTGAAAGAGAAGCAGTCTGTTCCAACAATTCAATTCACTATGCGAAGTGAATGGAGTGTTGCTTCACTTTCTAAATGCTGTTCTTTCAGAGAAAATCACTTTCCTTTGAACATGCCTTAAGCTACTTACAAGCATTCAACAGAAATTCACATGCATTTCTCTGAAAGAGAAGCAGTCCGTTCCAACACTTCAATTCACTGTGCGTAGTGAATGGAGTGTTGCTTCACTTTCTAAATGCTGTCCTTTCAGAGAATATCACTTTCCTTTGAAAGTGCCTTAAGCTACTTACAAGCATTTAACAGAAATTCACATGCATTTCTCTGAAAGGGCAGCAGTCTGTTCCAACACTTCAATTCACTGTGCGAAGTAAATGGAGTGTTGCTTCACTTTCTAAATGCTGTCCTTTCAGAGAAAATCACATTCCTTTGAAAGTACCTTAAGCTACTTACAAGCATTCACAAAACAATCACATCGGTTTCTCTGAAAGTGAAGTAGTCTTTTCCAACACTTCAATTCACTGTGCGTAGTGAATGGAATGTTGCTTCACTTTCTAAATGCTGTCCTTTTAGAGAAAATCACTCTCTTTTGAAACTGCCTTAAGCTACTTACAAGCATTCACAAGAAAATCACATCTGTTTCTCTGAAAGAGAAGCAGTCTGTTCCAACACTTCAATTCACTGTGCAAAGTGCATGGAGTGTTGCTTCACTTTCTAAATGCTGTCCTTTCAGAGAAAATCACTTTCATTTGAAAGCGCCTTAAGCTAATTACAAGCATTCAACAGAAATTCACATGCGTTTCTCTGAAAGAGAAGCAGTCTGTTCCAACACTTCAATTCACTGTGCAAAGTGAATGGAGTGTTGCTTCACTTTCTAAATGCTGTCCTTTCAGAGAAAATCACTTTCCTTTTAAAGAGCCTTAAGCTACTTACAAGCATTCAACAGAAATTCACATGTGTTTCTCTGAAAGAGAAGCAGTGTGTTCCAACACTTCAATTCACTGTGCGAAGTGAATGGAGTGTTGCTTCACTTTCTAAATCCTGTCTTCTCAGAGAAAATCACTTTCCTTTGAAAGTGCCTTAAGCTACTTACAAGCATTCACAAGAAACTCACATCTGTTTCTCTGAAAGAGAAGCAGTCAGTTCCAACACTTCAATTCACTGTGCGAAGTGAATGGAGTGTTGCTTCACTTTCTGTATGCTCTCCTTTTAGAGAATATCACTCTCTTTTGAAACTGCCTTAAGCTACTTACAAGCATTCACAAGAAACTCACATCTGTTTCTCTGAAAGAGAAGCAGTCTGATCCAACACTTCAATTCACTGTGCGAAGTGAATGGAGTATTGCTTCACTTTCTAAATGCTCTCCTTTTAGAGAAAATCACTCTCTTTTGAAACTGCCTTAAGCTACTTAAAAGCATTCACAAGAAACTCACATCTGTTTCTCTGAAAGAGAAGCAGTCTGTTCCAACACTTCAATTCACTCTGCGAAGTGAATGGAGTGTTGCTTCACTTTCTAAATGCTGTCCTTTCAGAGAAAATCACTTTCCTTTGAAAGTGCCTTAAGCTACTTACAAGCATTTAACAGAAATTCACATGCGTTTCTCTGAAAGAGAAGCAGTTTGTTCCAACACTTCAATTCACTGTGCGAAGTGAATGGAGTGTTGCTTCACTTTCTATATGCTCTCCTTTTAGAGAAAATCACTCTCTTTTGAAACTGCCTTAAGCTACTTACAAGCATTCACAAGAAACTCACATCTGTTTCTCTGAAAGAGAAGCAGTCTGTTCCAACACTTCAATTCACTGTGCGAAGTGAATGGAGTATTGCTTCACTTTCTAAATGCTCTTTTTTTAGAGAAAATCACTCTCTTTTGCAACTGCTTTAAGCTACTTACAAGCATTCACAAGAAACTCACATCTGTTTCTCTGAAAGAGAAGCAGTCTGTTCCAACACTTCAATTCACTCTGCGAAGTGAATGGAGTGTTGCTTCACTTTCTAAATGCTGTGCTTTCAGAGAAAATCACTTCCCTTTGAAAGTGCCTTAAGCTAATTACAAGCATTCAACAGAAATTCACATGCGTTTCTCTGAAAGAGAAGCAGTCTGTTCCAACACTTCAATTCACTGTGCGAAGTGAATGGAGTGTTGCTTCACTTTCTAAATGCTGTCCTTTCAGAGAAAGTCACTTTCCTTTGAAAGTGCCTCAAGCTACTTACAAGCATTCACAAGAAACTCACATCTGTTTCTCTGAAAGAGAAGCAGTCTGTTCCATCACTTCAATTCACTGTGCGAAGTGAATGGAGTGTTGCTTCAATTTCTAAATGCTGTCCTTTCATAGAAAATCACTTTCTTTTGAAAGTGCCTTAAGCTTCTTACAAGCATTCAACAGAAATTCACATGCATTTCTCTGAAAGAGAAGCAGTCTGTTCCAACACTTCAATTCACTGTGCGAAGTGAATGGAGTGTTGCTTCACTTTCAATATGCTCTCCTTTTAGAGAAAATCACTCTCTTTTGAAATTGCCCTAAGCGACTTACAAGCATTCACAAGAAACTCACATCTTTTTCTCTGAAAGAGAAGCAGTCTGTTCTAACACTTCAATTCATTGTGCGAAGTGAATGGAGTGTTCCCTCACATTCTAAATGCTGTAGTTTCAGAGAAAATCACTTTCCTTTGAAAGTGCCTTAAGCTACTTACAAGCATTTAACAGAAATTCACATGCGTGTCTCTGAAAGAGAAGCAGTCCGTTCCAACACTTCAATTCACTGTGCGTAGTGAATGGAGTGTTGCTTCACTTTCTAAATGCTGTCCTTTCAGAGAAAATCACGTTCCTTTGAAAGTGCCTTAAGCTACTTACAAGCATTTAACAGAAATTCACATGTGTTTCTCTGAAAGAGAAGCAGTCTGTTCCAACACTTCAATTCACTGTGCGAAGTGAATGGAGTGTTGCTTCACTTTCTAAATGCTGTCCTTTCAGAGAAAATCACATTCCTTTGAAAGTACCTTAAGCTACTTACAAGCATTCACAAAACAATCACATCTGTTTCTCTGAAAGTGAAGTAGTCTGTTCCAACACTTCAATTCACTGTGCGTAGTGAATGGAATGTTGCTTCACTTTCTAAATGCTGTCCTTTTAGAGAAAATCACTCTCTTTTGAAACTGCCTTAAGCTACTTACAAGCATTCACAAGAAAATCACATCTGTTTCTCTGAAAGAGAAGCAGTCTGTTCCAACACTTCAATTCACTGTGCGAAGTGAATGGAGTGTTGCTTCACTTTCTAAATGCTGTCCTTTCAGAGAAAATCACTTTCATTTGAAAGTGCCTTAAGCTACTTACAAGCATTCAACAGAAATTCACATGCATTTCTCTGAAAGAGAAGCAGTGTGTTCCAACACTTCAATTCACTGTGCGAAGTGAATGGAGTGTTGCTTCACTTTCTAAATGCTGTCTTTTCAGAGAAAATCACTTTCTTTGAAAGTGCCTTAAGCTACTTACAAGCATTCACAAGAAACTCACATCTGTTTCTCTGAAAGAGAAGCAGTCTGCTCCAACACTTCAATTCACTGTGCCAAGTGAATGGAGTGTTGCTTCACTTTCTAAATGCTCTCCTTTTAGAGAAAATCACTCTCTTTTGAAGCTGCCTTAAGCTACTTAAAAGCATTCACAAGAAACTCACATAGGTTTCTCTGAAAGAGAAGCAGTCTGTTCCAACACTTCAATTCACTCTGCGAAGTGAAAGGAGTGTTGCTTCACTTTCTAAATGCTGTCCATTCAGAGAAAATCACTTTCCTTTGAAAGTGCCTTAAGCTACTTACAAGCATTTAACAGAAATTCACATGCGTTTCTCTGAAAGAGAAGCAGTTTGTTCCAACACTTCAATTCACTGTGCGAAGTGAATGGAGTGTTGCTTCACTTTCTAAATGCTCTACTTTTAGATAAAATCACTCTCTTTTGAAACTGCCTTAAGCTACTTACAAGCATTCACAAGAAACTCACATGCATTTTTCTGAAAGAGAAGCAGTCTGTTCCAACACTTCAATTCACTGTGTGAAGTGAATAGAGTGTTGCTTCACTTTCTATATGCTCTCCTTTTAGAGAAAATCACTCTCTTTTGAAACTGCCTTAAGCGACTTACAAGCATTCACAAGAAACTCACATCTGTTTCTCTGATAGAGAAGCAGTCTGTTCCTACAATTCAATTCACTGTGCGTAGTGAATGGAGTGTTACTTCACTTTCTAATTGCTATCCTTTCAGAGAAAATCACTTTCCTTTGAAAGTGCCTTAAGCTACTTACAAGCATTTAACAGAAATTCACATGCGTTTCTCTGAAAGAGAAGCAGTCTGTTCCAACACTTCAATTCACTGTGCAAAGTGAATGGAGTGTTGCTTCCCTTTCTAAATGCTGTCCTTTCAGAGAAAATCACTTTCCTGTGAAACTGCCTTAAGCTACTTGCAAGCATTCACAAGAAACACTAATGCGTTTATATGAAAGAGAAGCACTCTGTTCCAAAGCTTCAATTCACTGCACGAAGTTATTGGAGTGTTGCTTCACTTTCTAAATCCTGTCCTTTCAGAGAAAATCACTTTCCTTTGAAAGTGCCTTAAGCTACTTACAAGCATTTAACAGAAATTCACATGCGTTTCTCTGAAAGAGAAGCAGTTTGTTCCAACACTTCAATTCACTGTGCGAAGTGAATGGAGTGTTGCTTCACTTTCTAAATGCTGTCCTTTCAGAGAAAATCCCTTTCCTCTGAATGTGCCTTAAGCTACTTACAAGCATTCAACAGAAACTCACATGCATTTCTCTGAAAGAGAAGCAGTCTGTTCCAACACTTCAATTCTCTGTGCGAAGTGAATGGAGTGTTGCTTCACTTTCTAAATGCTGTCCTTTCAGAGAAAATCACTTTCCTTTGAAAGTGCCTTAAGCTACTTGCAAGCATTAGGAAGAAACTCACATGCGTTTCTCTGAAAGAGAAGCAGTCTGTTCCAACACTTCAATTCACTGTGCGAAGTGAATGGAGTGTTGCCTCACTTTCTAAATGCTGTCCTTTCAGAGAAAATCACTTTCCATTGAAAGTGCCTTAAACTACTTTCAAGCATTCACAAAAAACTCACATGCGTTTCTCTGAAAGAGAAGCAGTCTGTTCCAACACTTCAATTCACTGTGCGAAGTGAATGGAGTGTTGCTTCACTTTCTAAATGCTGTCCTTTCAGAGAAAATCACTTTCCTTTGAAAGTGCCTTAAGCTACTTACAAGCATTCACCAGAAACTCACATGCGTTTCTCGGAACGAGAAGCAGTCTGTTCCAACACTTCAATTCACTGTGCGAAGTGAATGGAGTGTTGCCTCACTTTCTAAATGCTGTCCTTTCAGAGAAAATCACTTTCCATTGAAAGTGCCTTAAGCTACTTACAAGCATTCAACAGTAATTCACATGCGTTTCTCTGAAAGAGAAGCAGTCTGTTCCAACACTTCAATACACTGTGCGACTTGAGTGGAGTGTTCCTTCACATTCTAAATGCTGTAGTTTCAGAGAAAATCACTTTCCTTTGAAAGTGTCTTAAGCTACTTACAATCATTCACAGGAAACTCAAATGTGTTTCTATGAAAGAGAAGCTGTCTGTTCCAACACTTCAATTCACTGTGCGAAGTAAATGGAGTGTTGCTTCACTTTCTAAATGCTGTCCTTTCAGAGAAAATCACTTTCTTTTGAAAGTGCCTTAAACTACTTACAAGCATTCAACAGAAATTCACATGCGTTTCTCTGAAAGAGAAGCAGTCGGTTCCAACACTTCAATTCACTGTGCGAAGTGAATGGAGTGCTGCTTCACTTTCTGTATGCTCTCCTTTTAGAGAAAATCACTCTCTTTTGAAACTGCCTTAAGCTATTTACAAGCATTCACAAGAAATTCACATCTGTTTCTCTGAAAGAGAAGCAGTCTGATCCAACACTTCAATTCACTGTGCGAAGTGAATGGAGTATTGCTTCACTTTCTAAATGCTCTCATTTTAGAGAAAATCACTCTCTTTTGAAACTGCCTTAAGCTACTTAAAAGCATTCACAAGAAACTCACATCTGTTTCTCTGAAAGAGAAGCAGTCTGTTCCAACACTTCAATTCACTCTGCGAAGTGAATGGAGTGTTGCTTCACTTTCTAAATGCTGTCCTTTCAGAGAAAATCACTTTCCTTTGAAAGTGCCTTAAGCTACTTACAAGCATTTAACAGAAATTCACATGCGTTTCTCTGAAAGAGAAGCAGTTTGTTCCAACACTTCAATTCACTGTGCGAAGTGAATGGAGTGTTGCTTCACTTTCTATATGCGCTCCTTTTAGAGAAAATCTCTCTCTTTTGAAACTGCCTTAAGCTACTTATAAGCATTCACAAGAAACTCACATCTGTTTCTCTGAAAGAGAAGCACTCTGTTCCAACACTTCAATTCACTGTGCGAAGTGAATGGAGTATTGCTTCACTTTCTAAATGCTCTTATTTTAGAGAAAATCACTCTCTTTTGCAACTGCTTTAAGCTACTTACAAGCATTCACAAGAAACTCACATCTGTTTCTCTGAAAGAGAAGCAGTCTGTTCCAACATTTCAATTCACTGTGTGAAGTGAATGGAGTGTTGCTTCACTTTCTAAATGCTGTGCTTTCAGAGAAAATCACTTCCCTTTGAAAGTGCCTTAAGCTAATTACAAGCATTCAACAGAAATTCACATGCGTTTCTCTGAAAGAGATGCAGTCTGTTCCAACACTTCAATTCACTGTGCGAAGTGAATGGAGTGTTGCTTCACTTTCTAAATGCTGTCCTTTCAGATAAAGTCACTTTCCTTTGAAAGTGCCTCAAGCTACTTACAAGCATTCACAAGAAACTCACATCTGTTTCTCTGAAAGAGAAGCAGTCTGTTCCAACACTTCAATTCACTGTGCGAAGTGAATGGAGTGTTGCTTCACTTTCTAAATGCTGTCCTTTCATAGAAAATCACTTTCTTTTGAAAGTGCCTTAAGCTTCTTACAAGCATTCAACAGAAATTCACATGCATTTCTCTGAAAGAGAAGCAGTCTGTTCCAACACTTCAATTCACTGTGCGAAGTGAATGGAGTGTTGCTTCACTTTCTATATGCTCTCCTTTTAGAGAAAATCACTCTCTTTTGAAACTGCCCTAAGCGACTTACAAGCATTCACAAGAAACTCACATCTTTTTCTCTGAAAGAGAAGCAGTCTGTTCCAACACTTCAATTCATTGTGCGAAGTGAATGGAGTGTTCCCTCACATTCTAAATGCTGTAGTTTCAGAGAAAATCACTTTCCTTTGAAAGTGCCTTAAGCTACTTACAAGCATTTAACAGAAATTCACATGCGTGTCTCTGAAAGAGAAGCAGTCCGTTCCAACACTTCAATTCACTGTGCGTAGTGAATGGAGTGTTGCTTCACTTTCTAAATGCTGTCCTTTCAGAGAAAATCACGTTCCTTTGAAAGTGCCTTAAGCTACTTACAAGCATTTAACAGAAATTCACATGCGTTTCTCTGAAAGAGAAGTAGTCTGTTCCAACACTTCAATTCACTGTGCGAAGTGAATGGAGTGTTGCTTCACTTTCTAAATGCTGTCCTTTCAGAGAAAATCACATTACTTTGAAAGTACCTTAAGCTACTTACAAGCATTCACAAAACAATCACATCTGTTTCTCTGAAAGTGAAGTAGTCTGTTCCAACACTTCAATTCACTGTGCATAGTGAATGGAATGTTGCTTCACTTTCTAAATGCTGTCCTTTTAGAGAAAATCACTCTCTTTTGAAACTGCCTTAAGCTACTTACAAGCATTCACAAGAAAATCACATCTGTTTCTCTGAAAGAGAAGCAGTCTGTTCCAACACTTCAATTCACTGTGCGAAGTGAATGGAGTGTTGATTCACTTTATAAATGCTGTCCTTTCAGAGAAAATCACTTTCATTTGAAAGTGCCTTAAGCTACTTACAAGCATTCAACAGAAATTCACATGCATTTCTCTGAAAGAGAAGCAGTCTGTTCCAACACTTCAATTCACTGTGCGAAGTGAATGGAGTGTTGCTTCACTTTCTAAATGCTGTCTTTTCAGAGAAAATCACTTTCTTTGAAAGTGCCTTAAGCTACTTACAAGCATTCACAAGAAACTCACATCTGTTTCTCTGAAAGAGAAGCAGTCTGTTCCAACACTTCAATTCACTCTGCGAAGTGAAAGAAGTGTTGCTTCACTTTCTAAATGCTGTCCTTTCAGAGAAAATCACTTTCCTTTGAAAGTGCCTTAAGCTACTTACAAGCATTTAACAGAAATACACATGCGTTTCTGTGAAAGAGAAGCAGTTTGTTCCAACACTTCAATTCACTGTGCAAAGTGAATGGAGTGTTGCTTCACTTTCTAAATGCTCTACTTTTAGATAAAATCACTCTCTTTTGAAACTGCCTTAAGCTACTTACAAGCATTCACAAGAAACTCACATGCATTTTTCTGAAAGAGAAGCAGTCTGTTCCAACACTTCAATTCACTGTGTGAAGTGAATGGAGTGTTGCTTCACTTTCTATATGCTCTCCTTTTAGAGAAAATCACTCTCTTTTGAAACTGCCTTAAGCGACTTACAAGCATTCACAAGAAACTCACATCTGTTTCTCTGATAGAGAAGCAGTCTGTTCCTACACTTCAATTCACTGTGCGAAGTGAATGGAGTGTTGCCTCACTTTCTAAATGCTGTCCTTTCAGAGAAAATCTCTTTCCATTGAAAGTGCCTTAAACTACTTTCAAGCATTCACAAAAAACTCACATGCGTTTCTCTGAAAGAGAAGCTGTCTGTTCCAACACTTCAATTCACTGTGTGAAGTGAATGGAGTGTTGCTTCACTTTCTAGATGCTGTCCTTTCAGAGAAAATCCCTTTCCTTGAATGTGCCTTAAGCTACTTACAAGCATTCAACAGAAACTCACATGCGTTTCTCTGAAAGAGAAGCAGTCTGTTCCAACACTTCAATTCACTGTGCAAAGTGAATGGAGTGTTGCTTCACTTTCTAAATGCTGTCCTTTCAGAGAAAATCACTTTCCTTTGAAAGTGCCTTAAGCTACTTGCAAGCATTCACAAGAAACACTAATGCGTTTCTATGAAAGAGAAGCAGTCTGTTCCAACACTTCAATTCATTGCACGAAGGGAATGGAGTGTTGCTTTACTTTCTAAATGCTGTCCTTTCAGAGAAAATCACTTTCCTTTGAAAGACCCTTGAGCTACTTACAAGCATTCAACAGAAACTCATATGCATTTGTCTAAAAGAGAAGCAGTCTGTTCCAACACTTCAATTCACTGTGCGAAGTGAATGGAATGTTACTTCACTTTCTAAATGCTGTCCTTTCAGACAAAATCACTTTCCTTTGAAAGTGCCTTAAGCTACTTTCAAGCATTCACAGGAAACACACATGCGTTTCTCTGAAATAGAAGCAGTCTGTTCCAACACTTCAATTCACTGTGCGAAGTGAATGGAGTGTTGCTTCACTTTCTAAATCCTGTCCTTTCAGAGAAAATCACTTTTGTTTGAAAGTGCCTTAAGCAACTTTCAAGCATTCGCAAGAAATTCACATGCATTTCTCTGAAAGAGAAGCCTTCTCTTCCAACACTTCAATTCACTCTGCGAAGTGAATGGAGTGTTGCTTCACTTTCTAAATGCTTTCCTTTCAGAGAAAATCACTTTCCTTTGAAAGTGCCTTTAGCTACTTGCAAGCATTAGGAAGAAACTCACATGCGTTTCTCTGAAAGAGATGCAGTCTGTTCCAACACTTCAATTCACTGTGTGAAGTGAATGGAGTGTTGCCTCACTTTCTAAATGCTGTCCTCTCAGAGAAAATCACTTTCCTTTGAAAGTGCCTTAAGCTACTTACAAGCATTCAACAGAAACTCACATGAGTTTCTCTGAAAGAGAAGCAGTCTGTTCCAACACTTCAATTCAATGTGCGAAGTGAATGGAGTGTTGCTTCACTTTCTAAATGCTGTCCTTTCAGAGAGAATCACTTTCCTTTGAAAGTGCCTTAAGCTACTTACAAGCATTCACAAGAAACACTAATGCGTTTCTATGAAAGAGAAGCAGTCTGTTCCAACACTTCAATTCATTGCACGAAGGGAATGGAGTGTTACTTTACTTTCTAAATGCTGTCCTTTCAGAATAAATCACTTTCCTTTGAAAGAGCCTTGAGCTACTTACAAGCATTCAACAGAAACTCACATGCATTTCTCTGAAAAAGAAGCAGTCTGTTCCAACACTTCAATTCACTGTGCGAAGTGAATGGAGTGTTGCTTCACTTTCTAAATGGTGTCCTTTCAGAGAAAATCACTTTCCTTTGAAAGTGCCTTAAGCTCCTTGCAAGCATTAGGAAGAAACTCACATACGTTTCTCTGAAAGAGAAGCAGTCTGTTCCAAAACTTCAATTCACTGTGTGAAGTGAATGGAGTGTTGCCTCACTTTCTAAATGCTGTCCTTTCAGAGAAAATCACTTTCCTTTGAAAGTGCCTTAAACTACTTTCAAGCATTCATAAAAAACTCACATGCGTTTCTCTGAAAGAGAAGCAGTCTGTTCCAACACTTCAATTCTTTGTGCGAAGTGAATGGAGTGTTGCTTCACTTTCTAAATGCTGTCCTTTCAGAGAAAATCACTTTCCTCTGAAAGTGCCTTAAGCTACTTGCAAGCATTAGGAAGAAACTCACATGCGTTTCTCTGAAAGAGAAGCAGTCTGTTCCAACACTTCAATTCACTGTGCGAAGTGAATGGAGTGTTGCTTCACGTACTAAATGCTGTCCTTTCAGAGAAAATCACTTTCCTTTGAAAGTGCCTTAAGCTACTTACAAGCATTCACCAGAAACTCACATGCATTTCTCTGAAAGAGAAGCAGTCTGTTCCAACACTTCAATTCACTGTGCGAAGTGAATGGAGTGTTGCTTCACTTTCTAAATGCTGTCCTTTCAGAGAAAATCCCTTTCCTCTGAATGTGCCTTAAGCTACTTACAAGCATTCAACAGAAACTCACATGCATTTCTCTGAAAGAGAAGCAATCTGTTCCAACACTTCAATTCTCTGTGCGAAGTGAATGGAGTGTTGCTTCACTTTCTAAATGCTGTCCTTTCAGAGAAAATCACTTTCCTTTGAAAGTGCCTTAAGCTACTTGCAAGCATTCACAAGAAACACTAATGCGTTTCTCTGAAAGAGAAGCAGTCTGTTCCAACACGTCAATTCAATGTGCGAAGTGAATGGAGTGTTGCTTCACTTTCTAAATGCTGTCCTTTCAGAGAAAATCACTTTCCTTTGAAAGTGCCTTAAGCTTCTTGCAAGCATTAGGAAGAAACTCACATGCGTTTCTCTGAAAAAGAAGCAGTCTGTTCCAACACTTCAATTCACTGTGAGAAGTGAATGGAGTGTTGCTTCACTTTCTAAATGCTGTCCTTTCAGAGAAAATCACTTTCCTTTGAAAGTGCCTTAAGCTACTTGCAAGCATTCAACAGAAACTCACATGCATTTCTCTGAAAGAGAAGCAGTCTGTTCCAACACTTCAATTCACTGTGCGAAGTGAATTGAGTGTTGCTTCACTTTCTAAATTCTGTCCTTTCAGAGAAAATCCCTTTCCTTTGAAAGTGCCTTAATCTACTTTCAAGCATTCATAAAAAACTCACCTGCGTTTCTCTGAAAGAGAAGCAGTCTGTTCCAACACTTCAATTCTTTGTGCGAAGTGAATGGAGTGTTGCTTCACTTTCTAAATGCTGTCCTTTCAGAGAAAATCACTTTCCTTTGAAAGTGCCTTAAGCTACTTGCAAGCATTAGGAAGAAACTCACATGCGTTTCTCTGAAAGAGAAGCAGTCTGTTCCAACACTTCAATTCATTGCGCGAAGTGAATGGAGTGTTGCTGCACGTACCAAATGCTGTCCTTTCAGAGAAAATCACTTTCCTTTGAAAGTGCCTTAAGCTACTTACAAGCATTCACCAGAAACTCACATGCATTTCTCTGAAAGAGAAGCAGTCTGTTCCAACACTTCAATTCACTGTGCGAAGTGAATGGAGTGTTGCCTCACTTTCTAAATGCTGTCCTTTCAGAGAAAATCACTTTCCATTGAAAGTGCCTTAAACTACTTTCAAGCATTCACAAAAAACTAACATGCGTTTCTCTGAAAGAGAAGCAGTCTGTTCCAACACTTCAATTCTCTGTGCGAAGTGAATGGAGTGTTGCTTCACTTTCTAAATGCTGTCCTTTCAGAGAAAATCCCTTTCCTCTGAATGTGCCTTAAGCTTCTTACAAGCATTCAACAGAAACTCACATGCATTTCTCTGAAAGAGAAGCAATCTGTTCCAACACTTCAATTCTCTGTGCGAAGTGAATGGAGTGTTGCTTCACTTTCTAAATGCTGTCCTTTCAGAGAAAATCACTTTCCTTTGAAAGTGCCTTAAGCTACTTGCAAGCAATCACAAGAAACACTAATGCGTTTATAAGAAAGAGAAGCACTCTGTTCCAACAGTTCATTTCACTGCACGAAGGGAATGGAGTGTTGCTTCACTTTCTAAATGCTGTCCTTTCAGAGAAAATCACTTTCCTTTGAAAGTGCCTTAAGCTACTTACAAGCATTCGCCAGAAACTCACATGCGTTTCTCTGAAAGAGAAGCAGTCTGTTCCAACACTTCAATTCACTGTGCGAAGTGAATGGAGTGTTGCTTCACTTTCTAAATGCTGTCCTTTCAGAGAAAATCACTTTCCTTTGACAGTGCCTTAAGCTACTTGCAAGCATTAGGAAGAAACTCACATGCGTTTCTCTGAAAGAGAAGCAGTCTATTCCAACACTTCAATTCACTGTGCAAAGTGAATGGAGTGTTGCTTCACTTTCTATATGCTGTCCTTTCAGAGAAAATCACTTTCCTTTGAAAGTGCCTTAAGCTACTTGCAAGCATTCAGAAGAAACACTAATGCGTTTCTATGAAAGAGAAGCAATCTGTTCCAACACTTCAATTCATTGCACGAAAGGAATGGAGTGTTGCTTTACTTTCTAAATGCTGTCTTTTCAGAGAAAATCTCTTTCCTTTGAAAGAGCCTTGAGCTACTTACAAGCATTCAACAGAAACTCATATGCATTTCTCTGAAAGAGAAGCAGTCTTTTCCAACACTTCAATTCAATGTGCGAAGTGAATGGAATGTTACTTCACTTTCTAAATGCTGTCCTTTCAGAGAAAATCACTTTCCTTTGAAAGTGCCTTAAGCTACTTTCTAGCATTCACAGGAAACACACATGCGTTTCTCTGAAATAGAAGCAGTCTGTTTCAACACTTCAATTCACTGTGCGAAGTGAATGGAGTGTTGCTTCACTTTCTAAATCCTGTCCTTTCAGAGAAAATCACTTTTGTTTGAAAGTGCCTTAAGCAACTTTCAAGCATTCACAAGAAATTCACATGCATTTCTCTGAAAGAGAAGCCTTCTCTTCCAACACTTCAATTCACTGTGCGAAGTGAATGGAGTGTTGCTTCACTTTCTAAATGCTGTCCTTTCAGAGAAAATCACGTTCCTTTGAAATTGCCTTAATCTACTTACAAGCATTCACCAGAAACTCACATGTGTTTCTCTGAAAGAGAAGCAATCTGTTCCAACACTTCAATTCACTGTACAAAGTGAATGGAGTGTAGCCTCACTTTCGAAATGCTGTCCTTTCAGAGAAAATCCCTTTCCTCTGAATGTGCCTTAAGCTACTTACAAGCATTCAACAGAAATTCACATGCATTTCTCTGAAAGAGGAATGTGCAAAGTGAATGGAGTGTTGCTTCACTTTCAAAATGCTGTCCTTTCAGAGAAAATCACTTTCCTTTGAAAGTGCCTTAAGCTACTTGCAAGCATTCACAAGAAACACTAATGCGTTTCTATGAAAGAGAAGCAGTCTGTTCCAACACTTCAATTCATTGCACGAAGGGAATGGAGTGTTACTTTACTTTCTAAATGCTGTCCTTTCAGAAAAAATCACTTTCCTTTGAAAGACCCTTGAGCTACTTACAAGCATTCAACAGAAACTCACATGCATTTCTCTGAAAAAGAAGCAGTCTGTTCCAACACTTCAATTCACTGTGCGAAGTGAATGGAGTTTTGCTTCACTTTCTAAATGCTGTCCTTTCAGAGAAAATCACTTTCCTTTGAAAGTGCCTTAAGCTACTTGCAAGCATTAGGAAGAAACTCACATGCGTTTCTCTGAAAGAGAAGCAGTCTGTTCCAACACTTCAATTCACTGTGCAAAGTGAATGGAGTGTTGCTTCACTTTCTAAATGCTGTCCTTTCAGAGAAAATCACTTTCCTTTGAAAGTGCCTTAAGCTACTTGCAAGCATTCACAAGAAACACCAATGCGTTTCTATGAAAGAGAAGCAGTCTATTCCAACACTTCAATTCATTGCACGAAGGGAATGGAGTGTTGCTTTACTTTCTAAATGCTGTCCTTTCAGAGAAAATCACTTTCCTTTGAAAGAGCCTTGAGCTACTTACAAGCATTCAACAGAAACTCATATGCATTTCTCTGAAAGAGAAGCAGTCTTTTCCAACACTTCAATTCACTGTGCGAAGTGAATGGAATGTTACTTCACTTTCTAAATACTGTCCTTTCAGAGAAAATCACTTTCCTTTGAAAGTGCCTTAAGCTACTTTCAAGCATTCACAGGAAACACACATGCGTTTCTCTGAAATAGAAGCAGTCTGTTCCAACACTTCAATTCACTGTGAGAAGTGAATGGAGTGTTGCTTCACTTTCTAAATCCTGTCCTTTCAGAGAAAATCACTTTTGTTTGAAAGTGCCTTAAGCAACTTTCAAGCATTCACAAGAAATTCACATGCATTTCTCTGAAAGAGAAGCCTTCTCTTCCAACACTTCAATTCACTGTGCGATGTGAATGGAGTGTTGCTTCACTTTCTAAATGCTGTCCTTTCAGAGAAAATCACGTTCCTTTGAAATTGCCTTGAGCTACTTACAAGCATTCACCAGAAACTCACATGTGTTTCTCTGAAAGAGAAGCAATCTGTTCCAACACTTCAATTCACTGTGCAAAGTGAATGGAGTGTAGCCTCACTTTCGAAATGCTGTCCTTTCAGAGAAAATCCCTTTCCTCTGAATGTGCCTTAAGCTACTTACAAGCATTCAACAGAAATTCACATGCATTTCTCTGAAAGAGAAGCAATCTGTTCCAACACTTCAATTCTCTGTGCTAAGTGAATGGAGTGTTGCTTCACTTTCTAAATGCTGTCCTTTCAGAGAAAATCACTTTCCTTTGAAAGTGCCTTAAGCTCCTTCCAAGCATTCACAAGAAACACTAATGCGTTTCTATGAAAGAGAAGCAGTCTGTTCCAACACTTCAATTCATTGCGCGAAGGGAATGGAGTGTTGCTTTACTTTCTAAATGCTGTCCTTTCAGAGAAAATCACTTTCCTTTGAAAGAGACTTGAGCTACTTACAAGCATTCAACAGAAACTCACATGCATCTCTCTGAAAAAGAAGCAGTCTGTTCTGACACCTCAATTCACTGTGCGAAGTGAATGGAGTGTTGCTTCACTTTCTAAATGCTGTCCTTTCAGAGAAAATCACTTTCCTTTGAAAGTGCCTTAAGCTACTTGCAAGCATTAGGAAGAAACTCACATGCGTTTCTCTGAAAGAGAAGCAGTCTGTTCCAAAACTTCAATTCACTGTGTGAAGTGAATGGAGTGTTGCCTCACTTTCTAAATGCTGTCCTTTCAGAGAAAATCACTTTTGTTTGAAAGTGCCTTAAGCAACTTTCAAGCATTCACAAGAAATTCACATGCATTTCTCTGAAAGAGAAGCCTTCTCTTCCAACACTTCAATTCACTGTGCGAAGTGAATGGAGTGTTGCTTCACTTTCTAAATGCTGTCCTTTCAGAGAAAATCACGTTCCTTTGAAATTGCCTTAATCTACTTACAAGCATTCACCAGAAACTCACATGTGTTTCTCTGAAAGAGAAGCAATCTGTTCCAACACTTCAATTCACTGTACAAAGTGAATGGAGTGTAGCCTCACTTTCGAAATGCTGTCCTTTCAGAGAAAATCCCTTTCCTCTGAATGTGCCTTAAGCGACTTACAAGCATTCAACAGAAATTCACATGCATTTCTCTGAAAGAGGAATGTGCAAAGTGAATGGAGTGTTGCTTCACTTTCAAAATGCTGTCCTTTCAGAGAAAATCACTTTCCTTTGAAAGTGCCTTAAGCTACTTGCAAGCATTCACAAGAAACACTAATGCGTTTCTATGAAAGAGAAGCAGTCTGTTCCAACACTTCAATTCATTGCACGAAGGGAATGGAGTGTTACTTTACTTTCTAAATGCTGTCCTTTCAGAAAAAATCACTTTCCTTTGAAAGAGCCTTGAGCTACTTACAAGCATTCAACAGAAACTCACATGCATTTCTCTGAAAAAGAAGCAGTCTGTTCCAACACTTCAATTCACTGTGCGAAGTGAATGGAGTTTTGCTTCACTTTCTAAATGCTGTCCTTTCAGAGAAAATCACTTTCCTTTGAAAGTGCCTTAAGCTACTTGCAAGCATTAGGAAGAAACTCACATGCGTTTCTCTGAAAGAGAAGCAGTCTGTTCCAACACTTCAATTCACTGTGCAAAGTGAATGGAGTGTTGCTTCACTTTCTAAATGCTGTCCTTTCAGAGAAAATCACTTTCCTTTGAAAGTGCCTTAAGCTACTTGCAAGCATTCACAAGAAACACCAATGCGTTTCTATGAAAGAGAAGCAGTCTATTCCAACACTTCAATTCATTGCACGAAGGGAATGGAGTGTTGCTTTACTTTCTAAATGCTGTCCTTTCAGAGAAAATCACTTTCCTTTGAAAGAGCCTTGAGCTACTTACAAGCATTCAACAGAAACTCATATGCATTTCTCTGAAAGAGAAGCAGTCTTTTCCAACACTTCAATTCACTGTGCGAAGTGAATGGAATGTTACTTCACTTTCTAAATGCTGTCCTTTCAGAGAAAATCACTTTCCTTTGAAAGTGCCTTAAGCTACTTTCAAGCATTCACAGGAAACACACATGCGTTTCTCTGAAATAGAAGCAGTCTGTTCCAACACTTCAATTCACTGTGAGAAGTGAATGGAGTGTTGCTTCACTTTCTAAATCCTGTCCTTTCAGAGAAAATCACTTTTGTTTGAAAGTGCCTTAAGCATCTTTCAAGCATTCACAAGAAATTCACATGCATTTCTCTGAAAGAGAAGCCTTCTCTTCCAACACTTCAATTCACTGTGCGATGTGAATGGAGTGTTGCTTCACTTTCTAAATGCTGTCCTTTCAGAGAAAATCACGTTCCTTTGAAATTGCCTTGAGCTACTTACAAGCATTCACCAGAAACTCACATGTGTTTCTCTGAAAGAGAAGCAATCTGTTCCAACACTTCAATTCACTGTGCAAAGTGAATGGAGTGTAGCCTCACTTTTGAAATGCTGTCCTTTCAGAGAAAATCCCTTTCCTCTGAATGTGCCTTAAGCTACTTACAAGCATTCAACAGAAATTCACATGCATTTCTCTGAAAGAGAAGCAATCTGTTCCAACACTTCAATTCTCTGTGCTAAGTGAATGGAGTGTTGCTTCACTTTCAAAATGCTGTCCTTTCAGAGAAAATCACTTTCCTTTGAAAGTTCCTTAAGCTCCTTCCAAGCATTCACAAGAAACACTAATGCGTTTCTATGAAAGAGAAGCAGTCTGTTCCAACACTTCAATTCATTGCGCGAAGGGAATGGAGTGTTGCTTTACTTTCTAAATGCTGTCCTTTCAGAGAAAATCACTTTCCTTTGAAAGAGACTTGAGCTACTTACAAGCATTCAACAGAAACTCACATGCATCTCTCTGAAAAAGAAGCAGTCTGTTCTGACACCTCAATTCACTGTGCGAAGTGAATGGAGTGTTGCTTCACTTTCTAAATGCTGTCCTTTCAGAGAAAATCACTTTCCTTTGAAAGTGTCTTAAGCTACTTACAAGCATTCAACAGAAACTCACATGCGTTTCTCTGAAAGAGATGCAGTCTGTTCCAACCCTTCAATTCAATGTGCGAAGTGAATGGAGTGTTGCTTCACTTTCTAAATGCTGTCCTTTCAGAGAAAATCACTTTCCTTTGAAAGTGCCTTAAGCTTCTTGCAAGCATTAGGAAGAAACTCACATGCGTTTCTCTGAAAGAGAAGCAGTCTGTTCCAACACTTCAATTCACTCTGCGAAGTGAATGGAGTGTTGCTTCACTTTCTAAATGGTGTCCTTTCAGAGAAAATCACTTTCCTTTGAAAGTGCCTTAAGCTACTTACAAGCATTCAACAGAAACTCACATGCGTTTCTCTGAAAGAGAAGCAGTCTGTTCCAACACTTCAATTCACTGTGCGAAGTGAATGGAGTGTTGCCTCACTTTCTAAATGCTGTCCTTTCAGAGAAAATCACTTTCCTTTGAAAGTGTCTTAAGCTACTTACAAGCATTCAACAGAAACTCACATGCGTTTCTCTGAAAGAGATGCAGTCTGTTCCAACCCTTCAATTCAATGTGCGAAGTGAATGGAGTGTTACTTCACTTTCTAAATGCTGTCCTTTCAGAGAAAATCACTTTCCTTTGAAAGTGCCTTAAGCTTCTTGCAAGCATTAGGAAGAAACTCACATGCGTTTCTCTGAAAGAGAAGCAGTCTGTTCCAACACTTCAATTCACTGTGCGAAGTGAATGGAGTGTTGCTTCACTTTCTAAATGCTGTCCTTTCAGAGAAAATCACTTTCCTTTGAAAGTGCCTTAAGCTACTTTCTAGCATTCACAGGAAACACACATGCGTTTCTCTGAAATAGAAGCAGTCTGTTTCAACACTTCAATTCACTGTGCGAAGTGAATGGAGTGTTGCTTCACTTTCTAAATCCTGTCCTTTCAGAGAAAATCACTTTTGTTTGAAAGTGCCTTAAGCAACTTTCAAGCATTCACAAGAAATTCACATGCATTTCTCTGAAAGAGAAGCCTTCTCTTCCAACACTTCAATTCACTGTGCGAAGTGAATGGAGTGTTGCTTCACTTTCTAAATGCTGTCCTTTCAGAGAAAATCACGTTCCTTTGAAATTGCCTTAATCTACTTACAAGCATTCACCAGAAACTCACATGTGTTTCTCTGAAAGAGAAGCAATCTGTTCCAACACTTCAATTCACTGTACAAAGTGAATGGAGTGTAGCCTCACTTTCGAAATGCTGTCCTTTCAGAGAAAATCCCTTTCCTCTGAATGTGCCTTAAGCTACTTACAAGCATTCAACAGAAATTCACATGCATTTCTCTGAAAGAGGAGCAATCTGTTCCAACACTTCAATTCTCTGTGCAAAGTGAATGGAGTGTTGCTTCACTTTCAAAATGCTGTCCTTTCAGAGAAAATCACTTTCCTTTGAAAGTGCCTTAAGCTACTTGCAAGCATTCACAAGAAACACTAATGCGTTTCTATGAAAGAGAAGCAGTCTGTTCCAACACTTCAATTCATTGCACGAAGGGAATGGAGTGTTACTTTACTTTCTAAATGCTGTCCTTTCAGAAAAAATCACTTTCCTTTGAAAGAGCCTTGAGCTACTTACAAGCATTCAACAGAAACTCACATGCATTTCTCTGAAAAAGAAGCAGTCTGTTCCAACACTTCAATTCACTGTGCGAAGTGAATGGAGTTTTGCTTCACTTTCTAAATGCTGTCCTTTCAGAGAAAATCACTTTCCTTTGAAAGTGCCTTAAGCTACTTGCAAGCATTAGGAAGAAACTCACATGCGTTTCTCTGAAAGAGAAGCAGTCTGTTCCAACACTTCAATTCACTGTGCAAAGTGAATGGAGTGTTGCTTCACTTTCTAAATGCTGTCCTTTCAGAGAAAATCACTTTCCTTTGAAAGTGCCTTAAGCTACATGCAAGCATTCACAAGAAACACTAATGCGTTTCTATGAAAGAGAAGCAGTCTATTCCAACACTTCAATTCATTGCACGAAGGGAATGGAGTGTTGCTTTACTTTCTAAATGCTGTCCTTTCAGAGAAAATCACTTTCCTTTGAAAGAGCCTTGAGCTACTTACAAGCATTCAACAGAAACTCATATGCATTTCTCTGAAAGAGAAGCAGTCTTTTCCAACACTTCAATTCACTGTGCGAAGTGAATGGAATGTTACTTCACTTTCTAAATGCTGTCCTTTCAGAGAAAATCACTTTCCTTTGAAAGTGCCTTAAGCTACTATCAAGCATTCACAGGAAACACTCATGCGTTTCTCTGAAATAGAAGCAGTCTGTTCCAACACTTCAATTCACTGTGAGAAGTGAATGGAGTGTTGCTTCACTTTCTAAATCCTGTCCTTTCAGAGAAAATCACTTTTGTTTGAAAGTGCCTTAAGCAACTTTCAAGCATTCACAAGAAATTCACATGCATTTCTCTGAAAGAGAAGCCTTCTCTTCCAACACTTCAATTCACTGTGCGATGTGAATGGAGTGTTGCTTCACTTTCTAAATGCTGTCCTTTCAGAGAAAATCACGTTCCTTTGAAATTGCCTTAAGCTACTTACAAGCATTCACCAGAAACTCACATGTGTTTCTCTGAAAGAGAAGCAATCTGTTCCAACACTTCAATTCACTGTGCAAAGTGAATGGAGTGTAGCCTCACTTTCGAAATGCTGTCCTTTCAGAGAAAATCCCTTTCCTCTGAATGTGCCTTAAGCTACTTACAAGCATTCAACAGAAATTCACATGCATTTCTCAGAAAGAGAAGCAATCTGTTCCAACACTTCAATTCTCTGTGCTAAGTGAATGGAGTGTTGCTTCTCTTTCAAAATGCTGTCCTTCCAGAGAAAATCACTTTCCTTTGAAAGTGCCTTAAGCTACTTGCAAGCATTCACAAGAAACACTAATGCGTTTCTATGAAAGAGAAGCAGTCTGTTCCAACACTTCAATTCATTGCGCGAAGGGAATGGAGTGTTGCTTTACTTTCTAAATGCTGTCCTTTCAGAGAAAATCACTTTCCTTTGAAAGAGACTTGAGCTACTTACAAGCATTCAACAGAACCTCACATGCATCTCTCTGAAAAAGAAGCAGTCTGTTCTGACACTTCAATTCACTGTGCGAAGTGAATGGAGTGTTGCTTCACTTTCTAAATGCTGTCCTTTCAGAGAAAATCACTTTCCTTTGAAAGTGCCTTAAGCTACTTGCAAGCATTAGGAAGAAACTCACATGCGTTTCTCTGAAAGAGAAGCAGTCTGTTCCAAAACTTCAATTCACTGTGTGAAGTGAATGGAGTGTTGCCTCACTTTCTAAATGCTGTCCTTTCAGAGAAAATCACTTTCCTTTGAAAGTGTCTTAAGCTACTTACAAGCATTCAACAGAAACTCACATGCGTTTCTCTGAAAGAGATGCAGTCTGTTCCAACCCTTCAATTCAATGTGCGAAGTGAATGGAGTGTTGCTTCACTTTCTAAATGCTGTCCTTTCAGAGAAAATCACTTTCCTTTGAAAGTGCCTTAAGCTTCTTGCAAGCATTAGGAAGAAACTCACATGCGTTTCTCTGAAAGAGAAGCAGTCTGTTCCAACACTTCAATTCACTCTGCGAAGTGAATGGAGTGTTGCTTCACTTTCTAAATGCTGTCCTTTCAGAGAAAATCACTTTCCTTTGAAAGTGCCTTAAGCTACTTACAAGCATTCAACAGAAACTCACATGCGTTTCTCTGAAAGAGAAGCAGTCTGTTCCAACACTTCAATTCAGTGTGCGAAGTGAATGGAGTGTTGCTTCACGTACTAAATTCTGTCCTTTCAGAGAAAATCACTTTCCTTTGAAAGTGCCTTAAGCTACTTACAAGCATTCACCAGAAACTCACATGCATTTCTCTGAAAGAGAAGCAGTCTGTTCCAACACTTCAATTCACTGTGCGAAGTGAATGGAGTGTTGCTTCACTTTCTAAATGCTGTCCTTTCAGAGAAAATCCCATTCCTCTGAATGTGCCTTAAGCTACTTACAAGCATTCAACAGAAACTCACATGCATTTCTCTGAAAGAGAAGCAATCTGTTCCAACACTTCAATTCTCTTTGCGAAGTGAATGGAGTGTTGCTTCACTTTCTAAATGCAGTCCTTTCAGAGAAAATCACTTTCCTTTGAAAGTGCCTTAAGCTACTTGCAAGCATTCACAAGAAACACTACTGCGTTTCTCTGAACGAGAAGCAGTCTGTTCCAACACTTCAATTCTCTGTGCGAAGTGAATGGAGTGTTGCTTCACTTTCTAAACGCTGTCCTTTCAGAGAAAATCACTTTCCTTTGAAAGTGCCTTAAGCTACTTGCAAGCATTAGGAAGAAACTCACATGCGTTTCTCTGAAAAGAAGCAGTCTGTTCCAACACTTCAATTCACTGTGCGAAGTGAATGGAGTGTTGCTTCACTTTCTAAAGGCTGTACTTTCAGTTAAAATCACTTTCCTTTGAAAGTGCCTTAAGCTACTTACAAACATTCAACAGAAACTCACATGCATTTCTCTGAAAGAGAAGCAGTCTGTTACAACACTTCAATTCACTCTGCGAAGTGAATGGAGTGTTGCTACACCTTCTAAATTCTGTCCTTTCAGAGAAAATCACTTTCCTTTAAAAGTGCCTTAAACTTCTTTCAAGCATTCATAAAAAACTCATATGCGTTTCTCTGAAAGAGAAGCAGTCTGTTCCAACACTTCAATTCTCTGTGCGAAGTGAATGGAGTTTAGCTTCACTTTCAAAATGCTGTCCTTTCAGAGAAAATCACTTTCCTTTGAAAGTGCCTTAAGCTACTTGCAAGCATTCACAAGAAAAACTAATGCGTTTCTATAAAAGAGAAGCAGTCTGTTCCAACACTTCAATTCATTGCACGAAGGGAATGGAGTGTTACTTTACTTTCTAAATGCTGTCCTTTCAGAAAAAATCACTTTCCTTTGAAAGAGCCTTGAGCTACTTACAAGCATTCAACAGAAACTCACATGCATTTCTCTGAAAAAGAAGCAGTCTGTTCCAACACTTCAATTCACTGTGCGAAGTGAATGGAGTGTTGCTTCACTTTCTAAATGCTGTCCTTTCAGAGAAAATCACTTTCCTTTGAAAGTGCCTTAAGCTACTTGCAAGCATTAGGAAGAAACTCACATGCGTTTCTCTGAAAGAGAAGCAGTCTGTTCCAAAACTTCAATTCCTTGTGTGAGGTGAATGGAGTGTTGCCTCACTTTCTAAATGCTGTCCTTTCAGAGAAAATCACTTTCCTTTGAAAGTGCCTTAAGCTACTTTCAAGCATTCAACAGAAACTCACATGCGTTTCTCTGAAAGAGAAGCAGTCTGTTCAAACACTTCAATTTAATGTGCGAAGTGAATGGAGTGTTGCTTCACTTTCTAAATGCTGTCCTTTCAGAGAAAATCACTTTCCTTTGAAAGTGCCTTAAGCTTCTTGCAAGCATTAGGAAGAAACTCACATGCGTTTCTCTGAAAGAGAAGCAGTCTGTTCCAACACTTCAATTCACTGAGCGAAGTGAATGGAGTGTTGCTTCACTTTCTAAATGCTGTCCTTTCAGAGAAAATCACTTTCCTTTGTAAGTGCCTTAAGCTACTTACAAGCATTCAACAGAAACTCACATGCATTTCTCTGAAAGAGATGCAGTCTGTTCCAACAGTTCAATTCTTTGTGCGAAGTGAATGGAGTGTTGCTTCACTTTCTAACTGCTGTCCTTTCAGAGAAAATCACTTTCCTTTGAAAGTGCCTTAAGCTACTTGCAAGCATTAGGAAGAAACTCACATGCGTTTCTCTGAAAGAGAAGCAGTCTGTTCCAACACTTCAATTCACTGTGCGAAGTGAATGGAGTGTTGCTTCACTTTCTAAATTCTGTCCTTTCAGAGAAAATCACTTTCCTTTGAAAGTGCCTTAAACTACTTTCAAGAATTCATAAAAAACTCACATGCGTTTCTCTGAAAGAGAAGCAGTCTGTTCCAACACTTCAATTCCTTGTGCGAAGTGAATGGAGTGTTGCTTCACTTTCTAAATGCTGTCCTTTAGGGGAAAATCACTTTCCTTTGAAAGTGCCTTAAGCTACTTGCAAGCATTAGGAAGAAACTCACATGCGTTTCTCTGAAAGAGAAGCAGTCTGTTCCAACACTTCAATTCTCTGTGCGAAGTGAATGGAGTGTTGCTTCACTTTCGAAATGCTGTCCTTTCAGAGAAAATCACTTTCCTTTGAAAGTGCCTTAAGCTACTTGCAAGCATTCACAAGAAACACTAATGCGTTTATATGAAAGAGAAGCACTCTGTTCCAATGCTTCAATTCACTGCACGAAGGGAATGTAGTGTTGCTTCACTTTCTAAATGCTGTCCGTTCAGAGAAAATCACTTTCCTTTGAAAGTGCCTTAAGCTACTTACAAGCATTCACCAGAAACTCACATGCGTTTCTCTGAAAGAGAAGCAGTCTGTTCCAACACTTCAATTCACTGTGCGAAGTGAATGGAGTGTTGCTTCACTTTCTAAATCCTGTCCTTTCAGAGAAAATCACTTTCCTTTGAAAGTGCCTTAAGCTACTTGCAAGCATTAGGAAGAAACTCACATGCGTTTCTCTGAAAGAGAAGCAGTCTGTTCCAACACTTCAATTCAGTGTGCGAAGTGAATGGAGTGTTGCTTCACTTTCTAAATGCTGTCCTTTCAGAGAAAATCACTTTCCTTTGAAAGTGCCTTGAGCTACTTGCAAGCATTAGGAAGAAACTCACATGCGTTTCTCTGAAAGAGAAGCAGTCTGTTCCAACACTTCAATTCACTCTGCGAAGTGAATGGAGTGTTGCTTCACTTTCTAAATGCTGTCCTTTCAGAGAAAATCACGTTCCTTTGAAATTGCCTTAATCTACTTACAAGCATTCACCAGAAACTCACATGTGTTTCTCTGAAAGAGAAGCAATCTGTTCCAACACTTCAATTCACTGTACAAAGTGAATGGAGTGTAGCCTCACTTTCGAAATGCTGTCCTTTCAGAGAAAATCCCTTTCCTCTGAATGTGCCTTAAGCTACTTACAAGCATTCAACAGAAATTCACATGCATTTCTCTGAAAGAGGAATGTGCAAAGTGAATGGAGTGTTGCTTCACTTTCAAAATGCTGTCCTTTCAGAGAAAATCACTTTCCTTTGAAAGTGCCTTAAGCTACTTGCAAGCATTCACAAGAAACACTAATGCGTTTCTATGAAAGAGAAGCAGTCTGTTCCAACACTTCAATTCATTGCACGAAGGGAATGGAGTGTTACTTTACTTTCTAAATGCTGTCATTTCAGAAAAAATCACTTTCCTTTGAAAGAGCCTTGAGCTACATACAAGCATTCAACAGAAACTCACATGCATTTCTCTGAAAAAGAAGCAGTCTGTTCCAACACTTCAATTCACTGTGCGAAGTGAATGGAGTTTTGCTTCACTTTCTAAATGCTGTCCTTTCAGAGAAAATCACTTTCCTTTGAAAGTGCCTTAAGCTACTTGCAAGCATTAGGAAGAAACTCACATGCGTTTCTCTGAAAGAGAAGCAGTCTGTTCCAACACTTCAATTCACTGTGCAAAGTGAATGGAGTGTTGCTTCACTTTCTAAATGCTGTCCTTTCAGAGAAAATCACTTTCCTTTGAAAGTGCCTTAAGCTACTTGCAAGCATTCACAAGAAACACCAATGCGTTTCTATGAAAGAGAAGCAGTCTATTCCAACACTTCAATTCATTGCACGAAGGGAATGGAGTGTTGCTTTACTTTCTAAATGCTGTCCTTTCAGAGAAAATCACTTTCCTTTGAAAGAGCCTTGAGCTACTTACAAGCATTCAACAGAAACTCATATGCATTTCTCTGAAAGAGAAGCAGTCTTTTCCAACATTTCAATTCACTGTGCGAAGTGAATGGAATGTTACTTCACTTTCTAAATGCTGTCCTTTCAGAGAAATCACTTTCCTTTGAAAGTGCCTTAAGCTACTTTCAAGCATTCACAGGAAACACACATGCGTTTCTCTGAAATAGAAGCAGTCTGTTCCAACACTTCAATTCACTGTGAGAAGTGAATGGAGTGTTGCTTCACTTTCTAAATCCTGTCCTTTCAGAGAATATCACTTTTGTTTGAAAGTGCCTTAAGCAACTTTCAAGCATTCACAAGAAATTCACATGCATTTCTCTGAAAGAGAAGCCTTCTCTTCCAACACTTCAATTCACTGTGCGATGTGAATGGAGTGTTGCTTCACTTTCTAAATGCTGTCCTTTCAGAGAAAATCACGTTCCTTTGAAATTGCCTTGAGCTACTTACAAGCATTCACCAGAAACTCACATGTGTTTCTCTGAAAGAGAAGCAATCTGTTCCAACACTTCAATTCACTGTGCAAAGTGAATGGAGTGTAGCCTCACTTTCGAAATGCTGTCCTTTCAGAGAAAATCCCTTTCCTCTGAATGTGCCTTAAGCTACTTACAAGCATTCAACAGAAATTCACATGCATTTCTCTGAAAGAGAAGCAATCTGTTCCAACACTTCAATTCTCTGTGCTAAGTGAATGGAGTGTTGCTTCACTTTCAAAATGCTGTCCTTTCAGAGAAAATCACTTTCCTTTGAAAGTGCCTTAAGCTCCTTCCAAGCATTCACAAGAAACACTAATGCGTTTATATGAAAGAGAAGCACTCTGTTCCAACACTTCAATTCATTGCGCGAAGGGAATGGAGTGTTGCTTTACTTTCTAAATGCTGTCCTTTCAGAGAAAATCACTTTCCTTTGAAAGAGACTTGAGCTACTTACAAGCATTCAACAGAAACTCACATGCATCTCTCTGAAAAAGAAGCAGTCTGTTCTGACACTTCAATTCACTGTGCGAAGTGAATGGAGTGTTGCTTCACTTTCTAAATGCTGTCCTTTCAGAGAAAATCACTTTCCTTTGAAAGTGCCTTAAGCTACTTGCAAGCATTCACAAGAAACACCAATGCGTTTCTATGAAAGAGAAGCAGTCTATTCCAACACTTCAATTCATTGCACGAAGGGAATGGAGTGTTGCTTTACTTTCTAAATGCTGTCCTTTCAGAGAAAATCACTTTCCTTTGAAAGAGCCTTGAGCTACTTACAAGCATTCAACAGAAACTCATATGCATTTCTCTGAAAGAGAAGCAGTCTTTTCCAACACTTCAATTCACTGTGCGAAGTGAATGGAATGTTACTTCACTTTCTAAATGCTGTCCTTTCAGAGAAAATCACTTTCCTTTGAAAGTGCCTTAAGCTACTTTCAAGCATTCACAGGAAACACACATGCGTTTCTCTGAAAGAGAAGCAGTCTGTTCCAACACTTCAATTCACTGTGAGAAGTGAATGGAGTGTTGCTTCACTTTCTAAATCCTGTCCTTTCAGAGAAAATCACTTTTGTTTGAAAGTGCCTTAAGCAACTTTCAAGCATTCACAAGAAATTCACATGCATTTCTCTGAAAGTGAAGCCTTCTCTTCCAACACTTCAATTCACTGTGCGATGTGAATGGAGTGTTGCTTCACTTTCTAAATGCTGTCCTTTCAGAGAAAATCACGTTCCTTTGAAATTGCCTTAAGCTACTTACAAGCATTCACCAGAAACTCACATGTGTTTCTCTGAAAGAGAAGCAATCTGTTCCAACACTTCAATTCACTGTGCAAAGTGAATGGAGTGTAGCCTCACTTTCGAAATGCTGTCCTTTCAGAGAAAATCCCTTTCCTCTGAATGTGCCTTAAGCTACTTACAAGCATTCAACAGAAATTCACATGCATTTCTCTGAAAGAGAAGCAATCTGTTCCAACACTTCAATTCTCTGTGCTAAGTGAATGGAGTGTTGCTTCACTTTCAAAATGCTGTCCTTTCAGAGAAAATCACTTTCCTTTGAAAGTGCCTTAAGCTCCTTCCAAGCATTCACAAGAAACACTAATGCGTTTCTATGAAAGAGAAGCAGTCTGTTCCAACACTTCAATTCATTGCGCGAAGGGAATGGAGTGTTGCTTTACTTTCTAAATGCTGTCCTTTCAGAGAAAATCACTTTCCTTTGAAAGAGACTTGAGCTACTTACAAGCATTCAACAGAAACTCACATGCATCTCTCTGAAAAAGAAGCAGTCTGTTCTGACACTTCAATTCACTGTGCGAAGTGAATGGAGTGTTGCTTCACTTTCTAAATGCTGTCCTTTCAGAGAAAATCACTTTCCTTTGAAAGTGCCTTAAGCTACTTGCAAGCATTAGGAAGAAACTCACATGCGTTTCTCTGAAAGAGAAGCAGTCTGTTCCAAAACTTCAATTCACTGTGTGAAGTGAATGGAGTGTTGCCTCACTTTCTAAATGCTGTCCTTTCAGAGAAAATCACTTTCCTTTGAAAGTGTCTTAAGCTACTTACAAGCATTCAACAGAAACTCACATGCGTTTCTCTGAAAGAGATGCAGTCTGTTCCAACCCTTCAATTCAATGTGCGAAGTGAATGGAGTGTTGCTTCACTTTCTAAATGCTGTCCTTTCAGAGAAAATCACTTTCCTTTGAAAGTGCCTTAAGCTTCTTGCAAGCATTAGGAAGAAACTCACATGCGTTTCTCTGAAAGAGAAGCAGTCTGTTCCAACACTTCAATTCACTCTGCGAAGTGAATGGAGTGTTGCTTCACTTTCTAAATGCTGTCCTTTCAGAGAAAATCACTTTCCTTTGAAAGTGCCTTAAGCTACTTACAAGCATTCAACAGAAACTCACATGCGTTTCTCTGAAAGAGAAGCAGTCTGTTCCAACACTTCAATTCACTGTGCGAAGTGAATGGAGTGTTGCCTCACTTTCTAAATGCTGTCCTTTCAGAGAAAATCACTTTCCTTTGAAAGTGTCTTAAGCTACTTACAAGCATTCAACAGAAACTCACATGCGTTTCTCTGAAAGAGATGCAGTCTGTTCCAACCCTTCAATTCAATGTGCGAAGTGAATGGAGTGTTACTTCACTTTCTAAATGCTGTCCTTTCAGAGAAAATCACTTTCCTTTGAAAGTGCCTTAAGCTTCTTGCAAGCATTAGGAAGAAACTCACATGCGTTTCTCTGAAAGAGAAGCAGTCTGTTCCAACACTTCAATTCACTCTGCGAAGTGAATGGAGTGTTGCTTCACTTTCTAAATGCTGTCCTTTCAGAGAAAATCACTTTCCTTTGAAAGTGCCTTAAGCTACTTTCTAGCATTCACAGAAAACACACATGCGTTTCTCTGAAATAGAAGCAGTCTGTTTCAACACTTCAATTCACTGTGCGAAGTGAATGGAGTGTTGCTTCACTTTCTAAATCCTGTCCTTTCAGAGAAAATCACTTTTGTTTGAAAGTGCCTTAAGCAACTTTCAAGCATTCACAAGAAATTCACATGCATTTCTCTGAAAGAGAAGCCTTCTCTTCCAACACTTCAATTCACTGTGCGAAGTGAATGGAGTGTTGCTTCACTTTCTAAATGCTGTCCTTTCAGAGAAAATCACGTTCCTTTGAAATTGCCTTAATCTACTTACAAGCATTCACCAGAAACTCACATGTGTTTCTCTGAAAGAGAAGCAATCTGTTCCAACACTTCAATTCACTGTACAAAGTGAATGGAGTGTAGCCTCACTTTCGAAATGCTGTCCTTTCAGAGAAAATCCCTTTCCTCTGAATGTGCCTTAAGCTACTTACAAGCATTCAACAGAAATTCACATGCATTTCTCTGAAAGAGGAGCAATCTGTTCCAACACTTCAATTCTCTGTGCAAAGTGAATGGAGTGTTGCTTCACTTTCAAAATGCTGTCCTTTCAGAGAAAATCACTTTCCTTTGAAAGTGCCTTAAGCTACTTGCAAGCATTCACAAGAAACACTAATGCGTTTCTATGAAAGAGAAGCAGTCTGTTCCAACACTTCAATTCATTGCACGAAGGGAATGGAGTGTTACTTTACTTTCTAAATGCTGTCCTTTCAGAAAAAATCACTTTCCTTTGAAAGAGCCTTGAGCTACTTACAAGCATTCAACAGAAACTCACATGCATTTCTCTGAAAAAGAAGCAGTCTGTTCCAACACTTCAATTCACTGTGCGAAGTGAATGGAGTTTTGCTTCACTTTCTAAATGCTGTCCTTTCAGAGAAAATCACTTTCCTTTGAAAGTGCCTTAAGCTACTTGCAAGCATTAGGAAGAAACTCACATGCGTTTCTCTGAAAGAGAAGCAGTCTGTTCCAACACTTCAATTCACTGTGCAAAGTGAATGGAGTGTTGCTTCACTTTCTAAATGCTGTCCTTTCAGAGAAAATCACTTTCCTTTGAAAGTGCCTTAAGCTACATGCAAGCATTCACAAGAAACACTAATGCGTTTCTATGAAAGAGAAGCAGTCTATTCCAACACTTCAATTCATTGCACGAAGGGAATGGAGTGTTGCTTTACTTTCTAAATGCTGTCCTTTCAGAGAAAATCACTTTCCTTTGAAAGAGCCTTGAGCTACTTACAAGCATTCAACAGAAACTCATATGCATTTCTCTGAAAGAGAAGCAGTCTTTTCCAACACTTCAATTCACTGTGCGAAGTGAATGGAATGTTACTTCACTTTCTAAATGCTGTCCTTTCAGAGAAAATCACTTTCCTTTGAAAGTGCCTTAAGCTACTATCAAGCATTCACAGGAAACACACATGCGTTTCTCTGAAATAGAAGCAGTCTGTTCCAACACTTCAATTCACTGTGAGAAGTGAATGGAGTGTTGCTTCACTTTCTAAATCCTGTCCTTTCAGAGAAAATCACTTTTGTTTGAAAGTGCCTTAAGCAACTTTCAAGCATTCACAAGAAATTCACATACATTTCTCTGAAAGAGAAGCCTTCTCTTCCAACACTTCAATTCACTGTGCGATGTGAATGGAGTGTTGCTTCACTTTCTAAATGCTGTCCTTTCAGAGAAAATCACGTTCCTTTGAAATTGCCTTAAGCTACTTACAAGCATTCACCAGAAACTCACATGTGTTTCTCTGAAAGAGAAGCAATCTGTTCCAACACTTCAATTCACTGTGCAAAGTGAATGGAGTGTAGCCTCACTTTCGAAATGCTGTCCTTTCAGAGAAAATCCCTTTCCTCTGAATGTGCCTTAAGCTACTTACAAGCATTCAACAGAAATTCACATGCATTTCTCTGAAAGAGAAGCAATCTGTTCCAACACTTCAATTCTCTGTGCTAAGTGAATGGAGTGTTGCTTCACTTTCAAAATGCTGTCCTTCCAGAGAAAATCACTTTCCTTTGAAAGTGCCTTAAGCTACTTGCAAGCATTCACAAGAAACACTAATGCGTTTCTATGAAAGAGAAGCAGTCTGTTCCAACACTTCAATTCATTGCGCGAAGGGAATGGAGTGTTGCTTTACTTTCTAAATGCTGTCCTTTCAGAGAAAATCACTTTCCTTTGAAAGAGACTTGAGCTACTTACAAGCATTCAACAGAACCTCACATGCATCTCTCTGAAAAAGAAGCAGTCTGTTCTGACACTTCAATTCACTGTGCGAAGTGAATGGAGTGTTGCTTCACTTTCTAAATGCTGTCCTTTCAGAGAAAATCACTTTCCTTTGAAAGTGCCTTAAGCTACTTGCAAGCATTAGGAAGAAACTTACATGCGTTTCTCTGAAAGAGAAGCAGTCTGTTCCAAAACTTCAATTCACTGTGTGAAGTGAATGGAGTGTTGCCTCACTTTCTAAATGCTGTCCTTTCAGAGAAAATCACTTTCCTTTGAAAGTGTCTTAAGCTACTTACAAGCATTCAACAGAAATTCACATGCATTTCTCTGAAAGAGAAGCAATCTGTTCCAACACTTCAATTCTCTGTGCTAAGTGAATGGAGTGTTGCTTCACTTTCTAAATGCTGTCCTTTCAGAGAAAATCCCTTTCCTCTGAATGTGCCTTAAGCTACTTACAAGCATTCAACAGAAACTCACATGCATTTCTCTGAAAGAGAAGCAATCTGTTCCAACACTTCAATTCTCTGTGCGAAGTGAATGGAGTGTTGCTTCACTTTCTAAATGCAGTCCTTTCAGAGAAAATCACTTTCCTTTGAAAGTGCCTTAAGCTACTTGCAAGCATTCACAAGAAACACTACTGCGTTTCTCTGAACGAGAAGCAGTCTGTTCCAACACTTCAATTCTCTGTGCGAAGTGAATGGAGTGTTGCTTCACTTTCTAAACGCTCTCCTTTCAGAGAAAATCACATTCCTTTGAAAGTGCCTTAAGCTACTTGCAAGCATTAGGAAGAAACTCACATGCGTTTCTCTGAAAAGAAGCAGTCTGTTCCAACACTTCAATTCACTGTGCGAAGTGAATGGAGTGTTGCTTCACTTTCTAAAGGCTGTACTTTCAGTTAAAATCACTTTCCTTTGAAAGTGCCTTAAGCTACTTACAAACATTCAACAGAAACTCACATGCATTTCTCTGAAAGAGAAGCAGTCTGTTACAACACTTCAATTCACTCTGCGAAGTGAATGGAGTGTTGCTACACCTTCTAAATTCTGTCCTTTCAGAGAAAATCACTTTCCTTTAAAAGTGCCTTAAACTTCTTTCAAGCATTCATAAAAAACTCATATGCGTTTCTCTGAAAGAGAAGCAGTCTGTTCCAACACTTCAATTCTCTGTGCGAAGTGAATGGAGTTTAGCTTCACTTTCAAAATGCTGTCCTTTCAGAGAAAATCACTTTCCTTTGAAAGTGCCTTAAGCTACTTGCAAGCATTCACAAGAAAAACTAATGCGTTTCTATGAAAGAGAAGCAGTCTGTTCCAACACTTCAATTCATTGCACGAAGGGAATGGAGTGTTACTTTACTTTCTAAATGCTGTTCTTTCAGAAAAAATCACTTTCCTTTGAAAGAGCCTTGAGCTACTTACAAGCATTCAACAGAAACTCACATGCATTTCTCTGAAAAAGAAGCAGTCTGTTCCAACACTTCAATTCACTGTGCGAAGTGAATGGAGTGTGCTTCACTTTCTAAATGCTGTCCTTTCAGAGAAAATCACTTTCCTTTGAAAGTGCCTTAAGCTACTTGCAAGCATTAGGAAGAAACTCACATGCGTTTCTCTGAAAGAGAAGCAGTCTGTTCCAAAACTTCAGTTCCTTGTGTGAGGTGAATTGAGTGTTGCCTCACTTTCTAAATGCTGTCCTTTCAGAGAAAATCACTTTCCTTTGAAAGTGCCTTAAGCTACTTACAAGCATTCAACAGAAACTCACATGCGTTTCTCTGAAAGAGAAGCAGTCTGTTCAAACACTTCAATTTAATGTGCGAAGTGAATGGAGTGTTGCTTCACTTTCTAAATGCTGTCCTTTCAGAGAAAATCACTTTCCTTTGAAAGTGCCTTAAGCTTCTTGCAAGCATTAGGAAGAAACTCACATGCGTTTCTCTGAAAGAGAAGCAGTCTGTTCCAACACTTCAATTCACTGAGCGAAGTGAATGGAGTGTTGCTTCACTTTCTAAATGCTGTCCTTTCAGAGAAAATCACTTTCCTTTGTAAGTGCCTTAAGCTACTTACAAGCATTCAACAGAAACTCACATGCATTTCTCTGAAAGAGATGCAGTCTGTTCCAACAGTTCAATTCTTTGTGCGAAGTGAATGGAGTGTTGCTTCACTTTCTAAATTCTGTCCTTTCAGAGAAAATCACTTTCCTTTGAAAGTGCCTTAAACTACTTTCAAGAATTCATAAAAAACTCACATGCGTTTCTCTGAAAGAGAAGCAGTCTGTTCCAACACTTCAATTCCTTGTGCGAAGTGAATGGAGTGTTGCTTCACTTTCTAAATGCTGTCCTTTAGGGGAAAATCACTTTCCTTTGAAAGTGCCTTAAGCTACTTGCAAGCATTAGGAAGAAACTCACATGCGTTTCTCTGAAAGAGAAGCAGTCTGTTCCAACACTTCAATTCTCTGTGCGAAGTGAATGGAGTGTTGCTTCACTTTCGAAATGCTGTCCTTTCAGAGAAAATCACTTTCCTTTGAAAGTGCCTTAAGCTACTTGCAAGCATTCACAAGAAACACTAATGCGTTTATTTGAAAGAGAAGCACTCTGTTCCAATGCTTCAATTCACTGCACGAAGGGAATGTAGTGTTGCTTCACTTTCTAAATGCTGTCCGTTCAGAGAAAATCACTTTCCTTTGAAAGTGCCTTAAGCTACTTACAAGCATTCACCAGAAACTCACATGCGTTTCTCTGAAAGAGAAGCAGTCTGTTCCAACACTTCAATTCACTGTGCGAAGTGAATGGAGTGTTGCTTCACTTTCTAAATCCTGTCCTTTCAGAGAAAATCACTTTCCTTTGAAAGTGCCTTAAGCTACTTGCAAGCATTAGGAAGAAACTCACATGCGTTTCTCTGAAAGAGAAGCAGTCTGTTCCAACACTTCAATTCAGTGTGCGAAGTGAATGGAGTGTTGCTTCACGTACTAAATGCTGTCCTTTCAGAGAATATCACTTTCCTTTGAAAGTGCCTTAAGCTACTTACAAGCATTCACCAGAAACTCGCATGCATTTCTCTGAAAGAGAAGCAGTCTGTTCCAACACTTCAATTCACTGTGCGAAGTGAATGGAGTGTTGCTTCACTTTCTAAATGCTGTCCTTTCAGAGAAAATCCCTTTCCTCTGAATGTGCCTTAAGCTACTTTTAAGAATTGAACAGAAACTCACATGCATTTCTCTGAAAGAGACGCAGTCTGTTCCAACACTTCAATTCTCTGTGCGAAGTGAATGGAGTGTTGCTTCACTTTCTAAATGCTGTCCTTTCAGAGAAAATCACTTTCCTTTGAAAGTGCCTTAAGCTACTTGCAAGCATTAGGAAGAAACTCACATGCGTTTCTATGAAAGAGAAGCAGTCTTTTCCAACACTTCAATTCACTGTGCGAAGTAAATGGAGTGTTGCTTCACTTTCTAAAGGCCGTACTTTCAGAGAAAATCACTTTCCTTTGAAAGTGCCTTAAGCTACTTACAAGCATTCAACAGAAACTCACATGCATTTCTCTGAAAGAGAAGCAGTCTGTTCCAACACTTCAATTCACTCTGCGAAGTGAATGGAGTGTTGCTACACCTTCTAAATTCTGTCCTTTCAGAGAAAATCACTTTCCTTTGAAAGTGCCTTAAACTTCTTTCAAGCATTCATAAAAAACTCACATGCGTTTCTCTGAAAGAGAAGCAGTCTGTTCCAACACTTCAATTCTCTGTGCGAAGTGAATGGAGTTTTGCTTCACTTTCAAAATGCTGTCCTTTCAGAGAAAATCACTTTCCTTTGAAAGTGCCTTAAGCTACTTACAAGCATTCACCAGAAACTCACATGCATTTCTCTGAAAGAGCAGCAGTCTGTTCCAACACTTCAATTCACTGTGCGAAGTGAATGGAGTGTTGCTTCACTTTCTAAATGCTGTCCATTCAGAGAAAATCCCTTTCCTCTGAATGTGCCTTAAGCTACTTACAAGCATTCAACAGAAACTCACATGCATTTCTCTGAAAGAGAAGCAATCTGTTCCAACACTTCAATTCTCTGTGCGAAGTGAATGGAGTGTTGCTTCACTTTCTAAATGCTGTCCTTTCAGAGAAAATCACTTTCCTTTGAAAGTGCCTTAAGCTACTTGCAAGCATTCACAAGAAACACTAATGCGTTTCTCTGAAAGAGAAGAATTGTTTCAACACTTCAATTCTCTGTGCGAAGTGAATGGAGTGTTGCTTCACTTTTTAAAGGCTGTACTTTCAGAGAAAATCACTTTCTTTGAAAGTGCCTTAAGCTACTTACAAGCATTCAACAGAAACTCGCATGCATTTCTCTGAAAGAGAAGCAGTCTGTTCCAACACTTCAATTCACTGTGCGAAGTGAATGGAGTGTTGCTTCACTTTCTAAATGCTGTCCTTTCAGAGAAAATCCCTTTCCTCTGAATGTGCCTTAAGCTACTTACAAGAATTCAACAGAAACTCACATGCATTTCTCTGAAAGAGACGCAGTCTGTTCCAACACTTCAATTCTCTGTGCGAAGTGAATGGAGTGTTGCTTCACTTTCTAAATGCTGTCCTTTCAGAGAAAATCACTTTCCTTTGAAAGTGCCTTAAGCTACTTGCAAGCATTAGGAAGAAACTCACATGCGTTTCTCTGAAAGAGAAGCAGTCTTTTCCAACACTTCAATTCACTGTGCGAAGTAAATGGAGTGTTGCTTCACTTTCTAAAGGCTGTACTTTCAGAGAAAATCACTTTCCTTTGAAAGTGCCTTAAGCTACTTACAAGCATTCAACAGAAACTCACATGCATTTCTCTGAAAGAGAAGCTGTCTGTTCCAACACTTCAATTCACTCTGCGAAGTGAATGGAGTGTTGCTACACCTTCTAAATTCTGTCCTTTCAGAGAAAATCACTTTCTTTTGAAAGTGCCTTAAACTTCTTTCAAGCATTCATAAAAAACTCACATGCGTTTCTCTGAAAGAGAAGCAGTCTGTTCCAACACTTCAATTCTCTGTGCGAAGTGAATGGAGTTTGCTTCACTTTCTAAATGCTGTCCTTTCAGAGAAAATCACTTTCCTTTGAAAGTGCCTTAAGCTACTTGCAAGCATTCACAAGAAAAACTAATGCGTTTCTATGAAAGAGAAGCAGTCTGCTCCAACACTTCAATTCATTGCACGAAGGGAATGGAGTGTTACCATACTTTCTAAATGCTGTCCTTTCAGAAAAAATCACTTTCCTTTGAAAGAGCCTTGAGCTACTTACAAGCATTCAACAGAAACTTATATGCATTTCTCTGAAAGAGAAGCAATCTGTTCCAACACTTCAATTCACTGTGCGAAGTGAATGGAATGTTACTTCTCTTTCTAAATGCTGTCCTTTCAGAGAAAATCACTTTCCTTTGAAAGTGCCTTAAGCTACTTTCAAGCATTCACAGGAAACACACATGCGTTTCTCTGAAATAGAAGCAGTCTGTTCCAACACTTCAATTCACTGTGCGAAGTGAAGGGAGTGTTGCTTCACTTTCTAAATGCTGTCCTTTCAGAGAAAATCACTTTTGTTTGAAAGTGCCTTAAGCAACTTTCAAGCATTCACAAGAAATTCTCATGCATTTCTCTGAAAGAGAATCCTTCTCTTCCAACACTTCAATTCACTGTGCGAAGTGAATGGAGTGTTGCTTCACTTTCTAAATGCTGTCCTTTCAGAGAAAATCACGTTCCTTTGAAATTGCCTTAAGCTACTTACAAGCATTCACCAGAAACTCACATGTGTTTCTCTGAAAGAGAAGCAATCTGTTCCAACACTTTAATTCACTGTGCAAAGTGAATGGAGTGTAGCCTCACTTTCGAAATGCTGTCCTTTCAGAGAAAATCCCTTTCCTCTGAATGTGCCTTAAGCTACTTACAAGCATTCAACAGAAATTCACATGCATTTCTCTGAAAGAGAAGCAATCTGTTCCAACACTTCAATTCTCTGTGCGAAGTGAATGGAGTGTTGCTTCACTTTCTAAATGCTGTCATTTCAGAGAAAATCACTTTCCTTTGAACGTGCCTTAAGCTACTTGCAAGCATTAGGAAGAAATTCACATGCGTTTCTCTGAAAGAGAAGCAGTCTGTTCCAAAACTTCAATTCACTGTGTGAAGTGAATGGAGTGTTGCCTCACTTTCTAAATGCTGTCCTTTCAGAGAAAATCACTTTCCTTTGAAAGTGCCTTAAGCTACTTACAAGCATTCAACAGAAACTCACATGCGTTTCTCTGAAAGAGAAGCAGTTTGTTCCAACACTTCAATTCAATGTGCAAAGTGAATGGAGTGTTGCTTCACTTTCTAAATGCTGTCCTTTCAGAGAAAATCACTTTTGTTTGAAAGTGCCTTAAGCTTCTTGCAAGCATTAGGAAGAAACTCACATGCGTTTCTCTGAAAGAGAAGCAGTCTGTTCCAACACTTCAATTCACTGTGCGAAGTGAATGGAGTGTTGCTTCACTTTCTAAATGCTGTCCTTTCAGAGAAAATCACTTTCCTTTGAAAGTGCATTAAGCTACTTACAAGCATTCACCAGAAACTCACATGCATTTCTCTGAAAGAGAAGCAGTCTGTTCCAACACTTCAATTCACTGTGCAAAGTGAATGGAGTGTTGCTTCACTTTCAAAATGCTGTCCTTTCAGAGAAAATCACTTTCCTTTGAAAGTGCCTTAAGCTACTTGCAAGCATTCACAAGAAACACAAATGCGTTTCTATGAAAGAGAAGCAGTCTGTTCCAACACTTCAATTCATTGCACGAAGGGAATGGAGTGTTACTTTACTTTCTAAATGCTGTCCTTTCAGAAAAAATCACTTTCCTTTGAAAGAGCCTTGAGCTACTTACAAGCATTCAACAGAAACTCACATGCATTTCTCTGAAAAAGAAGCAGTCTGTTCCAACACTTCAATTCACTGTGCGAAGTGAATGGAGTGTTGCTTCACTTTCTAAATGCTGTCCTTTCAGAGAAAATCTCTTTCCTTTGAAAGTGCCTTAAGCTTCTTGAGAGCATTAGGAAGAAACTCACATGCGTTTCTCTGAAAGAGAAGCAGTCTGTTCCAACACTTCAATTCACTGTGCGAAGTGAATGGAGTGTTGCTTCACTTTCCAAATGCTGTCCTTTCAGAGAAAATCACTTTCCTTTGAAAGTGCATTAAGCTACTTACAAGCATTCAACAGAAACTCACATGCATTTCTCTGAAAGAGAAGCAGTCTGTTCCAACACTTCAATTCACTGTGCGAAGTGAATGGAGTGTTGCTTCACTTTCTAAATTCTGTCCTTTCAGAGAAAATGACTTTCCTTTGAAAGTGCCTTAAACTACTTTCAAGCATTCATAAAAAACTCACATGCGTTTCTCTGAAAGAGAAGCAGTCTGTTCCAACACTTCAATTCTTTGTGCGAAGTGAATGGAGTGTTGCTTCACGTACTAAATGCTGTCCTTTCAGAGAAAATCACTTTCCTTTGAAAGTGCCTTAAGCTTCTTACAAGCATTCACCAGAAACTCACATGCATTTCTCTGAAAGAGCAGCAGTCTGTTCCAACACTTCAATTCACTGTGCGAAGTGAATGGAGTGTTGCTTCACTTTCTAAATGCTGTCCATTCAGAGAAAATCCCTTTCCTCTGAATGTGCCTTAAGCTACTTACAAGCATTCAACAGAAACTCACATGCATTTCTCTGAAAGAGAAGCAATCTGTTCCAACACTTCAATTCTCTGTGCTAAGTGAATGGAGTGTTGCTTCACTTTCTAAATGCTGTCCTTTCAGAGAAAATCACTTTCCTTTGAAAGTGCCTTAAGCTACTTGCAAGCATTCACAAGAAACACTAATGCGTTTCTCTGAAAGAGAAGCAGTGTTTCAACACTTCAATTCTCTGTGCGAAGTGAATGGAGTGTTGCTTCACTTTTTAAAGGCTGTACTTTCAGAGAAAATCACTTTCCTTTGAAAGTGCCTTAAGCTACTTACAAGCATTCAACAGAAACTCACATGCATTTCTCTGAAAGAGAAGCAGTCTGTTCCAACACTTCAATTCACTCTGCGAAGTGAATGGAGTGTTGCTTCACTTTCTAAATTCTGTCCTTTCAGAGAAAATCACTTTCCTTTGAAAGTGCCTTAAACTACTTTCAAGCATTCATAAAAAACTCACATGCGTTTCTCTGAAAGAGAAGCAGTCTGTTCCAACACTTCAATTCTTTGTGCGAAGTGAATGGAGTGTTGCTTCACTTTCTAAATCCTGTCCTTTCAGAGAAAATCACTTTTCTTTGAATGTGCCTTAAGCTACTTGCAAGCATTAGGAAGAAACTCACATGCGTTTCTCTGAAAGAGAAGCAGTCTGTTCCAACACTTCAATTCACTGTGCGAAGTGAATGGAGTGTTGCTGCACGTACTAAATGCTGTCCTTTTAGAGAAAATCACTTTCCTTTGAAAGTGCCTTACGCTACTTACAAGCATTCACCAGAAACTCACATGCATTTCTCTGAAAGAGAAGCCGTCTGTTCCAACACTTCAATTCACTGTGCGAAGTGAATGGAGTGTTGCTTCACTTTCTAAATGCTGTCCTTTCAGAGAAAATCACTTTCCTTTGAAAGTGCCTTAAGCTACTTCCAAGCATTAGGAAGAAACTCACATGCGTTTCTCTGAAAGAGAAGCCGTCTGTTCCAACACTTCAATTCACTGTGCGAAGTGAATGGAGTGTTGCTTCACTTTCTAAATGCTGTCCTTTCAGAGAAAATCACTTTCCTTTGAATGTGCCTTAAGCTACTTGCAAGCATTAGGAAGAAACTCACATGCGTTTCTCTGAAAGAGAAGCAGTCTGTTCCAACACTTTAATTCACTGTGCGAAGTGAATGGAGTGTTGCTTCACTTTCTAAATGCTGTCCTTTCAGAGAATATCCCTTTCCTCTGAATGTGCCTTAAGCTACTTGCAAGCATTCAACAGAAACTCACATGCATTTCTCTGAAAGAGAAGCAATCGGTTCCAACACTTCAATTCTCTGTGCGAAGTGAATGGAGTGTTGCTTCACTTTCGAAATGCTGTCCTTTCAGAGAAAATCACTTTCCTTTGAAAGTGCCTTAAGCTACTTGCAAGCATTCACAAGAAACACGAATGCGTTTATATGAAAGAGAAGCACTCTGTCCCAACACTTCAATTCAATGCACGAAGGGAATGGAGTGTTGCTTCACTTTCTAAATGCTGTCCTTTCAGAGAAAATCACTTTCCTTTGAAAGAGCCTTGAGCTACTTACAAGCATTCAACAGAAACTCACATGCGTTTCTCTGAAAAAGAAACAGTCTGTTACAACACTTCAATTCACTGTGCGAAGTGAATGGAGTGTTGCTTCACTTTCTAAATGCTGTCCATTCAGAGAAAATCACTTTCCTTTGAAAGTGCCTTAAGCTACTTGCAAGCATTAGGAAGAAACTCACATGCGTTTCTCTGAAAGAGTAGCAGTCTGTTCCAAAACTTCAATTCACCGTGTGAAGTGAATGGAGTGTTGCCTCACTTTCTAAATGCTGTCCTTTCAGAGAAAATCACATTCCTTTGAAAGTGCCTTAAGCTACTGGCAAGCATTCACAAGAAACACTAATGCGTTTCTATGAAAGAGAAGCAGTCTGTTCCAACACTTCAATTCATTGCACGAAGGGAATGGAGTGTTGCTTTACTTTCTAAATGCTGTCCTTTCAGAGAAAATCACTTTCCTTTGAAAGAGCCTTGAGCTACTTACAAGCATTCAACAGAATCTCATATGCATTTCTCTGAAAGAGAAGCAGTCTGTTCCAACACTTCAATTCACTCTGCGAAGTGAATGGAATGTTACTTCACTTTCTAAATGCTGTCCTTTCAGAGAAAATCACTTTCCTTTGAAAGTGCCTTAAGCTACTTTCAAGCATTCACAGGAAACACACATGCGTTTCTCTGAAATAGAAGCAGTCTGTTCCAACACTTCAATTCACTGTGAGAAGTGAATGGAGTGTTGGTTCACTTTCTAAATCCTGTCCTTTCAGAGAAAATCACTTTTGTTTGAAAGTGCCTTAAGCAACTTTCAAGCATTCACAAGAAATTCACATGCATTTCTCTGAAAGAGAAGCCTTCTCTTCCAACACTTCAATTCACTGTGCGAAGTGAATGGAGTGTTGCTTCACTTTCTAAATGCTGTCCTTTCAGAGAAAATCACGTTCCTTTGAAATTGCCTTAAGCTACTTACAAGCATTCACCAGAAACTCACATGTGTTTCTCTGAAAGAGAAGCAATCTGTTCCAACACTTCAATTCACTGTGCAAAGTGAATGGAGTGTAGCCTCACTTTCGAAATGCTGTCCTTTCAGAGAAAATCCCTTTCCTCTGAATGTGCCTTAAGCTACTTACAAGCATTCAACAGAAATTCACATGCATTTCTCTGAAAGAGAAGCAATCTGTTCCAACACTTCAATTCTCTGTGCGAAGTGAATGGAGTGTTGCTTCACTTTCAAAATGCTGTCCTTTCAGAGAAAATCACTTTCCTTTGAAAGTGCCTTAAGCTACTTGCAAGCATTCACAAGAAACACTAATGCGTTTCTATGAAAGAGAAGCAGTCTGTTCCAACACTTCAATTCATTGCACGAAGGGAATGGAGTGTTACTTTACTTTCTAAATGCTGTCCTTTCAGAAAAAATCACTTTCCTTTGAAAGAGCCTTGAGCTACTTACAAGCATTCAACAAAAACTCACATGAATTTCTCTGAAAAAGAAGCAGTCTGTTCCAACACTTCAATTCGCTGTGCGTAGTGAATGGAGTGTTGCTTCACTTTCTAAATTCTGTCCTTTCAGAGAAAATCACTTTCCTTTGAAAGTGCCTTAAACTACTTTCAAGCATTCATAAAAAACTCACATGCGTTTCTCTGAAAGAGAAGCAGTCTGTTCCAACACTTCAATTCTTTGTGCGAAGTGAATGGAGTGTTGCTTCACTTTCTAAATGCTGTCCTTTCAGAGAAAATCACTTTCCTTTGAATGTGCCTTAAGCTACTTGCAAGCATTAGGAAGAAACTCACATGCGTTTCTCTGAAAGAGAAGCAGTCTGTTCCAACACTTCAATTCACTGTGCGAAGTGAATGGAGTGTTGCTGCACGTACTAAATGCTGTCCTTTTAGAGAAAATCACTTTCCTTTGAAAGTGCCTTACGCTACTTACAAGCATTCACCAGAAACTCACATGCATTTCTCTGAAAGAGAAGCAGTCTGTTCCAACACTTCAATTCTCTGTGCGAAGTGAATGGAGTGTTGCTTCACTTTCGAAATGCTGTCCTTTCAGAGAAAATCACTTTCCTTTGAAAGTGCCTTAAGCTACTTGCAAGCATTCACAAGAAACACTAATGCGTTTATATGAAAGAGAAGAACTCTGTTCCAACGCTTCAATTCACTGCACGAAGGGAATGGAGTGTTGCTTCACTTTCTAAATGCTGTCCTTTCAGAGAAAATCACTTTCCTTTGAAAGTGTCTTAAGCTACTTACAAGCATTCACCAGAAACTCACATGCGTTTCTCTGAAAGAGAAGCAGTCTGTTCCAACACTTCAATTCACTGTGCGAAGTGAATGGAGTGTTGCTTCACTTTCTAAATGCTGTCCTTTCAGAGAAAATCACTTTCCTTTGAAAGTGCCTTAAGCTACTTGCAAGCATTAGGAAGAAACTCACATGCGTTTCTCTGAAAGAGAAGCAGTCTGTTCCAACACTTCAATTCACTGTGCGAAGTGAATGGAGTGTTGCTTCACTTTCTAAATGCTGTCCTTTCAGAGAAAATCCTTTTCCTCTGAATGTGCCTTAAGCTACTTACAAGCATTCAACAGAAACTCACATGCATTTCTCTTAAAGAGAAGCAATCTGTTCCAACACTTCAATTCTCTGTGCGAAGTGAATGGAGTGTTGCTTCACTTTCTAAATGCTGTCCTTTCAGAGAAAATCACTTTCCTATGAAAGTGCCTTAAGCTACTTGCAAGCATTCACAAGAAACACGAATGCGTTTATATGAAAGAGAAGCACTCTGTTCCAACACTTCAATTCACTGCACGAAGGGAATGGAGTGTTGCTTCACTTTCTAAATTCTGTCCTTTCAGATGAAATCACTTTCCTTTGAAAGAGCCTTGAGCTACTTACAAGCATTCAACAGAAACTCACATGCATTTCTCTGAAAAAGAAACAGTCTGTTCCAACACTTCAATTCACTGTGCGAAGTGAATGGAGTGTTGCTTCACTTTCTAAATGCTGTCCTTTCAGAGAAAATCACTTTCCTTTGAAAGTGCCTTAAGCTACTTGCAAGCATTAGGAAGAAACTCACATGCGTTTCTCTGAAAGAGTAGCAGTCTGTTCCAAAACTTCAATTCACCGTGTGAAGTGAATGGAGTGTTGCCTCACCTTCTAAATGCTGTCCTTTCAGAGAAAATCACATTCCTTTGAAAGTGCCTTAAGCTACTTGCAAGCATTCACAAGAAAAACTAATGCGTTTCTATGAAAGAGAAGCAGTCTGTTCCAACACTTCAATTCATTGCACGAAGGGAATGGAGTGTTGCTTTACTTTCTAAATGCTGTCCTTTCAGAGAAAATCACTTTCCTTTGAAAGAGCCTTGAGCTACTTACAAGCATTCAACAGAATCTCATATGCATTTCTCTGAAAGAGAAGCAGTCTGTTCCAACACTACAATTCACTGTGCGAAGTGAATGGAATGTTACTTCACTTTCTAAATGCTGTCCTTTCAGAGAAAATCACTTTCCTTTGAAAGTGCCTTAAGCTACTTTCAAGCATTCACAGGAAACACACATGCGTTTCTCTGAAATAGAAGCAGTCTGTTCCAACACTTCAATTCACTGTGAGAAGTGAATGGAGTGTTGCTTCACTTTCTAAATCCTGTCCTTTCAGAGAAAATCACTTTTGTTTGAAAGTGCCTTAAGCAACTTTCAAGCATTCACAAGAAATTCACATGCATTTCTCTGAAAGAGAAGCCTTCTCTTCCAACACTTCAATTCACTGTGCGAAGTGAATGGAGTGTTGCTTCACTTTCTAAATGCTGTCCTTTCAGAGAAAATCACGTTCCTTTGAAATTGCCTTAAGCTACTTACAAGCATTCACCAGAAACTCACATGTGTTTCTCTGAAAGAGAAGCAATCTGTTCCAACACTTCAATTCACTGTGCAAAGTGAATGGAGTGTAGCCTCACTTTCGAAATGCTGTCCTTTCAGAGAAAATCCCTTTACTCTGAATGTGCCTTAAGCTACTTACAAGCATTCAACAGAAATTCACATGCATTTCTCTGAAAGAGAAGCAATCTGTTCCAACACTTCAATTCTCTGTGCGAAGTGAATGGAGTGTTGCTTCACTTTCAAAATGCTGTCCTTTCAGAGAAAATCACTTTCCTTTGAAAGTGCCTTAAGCTACTTGCAAGCATTCACAAGAAACACTAATGTGTTTCTATGAAAGAGAAGCAGTCTGTTCCAACACTTCAATTCATTGCACGAAGGGAATGGAGTGTTACTTTACTTTCTAAATGCTGTCCTTTCAGAAAAAATCACTTTCCTTTGAAAGAGCCTTGAGGTACTTACAAGCATTCAACAGAAACTCACATGCATTTCTCTGAAAAAGAAGCAGTCTGTTCCAACACTTCAATTCACTGTGCGAAGTGAATGGAGTGTTGCTTCACTTTCTAAATGCTGTCCTTTCAGGGAAAATCACTTTCCTTTGAAAGTGCCTTAAGCTACTTGCAAGCATTAGGAAGAAACTCACATGCGTTTCTCTGAAAGAGAAGCAGTCTGTTCCAAAACTTCAGTTCACTGTCTGAAGTGAATGGAGTGTTGCCTCACTTTCTAAATGCTGTCCTTTCAGAGAAAATCGCTTTCCTTTGAAAGTGCCTTAAGCTACTTACAAGCATTCAACAGAAACTCACATGCGTTTCTCTGAAAGAGAAGCAGTATGTTTCAACACTTCAATTCACTGTCTGAAGTGAATGGAGTGTTGCCTCACTTTCTAAATGCTGTCCTTTCAAAGAAAATCACTTTCTTTTGAAAGTGCCTTAAACTACTTTCAAGCATTCACAAAAAGCTCACAAGCGTTTCCCTGAAAGAGAAGCAGTATGTTTCAACCCTTCAATTCACTGTGCTAAGTGTATGGAGTGTTGCTTCACTTTCTAAATGCTGTCCTTTCAGAGGAAATCACTTTCCTTTGAAAGTGCCTTAAGCAACTTGCAAGCATTCACAAGAAACACTAATGCGTTTATATGAAAGAGAAGTACTCTGTTCCAACACTTCAATTCACTGCACGAAGGGAATGAAGCGTTGCTTCACTTTCTAAATGCTGTCCTTTCAGAGAAAATCACTTTCCTTTGAAAGTGCCTTAAGCTACTTACAAGCATTCACCAGAAACTCACATGCGTTTCTCTGAAAGAGAAGCAGTCTGTTCCAACACTTCAATTCACTGTGCGAAGTGAATGGAGTGTTGCTTCACTTTCTAAATGCTGTCCTTTCAGAGAAAATCACTTTCCTTTGAAAGTGCCTTAAGCTACTTCCAAGCATTAGGAAGAAATTCACATGCGTTTCTCTGAAAGAGAAGCCGTCTGTTCCAACACTTCAATTCACTGTGCAAAGTGAATGGAGTGTTGCTTCACTTTCTAAATGCTGTCCTTTCAGAGAAAATCACGTTCCTTTGAAATTGCCTTAAGCTACTTACAAGCATTCACCAGAAACTCACATGTGTTTCTCTGAAAGAGAAGCAATCTGTTCCAACACTTCAGTTCACTGTGCGAAGTGAATGGAGTGTTGCTTCACTTTCTAAATGCTGTCCTTTCAGAGAAAATCACGTTCCTTTGAAATTGCCTTAAGCTACTTACAAGCATTCACCAGAAACTCACATGTGTTTCTCTGAAAGAGAAGCAATCTGTTCCAACACTTCAATTCACTGTGCAAAGTGAATGGAGTGTAGCCTCACTTTCGAAATGCTGTCCTTTCAGAGAAAATCCCTTTCCTCTGAATGTGCCTTAAGCTACTTACAAGCATTCAACAGAAATTCACATGCATTTCTCTGAAAGAGAAGCAATCTGTTCCAACACTTCAATTCTCTGTGCGAAGTGAATGGAGTGTTGCTTCACTTTCAAAATGCTGTCCTTTCAGAGAAAATCACTTTCCTTTGAAAGTGCCTTAAGCTACTTGCAAGCATTCACAAGAAACACTAATGCGTTTCTATGAAAGAGAAGCAGTCTGTTCCAACACTTCAATTGATTGCACGAAGGGAATGGAGTGTTACTTTACTTTCTAAATGCTGTCCTTTCAGAAAAAATCACTTTCCTTTGAAAGAGCCTTGAGCTACTTACAAGCATTCAACAGAAACTCACATGCATTTCTCTGAAAAAGAAGCAGTCTGTTCCAACACTTCAATTCACTGTGCGAAGTGAATGGAGTGTTGCTTCACTTTCTAAATGCTGTCCTTTCAGAGAAAATCACTTTCCTTTGAAAGTGCCTTAAGCTACTTGCAAGCATTAGGAAGAAACTCACATGCGTTTCTCTGAAAGAGAAGCAGTCTGTTCCAAAACTTCAGTTCACTGTCTGAAGTGAATGGAGTGTTGCCTCACTTTCTAAATGCTGTCCTTTCAGAGAAAATCACTTTCCTTTGAAAGTGCCTTAAGCTACTTACAAGCATTCACCAGAAACTCACATGCGTTTCTCTGAAAGAGAAGCAGTATGTTTCAACACTTCAATTCACTGTCTGAAGTGAATGGAGTGTTTCCTCACTTTCTAAATGCTGTCCTTTCAGAGAAAATCACTTTCTTTTGAAAGTGCCTTAAACTACTTTCAAGCATTCACAAAAAGCTCACAAGCGTTTCTCTGAAAGAGAAGCAGTATGTTTCAACACTTCAATTCACTGTGCTAAGTGTATGGAGTGTTGCTTCACTTTCTAAATGCTGTCCTTTCAGAGGAAATCACTTTCCTTTGAAAGTGCCTTAAGCAACTTGCAAGAATTCACAAGAAACACTAATGCGTTTATATGAAAGAGAAGCACTCTGTTCCAACACTTCAATTCACTGCACGAAGGGAATGGAGCGTTGCTTCACTTTCTAAATGCTGTCCTTTCAGAGAAAATCACTTTCCTTTGAAAGTGCCTTAAGCTACTTACAAGCATTCACCAGAAACTCACATGCGTTTCTCTGAAAGAGAAGCAGTCTGTTCCAACACTTCAATTCACTGTGCGAAGTGAATGGAGTGTTGCTTCACTTTCTAAATGCTGTCCTTTCAGAGAAAATCACTTTCCTTTGAAAGTGCCTTAAGCTACTTCCAAGCATTAGGAAGAAACTCACATGCGTTTCTCTGAAAGAGAAGCCGTCTGTTCCAACACTTCAATTCACTGTGCGAAGTGAATGGAGTGTTGCTTCACTTTCTAAATGCTGTCCTTTCAGAGAAAATCACGTTCCTTTGAAATTGCCTTAAGCTACTTACAAGCATTCACCAGAAACTCACATGTGTTTCTCTGAAAGAGAAGCAATCTGTTCCAACACTTCAATTCACTGTGCAAAGTGACTGGAGTGTAGCCTCACTTTCGAAATGCTGTCCTTTCAGAGAAAATCCCTTTCCTCTGAATGTGCCTTAAGCTACTTACAAGCATTCAACAGAAATTCACATGCATTTCTCTGAAAGAGAAGCAATCTGTTCCAACACTTCAATTCTCTGTGCGAAGTGAATGGAGTGTTGCTTCACTTTCAAAATGCTGTCCTTTCAGAGAAAATCACTTTCCTTTGAAAGTGCCTTAAGCTACTTGCAAGCATTCACAAGAAACACTAATGTGTTTCTATGAAAGAGAAGCAGTCTGTTCCAACACTTCAATTCATTGCACGAAGGGAATGGAGTGTTACTTTACTTTCTAAATGCTGTCCTTTCAGAGAAAATCACTTTCCTTTGAAAGTGCCTTAAACTACTTTCAAGCATTCATAAAAAACTCACATGCGTTTCTCTGAAAGAGAAGCAGTCTGTTCCAACACTTCAATTCTTTGTGCGAAGTGAATGGAGTGTTGCTTCACTTTCTAAATGCTGTCCTTTCAGAGAAAATCACTTTCCTTTGAATGTGCCTTAAGCTACTTGCAAGCATTAGGAAGAAACTCACATGCGTTTCTCTGAAAGAGAAGCAGTCTGTTCCAACACTTCAATTCACTGTGCGAAGTGAATGGAGTGTTGCTGCACGTACTAAATGCTGTCCTTTTAGAGAAAATCACTTTCCTTTGAAAGTGCCTTACGCTACTTACAAGCATTCACCAGAAACTCACATGCATTTCTCTGAAAGAGAAGCAGTCTGTTCCAACACTTCAATACACTGTGCGAAGTGAATGGAGTGTTGCTTCACTTTCTAAATGCTGTCCTTTCAGAGAAAATCACTTTCCTCTGAATGTGCCTTAAGCTACTTGCAAGCATTCAACAGAAACTCACATGCATTTCTCTGAAAGAGAAGCAATCTGTTCCAACACTTCAATTCTCTGTGCGAAGTGAATGGAGTGTTGCTTCACTTTCGAAATGCTGTCCTTTCAGAGAAAATCACTTTCCTTTGAAAGTGCCTTAAGCTACTTTCAAGCATTCACAAGAAATTCACATGCATTTCCATGAAAGAGAAGCCTTCTCTTCCAACACTTCAATTCACTTTTTCGAAGTGAATGGAGTGTTGCTTCACATTCTAAATGCTGTCCTTTCAGAGAAAATCACTTTCCTTTGAAAGTGCCTTAAGCTACTTGCAAGCATTCACAAGAAACACTAATGCGTTTCTATGAAATAGAAGCAGTCTGTTCCAACACTTCAATTCATTGCACGAAGGGAATGGAGTGTTACTTTACTTTCTAAATGCTGTCCTTTCAGAAAAAATCACTTTCCTTTGAAAGAGCCTTGAGCTACTTACAAGCATTCAACAAAAACTCACATGAATTTCTCTGAAAAAGAAGCAGTCTGTTCCAACACTTCAATTCGCTGTGCGTAGTGAATGGAGTGTTGCTTCACTTTCTAAATTCTGTCCTTTCAGAGAAAATCACTTTCCTTTGAAAGTGCCTTAAACTACTTTCAAGCATTCATAAAAAACTCACATGCGTTTCTCTGAAAGAGAAGCAGTCTGTTCCAACACTTCAATTCTTTGTGCGAAGTGAATGGAGTGTTGCTTCACTTTCTAAATGCTGTCCTTTCAGAGAAAATCACTTTCCTTTGAATGTGCCTTAAGCTACTTGCAAGCATTAGGAAGAAACTCACATGCGTTTCTCTGAAAGAGAAGCAGTCTGTTCCAACACTTCAATTCACTGTGCGAAGTGAATGGAGTGTTGCTGCACGTACTAAATGCTGTCCTTTTAGAGAAAATCACTTTCCTTTGAAAGTGCCTTACGCTACTTACAAGCATTCACCAGAAACTCACATGCATTTCTCTGAAAGAGAAGCAGTCTGTTCCAACACTTCAATTCACTGTGCGAAGTGAATGGAGTGTTGCTTCACTTTCTAAATGCTGTCCTTTCAGAGAATATCCCTTTCCTCTGAATGTGCCTTAAGCTACTTGCAAGCATTCAACAGAAACTCACATGCATTTCTCTGAAAGAGAAGCAATCTGTTCCAACACTTCAATTCTCTGTGCGAAGTGAATGGAGTGTTGCTTCACTTTCGAAATGCTGTCCTTTCAGAGAAAATCACTTTCCTTTGAAAGTGCCTTAAGCTACTTGCAAGCATTCACAAGAAACACTAATGCGTTTATATGAAAGAGAAGAACTCTGTTCCAACGCTTCAATTCACTGCACGAAGGGAATGGAGTGTTGCTTCACTTTCTAAATGCTGTCCTTTCAGAGAAAATCACTTTCCTTTGAAAGTGTCTTAAGCTACTTACAAGCATTCACCAGAAACTCACATGCGTTTCTCTGAAAGAGAAGCAGTCTGTTCCAACACTTCAATTCACTGTGCGAAGTGAATGGAGTGTTGCTTCACTTTCTAAATGCTGTCCTTTCAGAGAAAATCACTTTCCTTTGAAAGTGCCTTAAGCTACTTGCAAGCATTAGGAAGAAACTCACATGCGTTTCTCTGAAAGAGAAGCAGTCTGTTCCAACACTTCAATTCACTGTGCGAAGTGAATGGAGTGTTGCTTCACTTTCTAAATGCTGTCCTTTCAGAGAAAATCCTTTTCCTCTGAATGTGCCTTAAGCTACTTACAAGCATTCAACAGAAACTCACATGCATTTCTCTTAAAGAGAAGCAATCTGTTCCAACACTTCAATTCTCTGTGCGAAGTGAATGGAGTGTTGCTTCACTTTCTAAATGCTGTCCTTTCAGAGAAAATCACTTTCCTATGAAAGTGCCTTAAGCTACTTGCAAGCATTCACAAGAAACACGAATGCGTTTATATGAAAGAGAAGCACTCTGTTCCAACACTTCAATTCACTGCACGAAGGGAATGGAGTGTTGCTTCACTTTCTAAATTCTGTCCTTTCAGAGAAAATCACTTTCCTTTGAAAGAGCCTTGAGCTACTTACAAGCATTCAACAGAAACTCACATGCATTTCTCTGAAAAAGAAACAGTCTGTTCCAACACTTCAATTCACTGTGCGAAGTGAATGGAGTGTTGCTTCACTTTCTAAATGCTGTCCTTTCAGAGAAAATCACTTTCCTTTGAAAGTGCCTTAAGCTACTTGCAAGCATTAGGAAGAAACTCACATGCGTTTCTCTGAAAGAGTAGCAGTCTGTTCCAAAACTTCAATTCACCGTGTGAAGTGAATGGAGTGTTGCCTCACCTTCTAAATGCTGTCCTTTCAGAGAAAATCACATTCCTTTGAAAGTGCCTTAAGCTACTTGCAAGCATTCACAAGAAAAACTAATGCGTTTCTATGAAAGAGAAGCAGTCTGTTCCAACACTTCAATTCATTGCACGAAGGGAATGGAGTGTTGCTTTACTTTCTAAATGCTGTCCTTTCAGAGAAAATCACTTTCCTTTGAAAGAGCCTTGAGCTACTTACAAGCATTCAACAGAATCTCATATGCATTTCTCTGAAAGAGAAGCAGTCTGTTCCAACACTTCAATTCACTGTGCGAAGTGAATGGAATGTTACTTCACTTTCTAAATGCTGTCCTTTCAGAGAAAATCACTTTCCTTTGAAAGTGCCTTAAGCTACTTTCAAGCATTCACAGGAAACACACATGCGTTTCTCTGAAATAGAAGCAGTCTGTTCCAACACTTCAATTCACTGTGAGAAGTGAATGGAGTGTTGCTTCACTTTCTAAATCCTGTCCTTTCAGAGAAAATCACTTTTGTTTGAAAGTGCCTTAAGCAACTTTCAAGCATTCACAAGAAATTCACATGCATTTCTCTGAAAGAGAAGCCTTCTCTTCCAACACTTCAATTCACTGTGCGAAGTGAATGGAGTGTTGCTTCACTTTCTAAATGCTGTCCTTTCAGAGAAAATCACGTTCCTTTGAAATTGCCTTAAGCTACTTACAAGCATTCACCAGAAACTCACATGTGTTTCTCTGAAAGAGAAGCAATCTGTTCCAACACTTCAATTCACTGTGCAAAGTGAATGGAGTGTAGCCTCACTTTCGAAATGCTGTCCTTTCAGAGAAAATCCCTTTCCTCTGAATGTGCCTTAAGCTACTTACAAGCATTCAACAGAAATTCACATGCATTTCTCTGAAAGAGAAGCAATCTGTTCCAACACTTCAATTCTCTGTGCGAAGTGAATGGAGTGTTGCTTCACTTTCAAAATGCTGTCCTTTCAGAGAAAATCACTTTCCTTTGAAAGTGCCTTAAGCTACTTGCAAGCATTCACAAGAAACTCTAATGCGTTTCTATGAAAGAGAAGCAGTCTGTTCCAACACTTCAATTCATTGCACGAAGGGAATGGAGTGTTACTTTACTTTCTAAATGCTGTCCTTTCAGAAAAAATCACTTTCCTTTGAAAGAGCCTTGAGGTACTTACAAGCATTCAACAGAAACTCACATGCATTTCTCTGAAAAAGAAGCAGTCTGTTCCAACACTTCAATTCACTGTGCGAAGTGAATGGAGTGTTGCTTCACTTTCTAAATGCTGTCCTTTCAGGGAAAATCACTTTCCTTTGAAAGTGCCTTAAGCTACTTGCAAGCATTAGGAAGAAACTCACATGCGTTTCTCTGAAAGAGAAGCAGTCTGTTCCAAAACTTCAGTTCACTGTCTGAAGTGAATGGAGTGTTGCCTCACTTTCTAAATGCTGTCCTTTCAGAGAAAATCACTTTCCTTTGAAAGTGCCTTAAGCTACTTACAAGCATTCAACAGAAACTCACATGCGTTTCTCTGAAAGAGAAGCAGTATGTTTCAACACTTCAATTCACTGTCTGAAGTGAATGGAGTGTTGCCTCACTTTCTAAATGCTGTCCTTTCAAAGAAAATCACTTTCTTTTGAAAGTGCCTTAAACTACTTTCAAGCATTCACAAAAAGCTCACAAGCGTTTCCCTGAAAGAGAAGCAGTATGTTTCAACCCTTCAATTCACTGTGCTAAGTGTATGGAGTGTTGCTTCACTTTCTAAATGCTGTCCTTTCAGAGGAAATCACTTTCCTTTGAAAGTGCCTTAAGCAACTTGCAAGCATTCACAAGAAACACTAATGCGTTTATATGAAAGAGAAGTACTCTGTTCCAACACTTCAATTCACTGCACGAAGGGAATGGAGCGTTGCTTCACTTTCTAAATGCTGTCCTTTCAGAGAAAATCACTTTCCTTTGAAAGTGCCTTAAGCTACTTACAAGCATTCACCAGAAACTCACATGCGTTTCTCTGAAAGAGAAGCAGTCTGTTCCAACACTTCAATTCACTGTGCGAAGTGAATGGAGTGTTGCTTCACTTTCTAAATGCTGTCCTTTCAGAGAAAATCACTTTCCTTTGAAAGTGCCTTAAGCTACTTCCAAGCATTAGGAAGAAATTCACATGCGTTTCTCTGAAAGAGAAGCCGTCTGTTCCAACACTTCAATTCACTGTGCAAAGTGAATGGAGTGTTGCTTCACTTTCTAAATGCTGTCCTTTCAGAGAAAATCACGTTCCTTTGAAATTGCCTTAAGCTACTTACAAGCATTCACCAGAAACTCACATGTGTTTCTCTGAAAGAGAAGCAATCTGTTCCAACACTTCAGTTCACTGTGCGAAGTGAATGGAGTGTTGCTTCACTTTCTAAATGCTGTCCTTTCAGAGAAAATCACGTTCCTTTGAAATTGCCTTAAGCTACTTACAAGCATTCACCAGAAACTCACATGTGTTTCTCTGAAAGAGAAGCAATCGGTTCCAACACTTCAATTCACTGTGCAAAGTGAATGGAGTGTAGCCTCACTTTCGAAATGCTGTCCTTTCAGAGAAAATCCCTTTCCTCTGAATGTGCCTTAAGCTACTTACAAGCATTCAACAGAAATTCACATGCATTTCTCTGAAAGAGAAGCAATCTGTTCCAACACTTCAATTCTCTGTGCGAAGTGAATGGAGTGTTGCTTCACTTTCAAAATGCTGTCCTTTCAGAGAAAATCACTTTCCTTTGAAAGTGCCTTAAGCTACTTGCAAGCATTCACAAGAAACACTAATGCGTTTCTATGAAAGAGAAGCAGTCTGTTCCAACACTTCAATTGATTGCACGAAGGGAATGGAGTGTTACTTTACTTTCTAAATGCTGTCCTTTCAGAAAAAATCACTTTCCTTTGAAAGAGCCTTGAGCTACTTACAAGCATTCAACAGAAACTCACATGCATTTCTCTGAAAAAGAAGCAGTCTGTTCCAACACTTCAATTCACTGTGCGAAGTGAATGGAGTGTTGCTTCACTTTCTAAATGCTGTCCTTTCAGAGAAAATCACTTTCCTTTGAAAGTGCCTTAAGCTACTTGCAAGCATTAGGAAGAAACTCACATGCGTTTCTCTGAAAGAGAAGCAGTCTGTTCCAAAACTTCAGTTCACTGTCTGAAGTGAATGGAGTGTTGCCTCACTTTCTAAATGCTGTCCTTTCAGAGAAAATCACTTTCCTTTGAAAGTGCCTTAAGCTACTTACAAGCATTCACCAGAAACTCACATGCGTTTCTCTGAAAGAGAAGCAGTATGTTTCAACACTTCAATTCACTGTCTGAAGTGAATGGAGTGTTTCCTCACTTTCTAAATGCTGTCCTTTCAGAGAAAATCACTTTCTTTTGAAAGTGCCTTAAACTACTTTCAAGCATTCACAAAAAGCTCACAAGCGTTTCTCTGAAAGAGAAGCAGTATGTTTCAACACTTCAATTCACTGTGCTAAGTGTATGGAGTGTTGCTTCACTTTCTAAATGCTGTCCTTTCAGAGGAAATCACTTTCCTTTGAAAGTGCCTTAAGCAACTTGCAAGAATTCACAAGAAACACTAATGCGTTTATATGAAAGAGAAGCACTCTGTTCCAACACTTCAATTCACTGCACGAAGGGAATGGAGCGTTGCTTCACTTTCTAAATGCTGTCCTTTCAGAGAAAATCACTTTCCTTTGAAAGTGCCTTAAGCTACTTACAAGCATTCACCAGAAACTCACATGCGTTTCTCTGAAAGAGAAGCAGTCTGTTCCAACACTTCAATTCACTGTGCGAAGTGAATGGAGTGTTGCTTCACTTTCTAAATGCTGTCCTTTCAGAGAAAATCACTTTCCTTTGAAAGTGCCTTAAGCTACTTCCAAGCATTAGGAAGAAACTCACATGCGTTTCTCTGAAAGAGAAGCCGTCTGTTCCAACACTTCAATTCACTGTGCAAAGTGAATGGAGTGTTGCTTCACTTTCTAAATGCTGTCCTTTCAGAGAAAATCACGTTCCTTTGAAATTGCCTTAAGCTACTTACAAGCATTCACCAGAAACTCACATGTGTTTCTCTGAAAGAGAAGCAATCTGTTCCAACACTTCAATTCACTGTGCAAAGTGACTGGAGTGTAGCCTCACTTTCGAAATGCTGTCCTTTCAGAGAAAATCCCTTTCCTCTGAATGTGCCTTAAGCTACTTACAAGCATTCAACAGAAATTCACATGCATTTCTCTGAAAGAGAAGCAATCTGTTCCAACACTTCAATTCTCTGTGCGAAGTGAATGGAGTGTTGCTTCACTTTCAAAATGCTGTCCTTTCAGAGAAAATCACTTTCCTTTGAAAGTGCCTTAAGCTACTTGCAAGCATTCACAAGAAACACTAATGTGTTTCTATGAAAGAGAAGCAGTCTGTTCCAACACTTCAATTCATTGCACGAAGGGAATGGAGTGTTACTTTACTTTCTAAATGCTGTCCTTTCAGAGAAAATCACTTTCCTTTGAAAGTGCCTTAAACTACTTTCAAGCATTCATAAAAAACTCACATGCGTTTCTCTGAAAGAGAAGCAGTCTGTTCCAACACTTCAATTCTTTGTGCGAAGTGAATGGAGTGTTGCTTCACTTTCTAAATGCTGTCCTTTCAGAGAAAATCACTTTCCTTTGAATGTGCCTTAAGCTACTTGCAAGCATTAGGAAGAAACTCACATGCGTTTCTCTGAAAGAGAAGCAGTCTGTTCCAACACTTCAATTCACTGTGCGAAGTGAATGGAGTGTTGCTGCACGTACTAAATGCTGTCCTTTAGAGAAAATCACTTTCCTTTGAAAGTGCCTTACGCTACTTACAAGCATTCACCAGAAACTCACATGCATTTCTCTGAAAGAGAAGCAGTCTGTTCCAACACTTCAATACACTGTGCGAAGTGAATGGAGTGTTGCTTCACTTTCTAAATGCTGTCCTTTCAGAGAAAATCACTTTCCTCTGAATGTGCCTTAAGCTACTTGCAAGCATTCAACAGAAACTCACATGCATTTCTCTGAAAGAGAAGCAATCTGTTCCAACACTTCAATTCTCTGTGCGAAGTGAATGGAGTGTTGCTTCACTTTCGAAATGCTGTCCTTTCAGAGAAAATCACTTTCCTTTGAAAGTGCCTTAAGCTACTTGCAAGCATTCACAAGAAACACTAATGCGTTTATATGAAAGAGAAGAACTCTGTTCCAACGCTTCAATTCACTGCACGAAGGGAATGGAGTGTTGCTTCACTTTCTAAATGCTGTCCTTTCAGAGAAAATCACTTTCCTTTGAAAGTGCCTTAAGCTACTTACAAGCATTCACCAGAAACTCACATGCGTTTCTCTGAAAGATAAGCAGTCTGTTCCAACACTTCAATTCACTGTGCGAAGTGAATGGAGTGTTGCTTCACTTTCTAAATGCTGTCCTTTCAGAGAAAATCACTTTCCTTTGAAAGTGCCTCAAGCTACTTGCAAGCATTAGGAAGAAACTCACATGCGTTTCTCTGAAAGAGAAGCAGTCTGTTCCAACACTTCAATTCACTGTGCGAAGTGAATGGAGTGTTGCTTCACTTTCTAAATGCTGTCCTTTCAGAGAAAATCCTTTTCCTCTGAATGTGCCTTAAGCTACTTACAAGCATTCAACAGAAACTCACATTCATTTCTCTGAAAGAGAAGCAATCTGTTCGAACACTTCAATTCTCTATGCGAAGTGAATGGAGTGTTGCTTCACTTTCTAAATGCTGTCCTTTCAGAGAAAATCACTTTCCTATGAAAGTGCCTTAAGCTACGTGCAAGCATTCAACAGAAACTCACATGCATTTCTCTGAAAAAGAAACAGTCTGTTACAACACTTCAATTCACTGTGCGAAGTGAATGGAGTGTTGCTTCACTTTCTAAATGCTGTCCTTTCAGAGAAAATCACTTTCCTTTGAAAGTGCCTTAAGCTACTTGCAAGCATTAGGAAGAAACTCACATGCGTTTCTCTGAAAGAGTAGCAGTCTGTTCCAAAACTTCAATTCACCGTGTGAAGTGAATGGAGTGTTGCCTCACTTTCTAAATGCTGTCCTTTCAGAGAAAATCACTTTCCTTTGAAAGTGCCTTAAGCTACTTGCAAGCATTCACAAGAAACACTAATGCGTTTCTATGAAAGAGAAGCAGTCTGTTCCAACACTTCAATTCATTGCACGAAGGGAATGGAGTGATACTTTACTTTCTAAATGCTGTCCTTTCAGAGAAAATCACTTTCCTTTGAAAGAGCCTTGAGCTACTTACAAGCATTCAACAGAATCTCATATGCATTTCTCTGAAAGAGAAGCAGTCTGTTCCAACACTTCAATTCACTGTGCGAAGTGAATGGAATGTTACTTCACTTTCTAAATGCTGTCCTTTCAGAGAAAATCACTTTCCTTTGAAAGTGCCTTAAGCTACTTTCAAGCATTCACAGGAAACACACATGCGTTTCTCTGAAATAGAAGCAGTCTGTTCCAACACTTCAATTCACTGTGAGAAGTGAATGGAGTGTTGCTTCACTTTCTAAATCCTGTCCTTTCAGAGAAAATCACTTTTGTTTGAAAGTGCCTTAAGCAACTTTCAAGCATTCACAAGAAATTCACATGCATTTCTCTGAAAGAGAAGCCTTCTCTTCCAACACTTCAATTCACTGTGCGAAGTGAATGGAGTGTTGCTTCACTTTCTAAATGCTGTCCTTTCAGAGAAAATCACGTTCCTTTGAAATTGCCTTAAGCTACTTACAAGCATTCACCAGAAACTCACATGTGTTTCTCTGAAAGAGAAGCAATCTGTTCCAACACTTCAATTCACTGTGCAAAGTGAATGGAGTGTAGCCTCACTTTCGAAATGCTGTCCTTTCAGAGAAAATCCCTTTCCTCTGAATGTGCCTTAAGCTACTTACAAGCATTCAACAGAAATTCACATGCATTTCTCTGAAAGAGAAGCAATCTGTTCCAACACTTCAATTCTCTGTGCGAAGTGAATGGAGTGTTGCTTCACTTTCAAAATGCTGCCCTTTCAGAGAAAATCACTTTCCTTTGAAAGTGCCTTAAGCTACTTGCAAGCATTCACAAGAAACACTAATGCGTTTCTTTGAAAAAGAAGCAGTCTGTTCCAACACTTCAATTCATTGCACGAAAGGAATGGAGTGTTACTTTACTTTCTAAATGCTGTCCTTTCAGAAAAAATCACTTTCCTTTGAAAGAGCCTTGAGGTACTTACAAGCATTCAACAGAAACTCACATGCATTTCTCTGAAAAAGAAGCAGTCTGTTCCAACACTTCAATTCACTGTGCGAAGTGAATGGAGTGTTGCTTCACTTTCTAAATGCTGTCCTTTCAGAGAAAATCACTTTCCTTTGAAAGTGCCTTAAGCTACTTTTAAGCATTAGGAAGAAACTCACATGCGTTTCTCTGAAAGAGAAGCAGTCTGTTCCAAAACTTCAGTTCACTGTCTGAAGTGAATGGAGTGTTGCCTCACTTTCTAAATGCTGTCCTTTCAGAGAAAATCACTTTCCTTTGAAAGTGCCTTAAGCTACTTACAAGCATTCACCAGAAACTCACATGCGTTTCTCTGAAAGAGAAGCAGTATGTTTCAACACTTCAATTCACTGTGCTAAGTGTATGGAGTGTTGCTTCACTCTCTAAATGCTGTCCTTTCAGAGGAAATCACTTTCCTTTGAAAGTGCCTTAAGCAACTTGCAAGCATTCACAAGAAACACTAATGCGTTTATATGAAAGAGAAGCACTCTGTTCCAACACTTCAATTCACTGCACGAAGGGAATGGAGCGTTGCTTCACTTTCTAAATGCTGTCCTTTCAGAGAAAATCACTTTCCTTTGAAAGTGCCTTAAGCAACTTACAAGCATTCACCAGAAACTCACATGCGTTTCTCTGAAAGAGAAGCAGTCTGTTCCAACACTTCAATTCACTGTGCGAAGTGAATGGAGTGTTGCTTCACTTTCTAAATGCTGTCCTTTCAGAGAAAATCACTTTCCTTTGAAAGTGCCTTAAGCTACTTCCAAGCATTAGGAAGAAACTCACATGCGTTTCTCTGAAAGAGAAGCCGTCTGTTCCAACACTTCAATTCACTGTGCGAAGTGAATGGAGTGTTGCTTCACTTTCTAAATGCTGTCCTTTCAGAGAAAATCACATTCCTTTGAAATTGCCTTAAGCTACTTACAAGCATTCACCAGAAACTCACATGTGTTTCTCTGAAAGAGAAGCAATCTGTTCCAACACTTCAATTCACTGTGTAAAGTGAATGGAGTGTTGCCTCATTTTCGAAATGCTGTCCTTTCAGAGAAAATCCCTTTCCTCTGAATGTGCCTTAAGCTACTTACAAGCATTCAACAGAAATTCACATGCATTTCTCTGAAAGAGAAGCAATCTGTTCCAACACTTCAATTCTCTGTGCGAAGTGAATGGAGTGTTGCTACACCTTCTAAATTCTGTCCTTTCAGAAAAAATCACTTTCCTTTGAAAGTGCCTTAAACTTCTTTCAAGCATTCATAAAAAACTCACATGCGTTTCTCTGAAAGAGAAGCAGTCTGTTCCAACACTTCAATTCTCTGTGCGAAGTGAATGGAGTTTTGCTTCACTTTCAAAATGCTGTCCTTTCAGAGAAAATCACTTTCCTTTGAAAGTGCCTTAAGCTACTTGCAAGCATTCACAAGAAAAACTACTGTGTTTCTATGAAAAAGAAGCAGTCTGCTCCAACACTTCAATTCATTGCACGAAGGGAATGGAGTGTTACCATACTTTCTAAATGCTGTCCTTTCAGAAAAAATCACTTTCCTTTGAAAGAGCCTTGAGCTACTTACAAGCATTCAACAGAAACTTATATGCATTTCTCTGAAAGAGAAGCAATCTGTTCCAACACTTCAATTCACTGTGCGAAGTGAATGGAATGTTACTTCTCTTTCTAAATGCTGTCCTTTCAGAGAAAATCACTTTCCTTTGAAAGTGCCTTAAGCTACTTTCAAGCATTCACAGGAAACACACATGCGTTTCTCTGAAAGAGAAGCAGTCTGTTCCAACACTTCAATTCACTGTGCGAAGTGAAGGGAGTGTTGCTTCACTTTCTAAATGCTGTCCTTTCAGAGAAAATCACTTTCCTTTGAAAGTGCCTCAAGCTACTTGCAAGCATTAGGAAGAAACTCACATGCGTTTCTCTGAAAGAGAAGCAGTCTGTTCCAACACTTCAATTCACTGTGCGAAGTGAATGGAGTGTTGCTTCACTTTCTAAATGCTGTCCTTTCAGAGAAAATCCTTTTCCTCTGAATGTGCCTTAAGCTACTTACAAGCATTCAACAGAAACTCACATGCATTTCTCTGAAAGAGAAGCAATCTGTTCGAACACTTCAATTCTCTGTGCGAAGTGAATGGAGTGTTGCTTCACTTTCTAAATGCTGTCCTTTCAGAGAAAATCACTTTCCTATGAAAGTGCCTTAAGCTACGTGCAAGCATTCAACAGAAACTCACATGCATTTCTCTGAAAAAGAAACAGTCTGTTACAACACTTCAATTCACTGTGCGAAGTGAATGGAGTGTTGCTTCACTTTCTAAATGCTGTCCTTTCAGAGAAAATCACTTTCCTTTGAAAGTGCCTTAAGCTACTTGCAAGCATTAGGAAGAAACTCACATGCGTTTCTCTGAAAGAGTAGCAGTCTGTTCCAAAACTTCAATTCACCGTGTGAAGTGAATGGAGTGTTGCCTCACTTTCTAAATGCTGTCCTTCCAGAGAAAATCACTTTCCTTTTAAAGTGCCTTAAGCTACTTGCAAGCATTCACAAGAAACACTAATGCGTTTCTATGAAAGAGAAGCAGTCTGTTCCAACACTTCAATTCATTGCACGAAGGGAATGGAGTGTTACTTTACTTTCTAAATGCTGTCCTTTCAGAGAAAATCACTTTCCTTTGAAAGAGCCTTGAGCTACTTACAAGCATTCAACAGAATCTCATATGCATTTCTCTGAAAGAGAAGCAGTCTGTTCCAACACTTCAATTCACTGTGCGAAGTGAATGGAATGTTACTTCACTTTCTAAATGCTGTCCTTTCAGAGAAAATCACTTTCCTTTGAAAGTGCCTTAAGCTACTTTCAAGCATTCACAGGAAACACACATGCGTTTCTCTGAAATAGAAGCAGTCTGTTCCAACACTTCAATTCACTGTGAGAAGTGAATGGAGTGTTGCTTCACTTTCTAAATCCTGTCCTTTCAGAGAAAATCACTTTTGTTTGAAAGTGCCTTAAGCAACTTTCAAGCATTCACAAGAAATTCACATGCATTTCTCTGAAAGAGAAGCCTTCTCTTCCAACACTTCAATTCACTGTGCGAAGTGAATGGAGTGTTGCTTCACTTTCTAAATGCTGTCCTTTCAGAGAAAATCACGTTCCTTTGAAATTGCCTTAAGCTACTTACAAACATTCACCAGAAACTCACATGTGTTTCTCTGAAAGAGAAGCAATCTGTTCCAACACTTCAATTCACTGTGCAAAGTGAATGGAGTGTAGCCTCACTTTCGAAATGCTGTCCTTTCAGAGAAAATCCCTTTCCTCTGAATGTGCCTTAAGCTACTTACAAGCATTCAACAGAAATTCACATGCATTTCTCTGAAAGAGAAGCAATCTGTTCCAACACTTCAATTCTCTGTGCGAAGTGAATGGAGTGTTGCTTCACTTTCAAAATGCTGCCCTTTCAGAGAAAATCACTTTCCTTTGAAAGTGCCTTAAGCTACTTGCAAGCATTCACAAGAAACACTAATGCGTTTCTTTGAAAAAGAAGCAGTCTGTTCCAACACTTCAATTCATTGCACGAAAGGAATGGAGTGTTACTTTACTTTCTAAATGCTGTCCTTTCAGAAAAAATCACTTTCCTTTGAAAGAGCCTTGAGGTACTTACAAGCATTCAACAGAAACTCACATGCATTTCTCTGAAAAAGAAGCAGTCTGTTCCAACACTTCAATTCACTGTGCGAAGTGAATGGAGTGTTGCTTCACTTTCTAAATGCTGTCCTTTCAGAGAAAATCACTTTCCTTTGAAAGTGCCTTAAGCTACTTTTAAGCATTAGGAAGAAACTCACATGCGTTTCTCTGAAAGAGAAGCAGTCTGTTCCAAAACTTCAGTTCACTGTCTGAAGTGAATGGAGTGTTGCCTCACTTTCTAAATGCTGTCCTTTCAGAGAAAATCACTTTCCTTTGAAAGTGCCTTAAGCTACTTACAAGCATTCACCAGAAACTCACATGCGTTTCTCTGAAAGAGAAGCAGTATGTTTCAACACTTCAATTCACTGTCTGAAGTGAATGGAGTGTTGCCTCACTTTCTAAATGCTGTCCTTTCAGAGAAAATCACTTTCTTTTGAAAGTGCCTTAAACTACTTTAAAGCATTCACAAAAAGCTCACAAGCGTTTCTCTGAAAGAGAAGCAGTATGTTTCAACACTTCAATTCACTGTGCTAAGTGTATGGAGTGTTGCTTCACTTTCTAAATGCTGTCCTTTCAGAGGAAATCACTTTCCTTTGAAAGTGCCTTAAGCAACTTGCAAGCATTCACAAGAAACACTAATGCGTTTATATGAAAGAGAAGCACTCTGTTCCAACACTTCAATTCACTGCACGAAGGGAATGGAGCGTGGCTTCACTTTCTAAATGCTGTCCTTTCAGAGAAAATCACTTTCCTTTGAAAGTGCCTTAAGCAACTTACAAGCATTCACCAGAAACTCACATGCGTTTCTCTGAAAGAGAAGCAGTCTGTTCCAACACTTCAATTCACTGTGCGAAGTGAATGGAGTGTTGCTTCACTTTCTAAATGCTGTCCTTTCAGAGAAAATCACTTTCCTTTGAAAGTGCCTTAAGCTACTTCCAAGCATTAGGAAGAAACTCACATGCGTTTCTCTGAAAGAGAAGCCGTCTGTTCCAACACTTCAATTCACTGTGCGAAGTGAATGGAGTGTTGCTTCACTTTCTAAATGCTGTCCTTTCAGAGAAAATCACATTCCTTTGAAATTGCCTTAAGCTACTTACAAGCATTCACCAGAAACTCACATGTGTTTCTCTGAAAGAGAAGCAATCTGTTCCAACACTTCAATTCACTGTGTAAAGTGAATGGAGTGTTGCCTCATTTTCGAAATGCTGTCCTTTCAGAGAAAATCCCTTTCCTCTGAATGTGCCTTAAGCTACTTACAAGCATTCAACAGAAATTCACATGCATTTCTCTGAAAGAGAAGCAATCTGTTCCAACACTTCAATTCTCTGTGCGAAGTGAATGGAGTGTTGCTACACCTTCTAAATTCTGTCCTTTCAGAGAAAATCACTTTCCTTTGAAAGTGCCTTAAACTTCTTTCAAGCATTCATAAAAAACTCACATGCGTTTCTCTGAAAGAGAAGCAGTCTGTTCCAACACTTCAATTCTCTGTGCGAAGTGAATGGAGTTTTGCTTCACTTTCAAAATGCTGTCCTTTCAGAGAAAATCACTTTCCTTTGAAAGTGCCTTAAGCTACTTGCAAGCATTCACAAGAAAAACTAATGCGTTTCTATGAAAGAGAAGCAGTCTGCTCCAACACTTCAATTCATTGCACGAAGGGAATGGAGTGTTACCATACTTTCTAAATGCTGTCCTTCAGAAAAAATCACTTTCCTTTGAAAGAGCCTTGAGCTACTTACAAGCATTCAACAGAAACTTATATGCATTTCTCTGAAAGAGAAGCAATCTGTTCCAACACTTCAATTCACTGTGCGAAGTGAATGGAATGTTACTTCTCTTTCTAAATGCTGTCCTTTCAGAGAAAATCACTTTCCTTTGAAAGTGCCTTAAGCTACTTTCAAGCATTCACAGGAAACACACATGCGTTTCTCTGAAATAGAAGCAGTCTGTTCCAACACTTCAATTCACTGTGCGAAGTGAAGGGAGTGTTGCTTCACTTTCTAAATGCTGTCCTTTCAGAGAAAATCACTATTGTTTGAAAGTGCCTTAGGCAACTTTCAAGCATTCACAAGAAATTCACATGCATTTCTCTGAAAGAGAATCCTTCTCTTCCAACACTTCAATTCACTGTGCGAAGTGAATGGAGTGTTGCTTCACTTTCTAAATGCTGTCCTTTCAGAGAAAATCATGTTCCTTTGAAATTGCCTTAAGCTACTTACAAGCATTCACCAGAAACTCACATGTGTTTCTCTGAAAGAGAAGCAATCTGTTCCAACACTTTAATTCACTGTGCAAAGTGAATGGAGTGTAGCCTCACTTTCGAAATGCTGTCCTTTCAGAGAAAATCCCTTTCCTCTGAATGTGCCTTAAGCTACTTACAAGCATTCAACAGAAATTCACATGCATTTCTCTGAAAGAGAAGCAATCTGTTCCAACACTTCAATTCTCTGTGCGAAGTGAATGGAGTGTTGCCTCACTTTCTAAATGCTGTCCTTTCAGAGAAAATCACTTTCCTTTGAAAGTGCCTTAAGCTACTTACAAGCATTCAACAGAAACTCACATGCGTTTCTCTGAAAGAGAAGCAGTCTGTTCCAACACTTCAATTCAATGTGCGAAGTGAATGGAGTGTTGCTTCACTTTCTAAATGCTGTCCTTTCAGAGAAAATCACTTTCCTTTGAAAGTGCCTTAAGCTTCTTGCAAGCATTAGGAAGAAACTCACATGCGTTTCTCTGAAAGAGAAGCAGTCTGTTCCAACACTTCAATTCACTGTGCGAAGTGAATGGAGTGTTGCTTCACTTTCTAAATGCTGTCCTTTCAGAGAAAATCACTTTCCTTTGAAAGTGCATTAAGCTACTTACAAGCATTCAACAGAAAGTCACATGCATTTCTCTGAAAGAGAAGCAGTCTGTTCCAACACTTCAATTCACTGTGCGAAGTGAATGGAGTGTTGCTTCACTTTCAAAATGCTGTCCTTCCAGAGAAAATCACTTTCCTTTGAAAGTGCCTTAAGCTACTTGCAAGCATTCACAAGAAACACTAATGCGTTTCTATGTAAGAGAAGCAGTCTGTTCTAACACTTCAATTCATTGCACGAAGGGAATGGAGTGTTACTTTACTTTCTAAATGCTTTCCTTTCAGAAAAAATCACTTTCTTTGAAAGAGCCTTGAGCTACTTACAAGCATTCAACAGAAACTCACATGCATTTCTCTGAAAAAGAAGCAGTCTGTTCCAACACTTCAGTTCACTGTGCGAAGTGAATGGAGTATTGCTTCACTTTCTAAATGCTGTCCTTTCAGAGAAAATCACTTTCCTTTGAAAGTGCATTAAGCTACTTACAAGCATTCAACAGAAACTCACATGCATTTCTCTGAAAGAGAAGCAGTCTGTTCCAACACTTCAGTTCACTGTGCGAAGTAAATGGAGTGTTGCTTCACTTTCTAAATGCTGTCCTTTCAGAGAAAATCACTTTCCTTTGAAAGTGCATTAAGCTACTTACAAGCATTCAACAGAAACTCACATGCATTTCTCTGAAAGAGAAGCAGTCTGTTCCAACACTTCAATTCACTGTGCGAAGTGAATGGAGTGTTGCTTCACTTTCTAAATTCTGTCCTTTCAGAGAAAATCACTTTCCTTTGAAAGTGCCTTAAACTACTTTCAAGCATTCATAAAAAACTCACATGCGTTTCTCTGAAAGAGAAGCAGTCTGTTCCAACACTTCAATTCTTTGTGCGAAGTGAATGGAGTGTTGCTTCACTTTCTAAATGCTGTCCTTTCAGAGAAAATCACTTTCCTTAGAAAGTGCCTTAAGCAACTTGCAAGCATTAGGAAGAAACTCACATGCGTTTCTCTGAAGGAGAAGCAGTCTGTTCCAACACTTAAATTCACTGTGCGAAGTGAATGGAGTGTTGCTTCACGTACTAAATGCTGCTCTTTCAGAGAAAATCACTTTCCTTTGAAAGTGCCTTAAGCTACTTACAAGCATTCACCAGAAACTCACATGCATTTCTCTGAAAGAGCAGCAGTCTGTTCCAACACTTAAATTCACTGTGCGAAGTGAATGGAGTGTTGCTTCACTTTCGAAATGCTGTCCTTTCAGAGAAAATCACTTTCCTTTGAAAGTGCCTTAAGCTACTTGCAAGCATTAGGAAGAAACTCACATGCGTTTCTCTGAAAGAGAAGCAGTCTGTTCCAACACTTCAATTCACTGTGCCAAGTGAATGGAGTGTTGCTGCACGTACTAAATGCTGTCCTTTTAGAGAAAATCACTTTCCTTTGAAAGTGCCTTACGCTACTTACAAGCATTCACCAGAAACTCACATGCATTTCTCTGAAAGAGAAGCAGTCTGTTCCAACACTTCAATTCACTGTGCGAAGTGAATGGATTGTTGCTTCACTTTCGAAATGCTGTCCTTTCAGAGAAAATCCCTTTCCTCTGAATGTGCCTTAAGCTACTTGCAAGCATTCAACAGAAACTCACATGCATTTCTCTGAAAGAGAAGCAATCTGTTCCAACACTTCAATTCTCTGTGCGAAGTGAATGGAGTGTTGCTTCACTTTCGAAATGCTGTCCTTTCAGAGAAAATCACTTTCCTTTGAAAGTGCCTTAAGCTACTTGCAAGCATTCACAAGAAACACTAATGCGTTTATATGAAAGAAAAGAACTCTGTTCCAACGCTTCAATTCACTGCACGAAGTGAATGGAGTGTTGCTTCACTTTCTAAATGCTGTCCTTTCAGAGAAAATCACTTTCCTTTGAAAGTGCCTTAAGCTACTTACAAGCATTCACCAGAAACTCACATGCGTTTCTCTGAAAGAGAAGCAGTCTGTTCCAACACTTCAATTCACTGTGCGAAGTGAATGGAGTGTTGCTTCACTTTCTAAATGCTGTCCTTTCAGAGAAAATCACTTTCCTTTGAAAGTGCCTTAAGCTACTTGCTAGCATTAGGAAGAAACTCACATGCGTTTCTCTAAAAGAGAAGCAGTCTGTTCCAACACTTCAATTCACTGTGCGAAGTGAATGGAGTGTTGCTTCACTTTCTAAATGCTGTCCTTTCAGAGAAAATCCTTTTCCTCTGAATGTGCCTTAAGCTACTTACAAGCATTCAACAGAAACTCACATGCATTTCTCTGAAAGAGAAGCAATCTGTTCCAACACTTCAATTCTCTGTGCGAAGTGAATGGAGTGTTGCTTCACTTTCTAAATGCTGTCTTTTCAGAGAAAATCACTTTCCTATGAAAGTGCCTTAAGCTACTTGCAAGCATTCACAAGAAACACGAATGCGTTTATATGAAAGAGAAGCACTCTGTTCCAACACTTCAATTCACTGCACGAAAGGATGGAGTGTTGCTTCACATTCTAAATGCTGTCCTTTCAGAGAAAATCACTTTCCTTTGAAAGAGCCTTGAGCTACTTACAAGCATTCAACAGAAACTCATATGCATTTCTCTGAAAAAGAAACAGTCTGTTCCAACACTTCAATTCACTGTGCGAAGTGAATGGAGTGTTGCTTCACTTTCTAAATGCTGTCCTTTCAGAGAAAATCACTTTCCTTTGAAAGTGCCTTAAGCTACTTGCAAGCATTAGGAAGAAACTCACATGCATTTCTCTGAAAGAGAAGCAGTCTGTTCCAAAACTTCAATTCACCGTGTGAAGTGAATGGAGTGTTGCCTCACTTTCTAAATGCTGTCCTTTCAGAGAAAATCACTTTCCTTTGAAAGTGCCTTAAGCTACTTGCAAGCATTCACAAGAAACACTAATGCGTTTCTATGAAAGAGAAGCAGTCTGTTCCAACACTTCAATTCATTGCACGAAGGGAATGGAGTGTTGCTTTACTTTCTAAATGCTGTCCTTTCAGAGAAAATCACTTTCCTTTGAAAGAGCCTTGAGCTACTTACAAGCATTCAACAGAATCTCATATGCATTTCTCTGAAAGAGAAGCAGTCTGTTCCAACACTTCAATTCACTGTGCGAAGTGAATGGAATGTTACTTCACTTTCTAAATGCTGTCCTTTCAGAGAAAATCACTTTCCTTTGAAAGTGCCTTAAGCTACTTTCAAGCATTCACAGGAAACACACATGCGTTTCTCTGAAATAGAAACAGTCTGTTCCAACACTTCAATTCACTGTGAGAAGTGAATGGAGTGTTGCTTCACTTTCTAAATCCTGTCCTTTCAGAGAAAATCACTTTTGTTTGAAAGTGCCTTAAGCAACTTTCAAGCATTCACAAGAAATTCACATGCATTTCTCTGAAAGAGAAGCCTTCTCTTCCAACACTTCAATTCACTGTGCGAAGTGAATGGAGTGTTGCTTCACTTTCTAAATGCTGTCCTTTCAGAGAAAATCACGTTCCTTTGAAATTGCCTTAAGCTACTTACAAGTATTCACCAGAAACTCACATGTGTTTCTCTGAATGAGAAGCAATCTGTTCCAACACTTCAATTCACTGTGCAAAGTGAATGGAGTGTAGCCTCACTTTCGAAATGCTGTCCTTTCAGAGAAAATCCCTTTCCTCTGAATGTGCCTTAAGCTACTTACAAGCATTCAACAGAAACTCACATGCATTTCTCTGAAAGAGAAGCAATCTGTTCCAACACTTCAATTCTCTGTGCGAAGTGAATGGAGTGTTGCTTCACTTTCAAAATGCTGTCCTTTCAGAAAAAATCACTTTCCTTTGAAAGTGCCTTAAGCTACTTGCAAGCATTCACAAGAAACACTAATGCGTTTCTATGAAAGAGAAGCAGTCTGTTCCAACACTTCAATTCATTGCACGAAGGGAATGGAGTGTTACTTTACTTTCTAAATGCTGTCCTTTCAGAAAAATTCACTTTCCTTTGAAAGAGCCTTGAGCTACTTACAAGCATTCAACAGAAACTCACATGCATTTCTCTGAAAAAGAAGCAGTCTGTTCCAACACTTCAATTCACTGTGCGAAGTGAATGGAGTGTTGCTTCACTTTCAAAATGCTGTCCTTTCAGAGAAAATCACTTTCCTTTGAAAGTGCCTTAAGCTACTTGCAAGCATTAGGAAGAAACTCACATGCGTTTCTCTGAAAGAGAAGCAGTCTGTTCCAAAACTTCAATTCACTGTCTGAAGTGAATGGAGTGTTGCCTCACTTTCTAAATGCTGTCCTTTCATAGAAAATCACTTTCCTTTGAAAGTGCCTTAAACTACTTACAAGCATTCAACAGAAACTCACATGCGTTTCTCTGAAAGAGAAGCAGTCTGTTCCAACACTTCAATTCAATGTGCGAAGTGAATGGAGTGTTGCTTCACTTTCTAAATGCTGTCCTTTCAGAGAAAATCACTTTCCTTTGAAAGTGCCTTAAGCTACTTACAAGCATTCAACAGAAACTCACATGCATTTCTCTGAAAGAGAAGCAGTCAGTTCCAACACTTCAATTCACTGTGCGAAGTGAATGGAGTGTTGCTTCACTTTCTAAATGCTGTCCTTTCAGAGAAAATCACTTTCTTTTGAAAGTGCCTTAAACTACTTTCAAGCATTCTCAAAAAGCTCACAAGAGTTTCTCTGAAAGAGAAGCAGTGTGTTTCAACACTTCAGTTCACTGTGCAAAGTGTATGGAGTGTTGCTTCACTTTCTAAATGCTGTTCTTTCAGAGGAAATCACTTTCCTTTGAAAGTGCCTTAAGCAACTTGCAAGCATTCACAAGAAACACTAATGCGTTTATATGAAAGAGAAGCACTCTGTTCCAACACTTCAATTCACTGCACGAAGGGAATGGAGTGTTGCTTCACTTTCTAAATGCTGTCCTTTCAGAGAAAATCACTTTCCTTTGAAAGTGCCTTAAGCTACTTACAAGCATTCACCAGAAACTCACATGCGTTTCTCTGAAAGAGAAGCAGTCTGTTCCAACACTTCAATTCACTGTGCGAAGTGAATGGAGTGTTGCTTCACTTTCTAAATGCTGTCCTTTCAGAGAAAATCACTTTCCTTTGAAAGTGCCTTAAGCTACTTCCAAGCATTAGGAAGAAACTCACATGCGTTTCTCTGAAAGAGAAGCAGTTTGTTCCAACACTTCAATTCACTGTGCAAAGTGAATGGAGTGTTGCTTCACTTTCTAAATGCTGTCCTTTCAGAGAAAATCAAGTTCCTTTAAAATTGCCTTAAGCTACTTACAAGCATTCACCAGAAACTCACATGTGTTTCTCTGAAAGAGAAGCAATCTGTTCCAACACTTCATTTCACTGTGCAAAGTGAATGGAGTGTAACCTCACTTTCGAAATGCTGTCCTTTCAGAGAAAATCCCTTTCCTCTGAATGTGCCTTAAGCTACTTACAAGCATTCAACAGAAATTCACATGCATTTCTCTGAAAGAGAAGCAATCTGTTCCAACACTTTAATTCTCTGTGCGAAGTGAATGGAGTGTTGCTTCACTTTCAAAATGCTGTCCTTTCAGAGAAAATCACTTTCCTTTGAAAGTGCCTTAAGCTACTTGCAAGCATTCACAAGAAACACTAATGCGTTTCTATGAAAGAGAAGCAGTCTGTTCCAACACTTCAGTTCATTGCACGAAGGGAATGTAGTGTTACTTTACTTTCTAAATGCTGTCCTTTCAGAAAAAATCACTTTCCTTTGAAAGAGCCTTGAGCTACTTACAAGCATTCAACAGAAACTCACATGAATTTCTCTGAAAATGAAGCAGTCTGTTACAACACTTCAATTCACTGTGCGTAGTGAATGGAGTGTTGCTTCACTTTCTAAATTCTGTCCTTTCAGAGAAAATCACTTTCCTTTGAAAGTGCCTTAAACTACTTTCAAGCATTCATAAAAAACTCACATGCGTTTCTCTGAAAGAGAAGCAGTCTGTTCCAACACTTCAATTCTTTGTGCGAAGTGAATGGAGTGTTGCTTCACTTTCTAAATGCTGTCCTTTCAGAGAAAATCACTTTCCTTTTAATGTGCCTTAAGCTTCTTGCAAGCATTAGGAAGAAACTCACATGCGTTTCTCTGAAAGAGAAGCAGTCTGTTCCAACACTTCAATTCACTGTGCGAAGTGAATGGAGTGTTGCTTCACTTTCTAAAGCTGTCCATTCAGAGAAAATCCCTTTCCTCTGAATGTGCCTTAAGCTACTTGCAAGCATTCAACAGAAACTCACATGCATTTCTCTGAAAGAGAAGCAATCTGTTCCAACACTTCAATTCTCTGTGCGAAGTGAATGGAGTGTTGCTTCACTTTCGAAATGCTGTCCTTTCAGAGAAAATCACTTTCCTTTGAAAGTGCCTTAAGCTACTTGCAAGCATTCACAAGAAACACTAATGCGTTTATATGAAAGAGAAGAACTCTGTTCCAACGCTTCAATTCACTGCACGAAGGGAATGGAGTGTTGCTTCACTTTCTAAATGCTGTCATTTCAGAGAAAATCACTTTCCTTTGAAAGTGCCTTAAGCTACTTACAAGCATTCACCAGAAACTCACATGCGTTTCTCTGAAAGAGAAGCAGTCTGTTCCAACACTTCAATTCACTGTGCGAAGTGAATGGAGTGTTGCTTCACTTTCAAAATGCTGTCCTTTCAGAGAAAATCACTTTCCTTTGAAAGTGCCTTAAGCTACTTGCAAGCATTAGGAAGAAACTCCCATGCGTTTCTCTGAAAGAGAAGCAGTCTGTTCCAACACTTCAATTCACTGTGCGAAGTGAATGGAGTGTTGCTTCACTTTCTAAATGCTGTCCTTTCAGAGAAAATCCTTTTCCTCTGAATGTGCCTTAAGCTACTTACAAGCATTCAACAGAAACTCACATGCATTTCTCTGAAAGAGAAGCAATCTGTTCCAACACTTCAATTCTCTGTGCGAAGTGAATGGAGTGTTGCTTCACTTTCTAAATGCTGTCCTTTCAGAGAAAATCACTTTCCTATGAAAGTGCCTTAAGCTACTTGCAAGCATTCACAAGAAACACGAATGCGTTTATATGAAAGAGAAGCACTCTGTTCCAACACTTCAATTCACTGCACGAAGGGAATGGAGTGTTGCTTCACTTTCTAAATGCTGTCCTTTCAGAGAAAATCACTTTCCTTTGAAAGAGCCTTGAGCTACTTACAAGCATTCAACAGAAACTCACATGCATTTCTCTGAAAAAGAAACAGTCTGTTCCAACACTTCAATTCACTGTGCGAAGTGAATGGAGTGTTGCTTCACTTTCTAAATGCTGTCCTTTCAGAGAAAATCACTTTCCTTTGAAAGTGCCTTAAGCTACATTCAAGCATTCACAGGAAACACACATGCGTTTCTCTGAAATAGAAGCAGTCTGTTCCAACACTTCAATTCACTGTGAGAAGTGAATGGAGTTTTGCTTCACTTTCTAAATCCTGTCCTTTCAGAGAAAATCACTTTTGTTTGAAAGTGCCTTAAGCAACTTTCAAGCATTCACAAGAAATTCACATGCATTTCTCTGAAAGAGAAGCCTTCTCTTCCAACACTTCAATTCACTGTGCGAAGTGAATGGAGTGTTGCTTCACTTTCTAAATGCTGTACTTTCAGAGAAAATCACTTTCCTTTGAAAGTGCCTTAAGCTACTTACAAGCATTCAACAGAAACTCACATGCATTTCTCTGAAAGAGAAGCAATCTGTTCCAACACTTCAATTCTCTGTGCGAAGTGAATGGAGTGTTGCTTCACTTTCTAAATGCTGTCCTTTCAGAGAAAATCACTTTTCTTTGGAAGTGTCTTAAGCTATTGCAAGCATTCACAAGAAATACTAATGCGTTTCTATGAAAGACAAGCAGTCTGTTCCAACACTTCAATTCACTGCACGAAGGGAATGGAGTGTTGCTTCACTTTCTAAATGCTGTCCTTTCAGAGAAAATCACTTTCCTTTGAAAGTGCCTTAAGCTACTTACAAGCATTCAACAGAAACTCACATGCATTTCTCTGAAAGAGAGGCAATCTGTTCCAACACTTCAATTCACTGTGCGAAGTGAATGGAATGTAACTTCACTTTCTAAATGCTGTCCTTTCAGAGAAAATCACTTTCCTTTGAAAGTGCCTTAAGCTACTTTCAAGCATTCACAGGAAACACACATGCGTTTCTCTGAAATAGAAGCAGTCTGTTCCAACACTTCAATTCACTGTGCGAAGTGAATGGAGTGTTGCTTCACTTTCTAAATGCTGTCCTTTCAGAGAAAATCACTTTCCTTTGAAAGTTCCTTAAGCTACTTTCAAGCATAAACAGGAAACACACATGCGTTTCTCTGAAATAGAAGCAGTCTGTTCCAACACTTCAATTCACTGTGCGAAGTGAATGGAGTGTTGCTTCACTCTCTAAATGCTGTTCTTTAAGAGAAAATCACTTTCCTTTGAAAGTGCCTTAAGCTACTTACAAGCATTCACCAGAAACTCACATGCGTTTCTCTGAAAGAGAAGCAGTCTGTTCCAACACTTCAATTCACTGTGCGAAGTGAATGGAGTGTTGCTTCACTTTCTAAATGCTGTCCTTTCAGAGAAAATCACTTTCCTTTGAAAGTGCCTTAAGCTACTTGCAAGCATTAGGAAGAAACTCACATGCGTTTCTCTGAAAGAGAAGCAGTCTGTTCCAACACTTCAATTCACTGTGCGAAGTGAATGGAGTGTTGCTTCACTTTCTAAATGCTGTCCTTTCAGAGAAAATCACTTTCCTTTGAAAGTGCCTTAAGCTACTTGCAAGCATTCACAAGAAACACTAATGCGTTTCTATGAAAGAGAAGCAGTCTGTTCCAACACTTCAATTCATTGCACGAAGGGAATGGAGTGTTGCTTTACTTTCTAAATGCTGTCCTTTCAGAGAAAATCACTTTCCTTTGAAAGAGCCTTGAGCTACTTACAAGTATTCAACAGAAACTCATATGCATTTCTCTGAAATAGAAGCAGTCTGTTCCAACACTTCAATTCACTGTGCGAAGTGAATGGAGTGTTGCTTCACTTTCTAAATCCTGTCCTTTCAGAGAAAATCACTTTCCTTTGAAAGTGCCTTAAGCAACTTTCAAGCATTCACAAGAAATTCACATGCATTTCTCTGAAAGAGAAGCCTTCTCTTCCAACACTTCAATTCACTGTGCGAAGCGAATGGAGTGTAGCTTCACTTTCTAAATGCTGTCCTTTCAGAGAAAATCACGTTCCTTTGAAATTGCCTTAAGCTACTTACAAGCATTCACCAGAAACTCACATGCATTTCTCTAAAAGAGAAGCAGTCTGTTCCAACACTTCAATTCACTGTGCGAAGTGAATGGAATGTTATTTCACATTCTAAATGCTGTCCTTTCAGAGAAAATCACTTTCCTTTGAAAGTGCCTTAAGCTACTTTCAAGCATTCACAGGAAACACACATGCGTTTCTCTGAAAGAGAAGCAGTCTGTTCCAACACTTCAATTCACTGTGCGAAGTGAATGGAGTGTTGCTTCACTTTCTAAATCCTGTCCTTTCAGAGAAAATCACTTTTGTTTGAAAGTGCCTTAAGCAACTTTCAAGCATTCACAAGAAATTCACATGCATTTCTCTGAAAGAGAAGCCTTCTCTTCCAACACTTCAATTCACTGTGCGAAGTGAATGGAGTGTTGCTACACTTTCTAAATGCTGTCCTTTCAGAGAAAATCACGTTCCTTTGAAATTGCCTTAAGCTACTTACAAGCATTCACCAGAAACTCACATGTGTTTCTCTGAAAGAGAAGCAATCAGTTCCAACACTTCAGTTCTCTGTGCGAAGTGAATGGAGTGTTGCTTCACTTTCTAAATGCTGCCCTTTCAGAGAAAATCACTTTCCTTTGAAAGTACCTTAAGCTACTTGCAAGCATTCACAAGAAACACTAATGCGTTTCTTTGAAAAAGAAGCAGTCTGTTCCAACACTTCAATTCATTGCACGAAGGGAATGGAGTGTTACTTTACTTTCTAAATCCTGTCCTTTCAGAAAAAATCACTTTCCTTTGAAAGAGCCTTGAGCTACTTACAAGCATTCAACAGAAACTCACATGCATTTCTTTGAAAAAGAAGCAGTCTGTTCCAACACTTCAATTCACTGTGCGAAGTGAATGGAGTGTTGCTTCACTTTCTAAATGCTGTCCTTTGAGAGAAAATCACTTTCCTTTGAAAGTGCCTTAAGCTACTTGCAAGCATTAGGAAGAAACTCACATGCGTTTCTCTGAAAGAGAAGCAGTCTGTTCCAAAACTTCAATTCACTGTGTGAAGTGAATGGAGTGTTGCCTCACTTTCTAAATGCTGTCCTTTCAGAGAAAATCACTTTCCTTTGAAAGTGCCTTAAGCTACTTACAAGCATTCACCAGAAACTCACATGCATTTCTCTGAAAGAGAAGCAGTCTGTTCCAACACTTCAATTCACTGTGCGAAGTGAATGGAGTGTTGCTTCACTTTCTAAATTCTGTCCTTTCAGAGAAAATCACTTTCTTCTGAAAGTGCCTTAAACTACTTTCAAGCATTCACAAAAAGCTCACATGTGTTTCTCTGAAAGAGAAGCAGTCTGTTTCAACACTTCAATCCACTGTGCAAAGTGTATGGAGTGTTGCTTCACTTCCTAAATGCTGTCCTTTCAGAGAAAATCACTTTCCTTTGAAAGTGCCTTAAGCAAATTGCAAGCATTCACAAGAAACACTAATGCGTTTATATGAAAGAGAAGCACTCTGTTCTAACACTTCAATTCACTGCACGAAAGGAATGGAGTGTTGCTTCACTTTCTAAATGCTGTCCTTTCAGAGAAAATCACTTTTCTTTGAAAGTGCCTTAAGCTACTTACAAGCATTCACCAGAAACTCACATGCGTTTCTCTGAAAGAGAAGCAGTCTGTTCCAACACTTCAATTCACTGTGCGAAGTGAATGGAGTGTTGCTTCACTTTCTAAATGCTGTCCTTTCAGAGAAAATCACTTTCCTTTGAAAGTGCCTTAAGCTACTTGCAAGCATTAGGAAGAAACTCACATGTGTTTCTCTGAAAGAGAAGCAGTCTGTTCCAACACTTCAATTCACTGTGCAAAGTGAATGGAGTGTTGCTTCACTTTCTAAATGCTGTCCTTTCAGAGAAAATCACTTTCCTTTGAAAGTGCCTTAAGCTACTTACAAGCATTCAACAGAAACTCACATTCATTTCTCTGAAAGAGAAGCAGTCTGTTCCAACACTTCAATTCTCTGTGCGAAGTGAATGGAGTGTTGCTTCACTTTCTAAATGCTGTCCTTTCAGAGAAAATCACTTTCCTTTGAAAGTGCCTTAAGCTACTTTCAAGCATTCACAAGAAACACTAATGCGTTTCTCTGAAATAGAAGCAGTCTGTTCCAACACTTCAATTCATTGCACGAAGGGAATGGAGTGTTGCTTTACTTTCTAAATGCTGTCCTTTCAGAGAAAATCACTTTCCTTTGAAAGAGCCTTGAGCTACTTACAAGCATTCAACAGAAACTCATATGCATTTCTCTGAAAGAAGAGCAGTCTGTTCCAACACTTCAATTCACTGTGCGAAGTGAATGGAATGTTACTTCACTTTCTAAATGCTGTCCTTTCAGAGAAAATCACTTTCCTTTGAAAGTGCCTTAAGCTATTTTCAAGCATTCACAGGAAACACACATGCGTTTCTCTGAAATAGAAGCAGTCTGTTCCAACACTTCAATTCACTGTGCGAAGTGAATGGAGTGTTGCTTCACTTTCTAAATCCTGTCCTTTCAGAGAAAATCACTTTTGTTTGAAAGTGCCTTAAGCAATTTTCAAGCACTCACAAGAAATTCACATGCATTTCTCTGAAAGAGAAGCCTTCTCTTCCAACACTTCAATTCACTGTGCGAAGTGAATGGAGTGTTGCCTCACTTTCTAAATGCTGTCCTTTCAGAGAAAATCACGTTCCTTTGAAATTGCCTTAAGCTACTTACAAGCATTCACCAGAAACTCACATGTGTTTCTCTGAAAGAGAAGCAATCTGTTCCAACACTTCAATTCACTGTGCAAAGTGAATGGACTGTTGCCTCACTTTCTAAATGCTGTCCTTTCAGAGAAAATCACTTTCCTTTGAAAGTGCCTTAAGCTTCTTGCAAGCATTAGGAAGAAACTAACATGCGTTTCTCTGAAAGAGAAGCAGTCTGTTCCAACACTTCAATTCACTATGTGAAGTGAATGGAGTGTTGCTTCACTTTCTAAATGCTGTCCTTTCAGAGAAAATCACTTTCCTTTGAAAGTGTCTTAAGCTACTTGCAAGCATTCACAAGAAATACTAATGCGTTTCTATGAAAGACAAGCAGTCTGTTCCAACACTTCAATTCACTGCACGAAGGGAATGGAGTGTTGCTTCACTTTCTAAATGCTGTCCTTACAGAGAAAATCACTTTCCTTTGAAAGTGCCTTAAGCTACTTACAAGCATTCACCAGAAATTCACATGCGTTTCTCTGATAGAGAAGCAGTCTGTTCCAACACTTCAATTCACTGTGCGAAGTGAATGGAGTGTTGCTTCACTTTCTAAATGCTGTCCTTTCAGAGAAAATCCTTTTCCTCTGAATGTGCCTTAAGCTACTTACAAGCATTCAACAGAAACTCACATGCATTTCTCTGAAAGAGAAGCAATCTGTTCCAACACTTCAATTCTCTGTGCGAAGTGAATGGAGTGTTGCTTCACTTTCTAAATGCTGTCCTTTCAGAGAAAATCACTTTCCTATGAAAGTGCCTTAAGCTACTTGCAAGCATTCACAAGAAACACGAATGCGTTTATATGAAAGAGAAGCACTCTGTTCCAACACTTCAATTCACTGCACGAAGGGAATGGAGTGTTGCTTCACTTTCTAAATGCTGTCCTTTCAGAGAAAATCACTTTCCTTTGAAAGAGCCTTGAGCTACTTACAAGCATTCAACAGAAACTCACATGCATTTCTCTGAAAAAGAAACAGTCTGTTCCAACACTTCAATTCACTGTGCGAAGTGAATGG